>NC_080020.1:208472972-208787185 GCF_030020395.1 Manis pentadactyla | reverse complement strand
AAAACACTAAGATATAAGGGTGACAAAGTGATTTCACTTAATAAGCTAATGCCCCCTGTGGCTTCACCATTGAGTTAAGGTTTCTGAGGCTGTGTCTGTCCTCACCTGGAGGTGAAGGGCATCAAAGTACATTGGCGAGAGCCACTTAGGACACAGAAGGAGGGAGTGGTGGCCTGTGTGCCTTATATCTAGCATCATAAAGATGTTTCCTACCAGAGTAAAGTAATAAGGAGTCAGAAGTAAAGTAACACATCTGAGATAATTGATGTAGAATCTGAAGGTTTATCAAATTTCTAGTTAACTCATCTTACCAGTAGAAATGTCACAGATGGATAATGGGCAGGTAGCATCAACAAGAGGACATCCAGACTAAAGAGGAGTGGAAATTTAGCATTTACTGTGAAAATCCTCTGTCCCTCCTGAATTACTTCTTTGCCCTTTATGAAATAAGCTTATTCCCTGTGGAGAGCTGGTGCTTTTGAAGCAAAGGCCAAGGTTTCCATCCTTCTATGAAAGACATAGCATCAGAGGAAAAAGAATGAAAAACAGTAAGACAAAGAAAAAACAAATTTCACAAGAGTATAAGCAAATGAAAAGGGCTAGGAAGTAAAATTAGAAAAGTAACTCAAAGTGTATACTGTGCTAACACAAACATAAAAAGTGTGTGATTTTACAAGGCCCAGTAATTGCTTTATTGACTGGTATAACCCAGAGTAGTTTTAGCTTTTGAAAAATGACTAGGGATTCCAAACAATAAATATTTCGGGTACACACAGAAACATACCAAAGTGGCTGTCTTCCAAAGTGGACATTTTCTTAGAACATAAACAAGCCTCCACTGCTGTCCAAATCGAATTAACTCATGCATTTATTTCATGTAGCCACTTAATGATTCATTCACACCGTGGGCCTGGCACTATACTAGGCACTGAAGATGGCAAAATGATTCGCATCAGAGAAGACAGGTGTCATTTGCATGTTTATTACAATTGTGTTAAATGCTATTCAGAGAAGATATTTACAGTTTCATTTGGGTTTTCCATTGCCATTACAACCAATTTAACTGCTTAACATGGTGAAATGAATTGCTCTTTTAAAAATTATGTTGTGATAGCCAAGAAAAGGAACTAAGTTTGAGAAGTGCAAGAGATGAGAGCAACTTCTTCTCAGGCTTTGCTTCCCACTGGATTTAACTTTTCTATTCAGTGTATCCCAAACTTAGCCTATGCCTCAGCTGCGGGTTTTTCTATTCTCTCATTTAGAAATGTCTTTTTACCTCCTTCAAGATTAGCTCAAATAACACTTCTTTATTGATACTTAACTTGAATCAGTGGTTATTGGAGAAGGTCATCAAAAGGATGTGACCACAGGCAATCGCAGACTCCTCACACCTCCTCCCCTGTCCTTGAATCGTACATCCTGCCCACCACCCCACAGTGGAAGCCATTTTGAAAAATACAACCTTGATAGAACAATGTGTTGTTCAGACTGTCTGGATGGCATATGTGACTGAACCTCTACATAAACTTTAAAGATTCTGGTGGGCCTGTGCATAGATCTCCATGTTTTGTGTCCACACAAAACAAACATTATGTGTAATTTCCCTTCCTTATTCAAACTGCCACCTCCCAGTGTGGAGTGGTCTGCCTCTTTCTTTGGTCTTTCCTTTTGCTCCATGTATGGGGGCCAATTTATGAACTAACAGTAGTAAGAACTAATAATTTCTGTTTCTTTATATCTCCTGTATTTCAGCATGTTAACCTTTTAACCTTATTTTTCAACTGAGGTTGAAAATTAACTGAAGGCAAATCTACCTAATCCATCTGATGTGATTTATTAAATTATGTGTTTTCTCTTTTTCCCAATTCAGTAGTAGAAGAAATGACTTTATTAGTTTTATTAATAGGATTAAAAAAATGATGAATCAAGTATTTATGCATAGAAGGACCTTTTTCTGTGTTGTGATACACTGTTTTCAGATAAAACCAGAAAAGTGAGAATTTAAATATCATAAAATGTCCATCAATAATAGGGACTATTAATACTATGGATAGAATTTAATGGAAACTTCTGTGAACATAATTTTTCAACCATACTTCATGAAAAATACTCCTAAATTTTCTCAAAACGATCCAAAGATTGATAATAAACCAAATATAATTGTAGGGAAAATGGAAGTTACCAAGGCCAGGATCCTCACCTGATCCTAAACTCACCCACTGTGTACGTACAATGATGTAATACTTAGTCTACTGCACCGGAGCATGCTTGAACACCCATAGACAATAAACCATTATTACCTGTGTTGCTATAAAAAGAGATCTACCTGGTGCTAAGAGCAGAGCAGGGGCTGGAGGTGAGGGCAGAGCCTGGAGCAGAGATGGAGGTGGACTTGCAGACTGCTGGATGCAGACATGGTTCCAGTACTCAACCTATTGCTGTGAGAATAAAGCTTGATATAAGCCCTTTTTTACCCACAACATTCCATTGTCATTATTTGGTCTCACTGAATCCAGAGTGAACTTGCAGGAGCTGAAACCCCCTTTGGCCTGGAGCTACAAAATAAAGAATTAGACCAAGTTAAATCCTCAACTAAAGTAATTTTCTATTTTCATGATTTTGGAGCTAAAAACTAATAACACTCACCCAACTTTCTGCATTAGCGTGACATTACTGCTCCAGTAAACTCTTGTTCAGGAAGAGAAAAGTTGCAAACAAGTTTATTGTTCAATCCAGGAACTCCACAGAGGCCCATTAACATGAATATTAGATTGGTCAATTTTTCAGTAAATAGTATGGAAAGACTGTTTGCATCAGAAAACTCTTTTGAAACTCTCTCCATAAAATCTTAGTTTACTATGTCATCAATCCTAAACTATTATATCATGAACTTTATCCAATTCTAATTAAATACAGTGCCTTAAACCAGGCCCCCAAAACCTCCTAAAAATCGTAAATTTTGCTGTTCCCCTCTGAAATGCTACCAAAATTTTGTCAAGATTGTGATCTTCCTTACTGCAATAAACTCAGTTTTACCTTATCATCAGGTAATTTTGGTAGCATTTTATCAATTCTTAGTTAATGACTAAAGCCTTCTTTTTCAGTAACAAGTTGGAGTTTATGTACACCAGTTAAATTGTTTTCCAAGTTAGAAATAAATTCACAAATTTCCAGTTTAAAATAGTTGTTGGCATTGTTATGGAATGTATGAAGCTCTTTTCATAATATGATAGTGTTTGAAATTTCAAATCTAATATGTCCAAGCTTTTATTAAATACAAAATGTGTTCCAAACCATTTCCTTTGGCTAATTGGTAATTTGGAGTTTATACATGAGTGCTTTCTTTCATTCAGATAAAAAGGTGGCAATCTGATGCCCCATTACCACAGAACAATGAATTTCCATTTGTATGTCATCCTAAATCATTTTTTCTTCCAAGTATTCCTTTATGAATACTTGTGCCTTGTGGCATAACTATTCACTTGATTCTCCTTACTCAACCTCTCCTTAGAACAATGGTTTGGCTATTTACATTGCTTAAAGTAACTGACATAGCATTAGCTTTGATTTGGATGGACTTGAGTTTTACTCTGTTTCACTTCATATTGCCTTTGTCACCACTGAAAACTACCTCATCTTTCTAAGTTTAATTTTCCTCAACTGCAAAATGGAGATAACGTTATATAATTAGATTTCTGTGAAGATGAAATGAAATGGAAAATATAAAGCTTCTAGTCCAGTGTCTGGAATGTAGGAATATTAAGTTAATTACAACTGTCTCGATGTTTGTTACTTCCCATGTTGTCTAAGGGCCTCACTTTGGTGACAGTAGTTTATTGAGATGACTCCACTTTTTGCCATGTTGTGCCCGCCACTGCACTGTTTCTTTAACTGGGATGCTTCTTTAGCTCATGGTACTTTCATCCAAACATTCTGTGAAAGATGTCCTCTCCCAGAACCTACGTCTCAGTTGTTCATGGAGTTCTACCTTTCTGCAGAGTTTTAAGCCTTGATTTAACTGTTTTCCAATTTGTGGGCCAAATTCATTACCCAAGTGATTATTTGTTCCTTTTTATGAATATAGAGAATCTCTTGGATTTTTAAAACTCTTATTTTAAGCCATAACAATCCAATGTATCAGACAACCTCATATAATTTTTAAATTGTCAATCCAATCTCTTCTGATTTTGACTTTTTAAAAAGTGAAACTTAAAAATTCTATATACTGGGATTTCATTTGTAACACTCATATCTAAGAAATTTTATGGCTCATAATAATTTTTCTAACATCTAATTTCATACTGTTCTACAATAAAGAATGACCTCTCTTTGTCCTTAAGCAAAGGACTCCTGGTAAATTCTGAAATTATACGTTCAGGTAACTAAATGGGAACTTCAGAAGTATGACCAGTCAGTGATTCAAAATATTCTGTAAGGGGACAGCTCCATTGGATAGCAACCCCACATATATACAGGCATTGTGCATTTTTTGTATGTGAAGACAAATCTGCTAACATACCCCCATCAGTACAGCATCTGTTGGCTTTCAGTTAGTGGGATTAGAATTATCAATTCTAGAAGATACAAACTAAAAGAACCTTGAAGTTCACCTCATCCAATTACTTTTTAAGCAGCTGGAGGCTCAAAGACTTGCTCAAGGTCACACTGTCCATTAATGAGAGATTTTTCACTAATACCCAGATTCTGTAACTCCCAGCCCAGCACCATTTCTCCTTACCTCCGATTTGGTCTGATTTATGCTGTTTCTCACTGTCTCTGTTGGATTAATGATACACATTTGTGAGATGGATGAGCCAGGCTGTTGTCATTTTTCTAAAGAGATGTCCATCTACCCTCCTCAGTTTAACAGAAACCATGTAAACTTTTCTTTCAATGTCTTCTTTATTTTTGTCAACTCTGGAAAAATGAGAAAAATGCCAGTACCGGTCACTACATTGATCCCATTGGAAAGTCTTTTCATCACAAATAACAACAAATTGTTATTGAACATTCACTATGCTTACGGCATGCTTTATCATTTTCTTTTTCCTCATTCTGCTCTGTGCCTCCCTCTCAATCTGTATACTTCCTCTAGGGAACATGCTTTGCTTAAAGTTATTCTCAGTTTTCTTGTACTCAAAAAAATAACCTGTATGTGAGCCTGATTTTATGTGCACATATTTTCTTTTGGGAAAATGCAAACCTCACATACTAGTTAAACTTCATATGGTTACTCCACAGTAGGCCACTTCCATGAGAGCTAGGGACTCAAACTGCCTTCTGCAATAGATATTTTATTTATTTGATATCAAACAAACATTTCTGTAACTATATTACTTTCCTGTAAGTAATTTTTTAAAAATTATTTATCACAAAGTTACTGGGGCTGTCATATAGATGGGATGAAGGTGAATGCAAAAAAACCCAATTCCATGCTTAATGAGTTTGTTTGGGTCAGAACTGATGATGACAGAATGATGGAAGAAGGCATGGTCTTAGAAATGATCATCAGTGTATGGATTTGGAAAAGCAGAGGCAAAGAATTTGCTGGTGGATTTCAGTGGGGAACTGTGAGGGAAGTGGATTGTGAGGAAAAGCAGCACAGGCAAGTATAATGTCTAATCTAGGTTTTTAATACAATTGTTCATATTGCAGCATTTTTGCCTAACATGATGGAAGAAAGGATTTCAGGACGTAGGTGTGAAGAATTTCAAAATGCTTAGTAAATGTCCAGGTGCAGATGTGAGGTTGGCTGTCGGATCTGTGACATTGGAACTCCTGGGGAGAGATGGGCATTATCACTGTATAGATGGTATGTTAGAGAAGGTCACACAGGAAGAGTGTGGAATCATGATGACTGGGTTAAATACTGAGCAAACAGGACTGAAAAGGAGCATCCAGTGAGAAAGAAGAGATCAGTGAACACTAAAATCCAGAAAAGAAGGTATTTTAGGGTGTGGAAATGGTCAGCTATGCCCAGTAGTGCTGAGAGCTAAGCAAAGGGAGGGCAGAGGAATGCACATTGATCTTGGCAGCTTGCAGCTCATTGGCGACCTTGACAGGAAGGATTAATGATGTGATGAGGAGGGACAAGAGAGGAGGGGAAAAGAGAAGAAAATGATATCAGCAGGAAGAAATAGTTCAACAAATTTGGAGATGAAAGAACTGGCAGTTGTAGCTAACGAGATACTTGGGGTTGTAAGGGAGTCCCTTTAAAAAAATAAACAATCATAAAATATAACTCCCTATAATTTTGATGGATAGAAAATACATAATCTTGTCTATTGCTATACTTGCCTTCCTGTCATCCTCCTCCTACTGGTTAGAGGAGAAAAAAGTTAAATAAGTATCCTTTCCAGGTTAAAGTTTAATCCAATCTGATGTTTTAACTTATCCTAAAAAAAGATTTCTAGGAAAAAAGTGGTCTTGTGTTCAAGTTGCCTCCCCCAGCGTCTCTCTCACAGGGCTTCGCTCTCCTGCGCGGCAGGGAGTGCTGCTTCTGCATCGCTGTGGTGACAGGAAGGCTCAGATTCTGGGAGGTCCCTTCCCCTCTCCTGCTGATGTCTATTCCGAGTATTAAATGCTGAAGTCTGTGGTCGCTCTAACTCATGGCCTGCTCATTCTTGGAGGTGCTCTGCCTTATTCAAAGCCAAAGATTCTCCTTGGGGCTTTCAGCTTCCACTCTTTCTGAGACCTTGTCACATTGTGTATCCTGCCCTGCGGTCCAGTGATGGAGACTAACCAGTGTTATGAAGTCATTTTATCAGAGCAAGGCCAGCCCCCTCGAATCAACACAGCATCCATGAACCCACACACTGAGGACACATTCAGATATTTAAACATCAATTTACCCTTTTCCTGACCACACTGTACCTCCAAGTTGGTAAAATTAGGCCTTGGTTTGGTTCAGGGAGCTACTCAGAGAATTAGTCTTTTCCCTGATTCATAAATGGAGAGCACACACTGATGCTGGTGTTAACCTCACTTATCCAATGCAGATGTGTGCTTCTCTCCACTAAAGCCAGAGAGTGAAATATTCAGACGCTCACATCTGGTGTCCTTCCCCTCTCAGGAAACAAGAAGAGGCAAGCTTTATGACACATCCACTCTCTTTCAGCTTTGATGTCTTTTATTTAAATTTTAATTCCCCTACTCTGAGTGGGCAAAAATGGGAGGAAAAGGAATTTCACTCCTCATTTTATCCTCCAAAATAAAGGACTCAAGTAGGAAGTAGGAAGAAAGTTATGTGCTAAGAAAAGTAGAAGCCAAAAGTTCATTAATTATACTCCACTCCACATATTACCTCTGTTACACATTTTAATGTATTGGTGAAAGGGGTCTAGTGGAGAGATAGAAACCAATGATTAAAGAAAGGGATAATTCTGGGATAGAAGACCTTGTTAGGGAGGAGAGATGGGGATCTAGACCACAAATGGATGTGCCGACTTTTTGATAGGACCATAGACAGTTCATTCAGTTTAACAGCAGATGACCAGGTGGCAAGTGTGGGTATTGATGCAAGAAGGTGGGAGATGTGGCAGAAGAAACATGGAACCCTTCACATTCTGCTTTATTTATGTTCCCCTTGAGCTATGAGACAAGGTCATCACCTGAAATTGAGAACAGAGGAGAGAGTGCCAGAGATTTTTCTCTAAAGAGAAGATGAGAAATATTTTATGATTTTATTTTATGTGTAAGATATTTATCCCAGTTGAAATCACATTGTGTGGTCCATTTGTAATGTACATACACTGGCAATTTTACTTTATTTTTATTCATTCTCTTTTTTTGAATATAGAATATTCTGTAAGTCCTTTTGGTATATAGGGGGATCATTGAACAGAGATATTAGGTCATTTACCTATCAGGATAGACAGGACAGATTTGGGATTGATGGGAAATTGTCTAACTGGATCTACCTTGCCTTCATTCCCAATGAAAATAATAACATGGCTGAATATGCATATCAGTACAGTCATTTGGTGTAGTCTAAAAACTGTCTAGTTAACAGTATTTAGAAAACACTTAGGGTTATGGTAATGTCAAACTGAATAATTGAAACTAACCCTCTTGCTGACAGTGATTTAAAAATAAAGATGAACAAAATATTTTTCTAAGCACCAGATAGTTAACAAGATAGTGAACAATAACTGGACCAAGATGTAAAAGAGGAAAGAATTTAGAACAGTGTACCTGGAAATTGGAACTGCTTTGGCCCAGGAGCATTTGCTAATTCAGAGGAAGACTGAAGCATGCCTTTGACAGAGTTTCAAGACCTCAGGCACAGAAATTGAGCCCAGGGCTTGCCAAAGGTGAGGTCCCTGGGTGAACCTCTCTGACTTAAAATTGAGAACCAAACCAAAGAGGAAGATTTGGCCAGGAGTAAAACAGTCTTGGAAGAGACTGCTGCCCCGTGACAAGCCATTTAGGTGGATGAGAAAAATTGAATTAAGGTGATCTGAAGGCTAGTACTTCCAGGCATCTGTGAGAGCAAATGAAAATTCTCTGGAAGATAATAATATCATCTTAGGCCTAAAATTAATTATTTCTAGTGAATTTTCAAATTCTGTATGTGGCACACAAATATGACAAAGGACACAGAGAAGAACTACATGAAAAAGAACTACTACAAGATAACAAAGACCCATTGAAATGTCATATAGTGGAAATATGCTCAGATTGGGGAAAAATGTTCATTTTGTTCATGGAAATAAAAGCTGAACTTAAAACTTTAGCAAGGATTTGAAAACTAACATGACATGGCAATTTTAAAGAAAAGAATAGATGGATTCTAAAACAAAAAATACAGAAACCAAATTAAGAACTCAGAAAATGGGATTAAAGACAGATTAGATGCTGAGAAAGAGAGGATTCATCAATTGGGAAATAGTTCAAAAGAAACCATCCAAAATGAAACTGAAGAAATAATGAAAAATACAAAATAGAAGGTAAGAGACCCAGAGGATATAGTGAGAATGTTGGCATCCCAGAAAAAAGAAAAGAAGACGTAAGGCAGAAGAAAAGTTTGTAGAGATAATTTACAAAACTTTTGGAAAACTTCAAGAAACAAAGTCACAAAGCCCCATGAATTTTTAGTAAAACTGTGAAGCCTAATTGGGAGGAATAATAGAATAAACCAGTGAATTTTGTTCAATCGAAGAATATTTTATTAGAAACAGTCTGTTTATTTCCTAGTATAACTGATATAAATTACACTTGGTGGTTAGAAGTTCTACTTTAATTGATATATTTTAAAGATTTAGAGGCGGAGCCAACATGGCGGCGTGAGAAGGACAGTGGGAATCTCCTTCCAAAAACATATATACTTTTGAAAATACAACAAACACAACTAGCCCTAAAAGAGAGACCAGAAGACGCAGGACAGTGGCCAGACTGCAGCTACACCAGCGAGAACCCAGTGACTGGTGAAAGGGGTAAGATACAAGCCCCGGGCCGGCGGGACCCGAGCGCCCCTTCCCCCAGCTCCCGGGCGGGAGAAGAATAGGCAGAGCGGGAGGGAGACGGAGCCCAGGACTGCCGAACACCCAGCCCCAGCCATCCGGGCCAGAGCGCAGACACAGTACATGCCCAGGGGGCCCTGGATACTGGGGGAACAGGGAGTAAGACCTCTGAGCGGGTGCTGAAGCTGATGCCCCTGTGACAAAGAAAAGCGGGGGCTTTTTGAAAGTCTTAAAGGGACAGGGACTTAACAGCTTGACGGAAACAACCCAGGTCACAGTACAGCAGCTGGAAATTACAGGGAAAACCGGGTGCACTAACCCCCTGGGCAACAGCTCTGAGACCCCTCACGGAGGCAAACAGTCAAGCAGCCCCCCCATCCATCACCCCACCGGGCGCTGCGAAAGCAGAGAAGCAGCCTGAGACAGATTCCGCCCACAGAAAGGGAAATTTCTCCCTCCCGGCCAGGCAAGACACAAAGACCCAGTCTACACGCAATTACCCAACACAAGCCACTAGGGGTCGCAGTTGCCCCAGTAAAGAAAGGCCAGTAGTAAGTGAAAATTTTGGCCCTCCCAGCTGACAGTCAATAGCACCTGTCATAATGAAAAGGCAAAAAAATATGATCCAGACAAGACTAACCCAGACAGCTTCAGCATCTGCTACATCTTCCCCTGAGAAGGAATCTGGGGAGATAGATTTAGCCAGTCTACCTGAAAAAGAATTCAAAACAAAAGTCATAACCATGCTGATGGACTTGCAGAGAAATATGCAAGAACTAAGGAAGGAGAATTCAGAAATAAAACAAGCTCTGGAAGGACTTCAAAACAGAATGGACGAGATGCAAGAGACCATTAATGGACTAGAAAATAGAGAACAGGAGCGCAGAGAAGCTGATGCAGAGAGAGATAAAAGGATCTCCAGGAATGAAAGAATTTTAAGAGAGCTGAGTGATCAATCTAAAAGGAATAATATAAGAATCATAGGCATTCCAGAAGAAGTAGAGAGAGAAAAGGGGATAGAAAATGTCTTTGAAGAAATAATTGCTGAAAATTTCCCCAAACTAGGGGAAGAAATGGCCTCTCAGACCACAGAGGTACACAGAACTCCCATGACAAGGGATCCAAGGAGGGCAACACCAAGACACATAATAATTAAAATGGCAAAGATCAAAGACAAGGACAAAGTATTACAGGCAGCCAGAGAGAAAAAAAAGGTTACCTACAAAGGAAAACCCATCAGGCTATCATCAGACTTCTCAACAGAAACCCTACAGGCCAGAAGAGAATGGCATGATATACTTAATGCAATGAAACAGAAGGGCCTCGAACCAAGACTACTGTATCCAGCACGAATATCATTTAAATATGAAGGAGGGATTAAACAATTCCCAGACAAGCAAAAGTTGAGGGAATTTGCCTCCCACAAACCACCTCTACAGGGCATCCTACAGGGACTGCTCTAGATGGGAGCACTCCTAAAAAGAGCACACAACAAAACACCCAACATATGAAGAAGGGAGGAGGAGGAATAAGAAGGGAGAGAAATAAAGAATCATCAGATTGTGTTTATAATAGCTCAACAAGCGAGTTAAGTTAGACAGTAAGACAGTAAAGAAGCTAACCCTAAACCTTTGGTAAACACAAACTTAAAGCCTGCAATGGCAATAAATTCATACCTTTCAATAATCACCCTAAATGTAAATGGACTGAATGCACCAACAAAAGACACAGAGTAATAGAATGGATAAAAAAGCAAGATCCATCCATATGCTGCTTACAAGAGACTCACCTCAAACCCAAAGACGCGCACAGACTTAAAGTCAAGGGATGGAAAAAGATATTTCAAGCAAACAACAGAGAGAAGAAAGCAGGTGTTGCAATTCTGGTATCAGACAAAACAGACTTCAAAATAAAGAAAGTAACAAAAGACAAAGAAGGACATTACATAATGATAAAGGGCTCAGTCCATCAAGAGGATATAACCATTATAAATATATATGCACCCAATACAGGAGCACCAACATACCTGAAACAAATATTAACAGAACTAAAGGAGGAAATAGAATGCAATGCATTCATTCTAGGAGACTTCAACACACCACTCACTCCAAAGGACAGATCCACCAGACAGAAAATAAGTAAGGACACAGAGGCACTGAACAACACACTAGAACAGATGGACCTAATAGACATCTACAGAACTCTACATCCAAATGCAACAGGATACATGTTCTTCTCAAGTGCACATGGAACAATCTCCAGAATAGACCACATACTAGGACACAAAAAGAGCCTCAGTAAATTCCAAAAGATTGAAATCCTACCAACCAACTTTTCAGACCACAAAGGCATTAAACTAGAAATAAACTGTTCAAAGAAAGCAAAAAGGCTCACAAACACATGGAGGCTTAACAACACGCTCCTAAATAATCAATGGATCAATGACCAAATCAAAATGGAGATCCAGCAATATATGGAAACAAATGACAACAACAACACTAAGCCCCAACTTCTGTGGGACGCAGCAAAAGCAGTCTTAAGAGGAAAGTATATAGCACTCCAAGCATATTTAAAAAAGGAAGAGCAATCCCAAATGAACGGTCTAATGTCACAACTATCAAAATTGGAAAAAGAAGAACAAATGAGGCCTAAGGTCAGCAGAAGGAGGGACATAATAAAGATCAGAGAAGAAATAAATAAAATTGAGAAGAATAAAACAATAGCAAAAATCAATGAAACCAAGAGCTGGTTCTTCGAGAAAATAAACAAAATAGATAAGCCTCTAGCCAGACTTATTAAGAGGAAAAGAGAGTCAACACAAATCAACAGTATCAGAAACGAGAAAGGAAAAATCACAATGGACCCCGCAGAAATACAAAGAATTATTAGAGACTACTATGAAAACCTATATGCTAACAAGCTGGGAAACCTAGGAGAAATGGACAACTTCCTAGAAAAATACAACCTTCCAAGACTGACCCAAAAAGAAACAGAAAATCTAAACAGACCAATTACCAGCAACGAAATTGAAGCGGTAATCAAAAAACTACCAAAGAACAAAACCCCCGGGCCAGATGGATTTACCTCGGAATTTTATCAGACATACAGGGAAGACATAATACCCATTCTCCTTAGAGTTTTCCAAGAAATAGAAGAGGAGGGGATACTCCCAAACTCATTCTATGAAGCTAATATCACCCTAATACCAAAACCAGGCAAACACCCCACCAAAAAAGAAAACTACAGACCAATATCCCTGATGAACATAGATGCAAAAATACTCAACAAAATTTTAGCAAACCGAATTCAAAAATACATCAAAACCATCATACACCATGACCAAGAGGGATTCATCCCAGGGATGCAAGGATGGCTCAACATTCGAAAGTCCATCAATATCATCCACCACATCAACAAAAAGAAAGACAAAAACCACATGATCATCTCCATAGATGCTGAAAAAGCATTTGACAAAGTTCAACATCCATTCATGATAAAAACTCTCAGCAAAATGGGAATAGAGGGCAAGTACCTCAACATAATAAAGGCCATCTATGAAAAACCCACAGCCAACATTATATTGAATAGCGAGAAGCTGAAAGCATTTCCGCTGAGATCGGGAACTAGACAGAGATGCCCTCTCTCCCCACTGTTATTTAACATAGTACTGGAGGTCCTAGCCACAGCAATCAGACAAAACAAAAAAATACAAGGAATCCAGATTGGTAAAGAAGAAGTTAAACTGTCACTATTTGCAGATGACATGATACTGTACATAAAAAACCCTAAAGACTCCACCCCAGAACTACTAGAACTGATATCGGAATACAGCAAAGTTGCAGGATACAAAATCAACACACAGAAATCTGTGGCTTTCCTATATACCAACAATGAACCAACAGAAAGAGAAATCAGGAAAACAACTCCATTCACAATTGCATCAAAAAAAATAAAATACCTAGGAATAAACCTAACCAAAGAAGTGAAAGACTTATATTCTGAAAACTACAAGTCACTCTTAAAAGAAATTAAAGGGGACACTAACAGATGGAAACGCATCCCATGCTCATGGCTAGGAAGAATTAATATCGTCAAAATGGCCATCCTGCCCAAAGCAATATACAGATTTGATGCAATCCCTATGAAACTACCAGCAACATTCTTCAATGAATTGGAACAAATAATTCAAAAATTCATATGGAACCACCAAAGACCCCGGATAGCCAAAGTAATCCTGAGAAAGAAGAATAAAGTAGGGGGGATCTCACTCCCCAACTTCAAGCTCTATTATAAAGCCATAGTAATCAAGACAATTTGGTACTGGCACAAGAACAGAGCCACAGACCAATGGAACAGACTAGACAATCCAGACATTAACTCAGACATATATGGTCAATTAATATTTGATAAAGGAGCCATGGACATACAATGGCGAAATGACAGTCTCTTCAACAGATGGTGCTGGCAAAACTGGACAGCTACATGTAGGAGAATGAAACTGGACCATCGTCTAACCCCATATACAAAAGTAAACTCAAAATGGATCAAAGACCTGAATGTAAGTCATGAAACCATTAAACTCTTGGAAGAAAACATAGGCACAAACCTCTTAGACATAAACATGAGTGACCTCTTCTTGAACATATCTCCCCGGGCAAGGAAAACAACAGCAAAAATGAACAAGTGGGACTATATTAAGCTGAAAAGCTTCTGTACAGCAAAAGACACCATCAATAGAACAAAAAGGAACCCTACAGTATGGGAGAATATCTTTGAAAATGACACATCCGATAAAGGCTTGACGTCCAGTATATATAAAGAGCTCACACGCCTCAACAAACAAAAAACAAATAACCCAATTAAAAAAAGGGCAAAGGAACTGAACAGACGGTTCTCCAAAAAAGAAATCCAGATGGCCAACAGACACATGAAAAGATGCTCCACATCGCTAATTATCAGAGAAATGCAAATTAAAACTACAATGAGGTATCACCTCACACCAGTAAGGATGGCTGCCATCCAAAAGACAAACAACAACAAATGTTGGCGAGGCTGTGGAGAAAGGGGAACCCTCCTACACTGCTGGTGGGAATGTAAACTTGTTCAACCATTGTGGAAAGCAGTATGGAGGTACATCAAAATGCTCAAAACAGACTTACCATTTGACCCAGGAATTGCACTCCTAGGAATTTACCCTAACAATGCAGCAATCAAGTATGAGAAAGATCAGTGCACCCCTATGTTTATCGCAGCACTATTTACAATAGCCAAGAATTGGAAGCAACCTAAATGTCCATCGATAGATGAATGGATAAAGAAGATGTGGTACATATACACAATGGAATACTACTCAGCCATAAGAAAAGGGCAAATCCAACCATTTGCAGCAACATGGATGGAGCTGGAGGGTATTTTGCTCAGTGAAACAAGCCAAGCAGAGAAAGAGAAATACCAAATGATTTCACTCATCTGTGGAATATAAGAACAAAGGAAAAACTGAAGGAACAAAACAGCAGCAGAATCACAGAACTCAAGAATGGACTAACAGGTACCAAAGGGAAAGGGACAGGGGAGGATGGGTGGGTAGGGAGGGATAAGGGGGGGAGAAGTAGGGGTGTATTAAGATTAGCATCCATAGCGGGGTGGGAGAAAGGGGAGGGCTGTACAACACAGAGAAGACAAGTAGTGATTCTACAACAGGTTGCTACGCTGACGGACAGTGACTGTAAAGGAGTATATAGGGGGGACCTGGTATAGGGGAGAGCCTAGTAAACAAAGTATTCGTCATGTAAGTGTAGATTAATGATTAAAAAAAAAATGCAGTTCCTATGTGGTGACCTCTAATGAGTTCTACACAATGATATAAAGGACATATAAAAGTGTAGGCAAAGGGTCTGTTTGTGTTTATACAGAGGATCAAAGCCTAATTTGGCTACCCCGAAAATGAACTAAGATACGATATGAAAGAGAACTTCCAACATCAGCACTCTCGGGAAGACTAATGCCAGAAGATGATCATCAAAAACCCCAACAAAGATCCACGCACTGCTACAGCTGTAGATGCACTCATCCCACCAGCTCCTGGACTTGCCATGGGAATGAAGGCGATATCTAAGCTGGCCTGTGCATACAGTAAAACAACAAATTTGACTGGATCTATACTGTTGGAACTCAACCAAGAATTAGGAGAAGTGCAAATTGTAGTGCTCCAAAATTTTACAACTACAGACTATTTACTGTTAAAAGAACATACGGGATGTGAACAGTGCCCAGGAATGGGTTGTTTTAATTTGTCTGATTTTTCTCAAACTATTCAAATTCAGTTAGATAATAACCATCATATCATTGATAAGTTTTCACAAATGCCTAGGGTGCCTAACTGGTTTTCTTGGTTTCACTGGAGATGGCTGGTAATTACAGGTATGCTTTGGTTATGTAACTATACTCCTATTATGTTAATGTGTGTGCGCAATTTAAGTAGTAGCTTAAAATCTATACATGCTGAAGTTACTCTACAAGAAGATATGTCAAAGAAATAATCAATCTTCCCATGTTTTCTCCCGCCTGCTACTTCTATAGCTTTTCTTCTTCCTTCCTAATTACAACGAATTCTTAAATAGAATTCGTGCCTCATATCAAATTTACCGAGTATCATAACTCCTCCAAGTGGTAAAGATACCTCAAGACAAATGCTGGGCATAGAAGCCACAGGGCATAAATATGCAAAGAAATAAAAAGCTAACCATTTCAAACAATAAGGCTTCTCTCTCACTTACCAACTTACCATTTCCCTGTATGGCCCCGGAAGATGACTGGTTAGCCAGAGACGGGTAAGATTCCTCAAGGGAGGAACAACCTAAGACAGGCACAGTCGCAGGGGGGTCATCAGGTGAGAAATTGGGGATCAACAGAGGTGAGGCTTAGAACCTCACCCCCCCTGTTCTGAGAGAAATCTTCTGCATACGTGGATGTTTTATTGCCCTGGTCTAGCTTGGATTAACACATAGTCTACAGGCACACACCTGATCATCTACATTTGCTCTCTTACAACACTAAACTATGTTTTCTACCTTTATGTTGTATCTACCTACCACTTCAGCATTTTATTAAAAATAATAAAGAGAGAAATGTGGTATCCACATATAAATCAAGTATAAAAATCAAATGTGTATTCATATTTGAACTGACTGTTTATAGTTCATAATGCATGAGCAAAACCAAAAGTTTCTGTGATGACTGCCCTTGTACTGTTCACCATGTAACTTATTCACTATGTAAGAATTTGTTCTCCATGTAAGAACTTGTTCGTTATGCTTCAGAAGATTGGAGACTGACGAAAATTAGGCTTGGGGTGGATTAATGATTGTGCATTGAGCATTGACTCCCCTATACAGAATTTTATTGTTGTTAACAACCATTTGATCAATAAATATGAGAGATGCCCTAACAACAACAACCAAAAAAAAGTACACACTTCCAATTGTAAAATAAATAAGTAACCGGGATGTAATGTATAGCATAAGGAATATAGTCAAAATATTGTAACAACTTGGTATGGTGATAGCTGGTACCTAGAATTATCATGTATATAAATGTTGAATCACTGTGTTGTACACCTGAAACTAATGTAATGTAATACTGTGTGTCAACTACCCTTCAATAAAAAAAAAAAAAAAAAAAAAGATTTGTAATTAACATCTCATTTGCTTAAAAGTATGTCTAAAAATGATTGGAAGTGCCTTGTTTTATTAATTGGTTTTATATTCTCTTTAATGATGTATTTTCATTGTGAATCAAATTTGTTTCAACAAACAATGAAAGGAAAATAATCCCAGCAATATGCAAATTATTACAGATTGAAAATGCATTTTGAATTTACATATATTTAATGTAGTAAGGTGAAATCACCATTGTCCAATTAGGTTGCAAAATTCATATATAATTTTAGTATAATATTAAATTAAGGAATCTCTTGGCTTTTTTTTTTTGTTTTTTGTTACTTTTTTTCCTTTGGTGGACATATGGACAAGTTGAATAATGTAAAAGAGCTTAGAGAAAAACCTTCATACTTCTGTATATCTACCATCTAATTCTTTAATTCAGAGGGACATTTGCCAATACTGCTGTATGTTGGGGAGAGTATGTAAATAACAGATTCCCCATATCCCAATTTTGTGCTACTGACTTTGAGGCACTCTCTGTGTTAAGTTTTCACCTAAAGCCGAGATGAAGTTTCCAATTACAAAGTACAATTGTCCTCCTTGAGCTATAGGCACTGGATGGTAATCTTGAAAATATCCCACCAGAGGTTTCACCAGAAGTCAAATGATGAAAGGAGTAAAATAAACCTTGGCTGATTTTCATGTAATAGCCTTCTGCCTGGCACAGGCTGACACTGGGCTTCAGAGTGATCGTAGGAGATTTGGGGAATGGAACTGAAGGAGTCTTCACAGCAGGTCCACAGTGCACAGGAGACAAGCTGGGGAGTGTTCAAGGGCAGAGCAAAGTCAGGGCTGGTGAATCTTCTAAACTTGACCCTGGTACCCCTTCCGTCAGTGACACTGTGACCAAATCACTTCCCATCTTCCATGTACCAGGAGAATTTTGAGGTTCAGCATAGAAATGGGTGTTAAAAACATGTTTTTTAACAACATTGTTCAGTGAGAGGTGCTCTTTTTTTTAATGTCACAAGAGAGGATGAAAATACATGCTTTGTGAAGAAGGGAATGGGGATTGGAAGGAAATTAGACATAGAAGGGAGAAAATCAGTGGATTAAAAATGGGGGGAGGGAAAACAGATTAAAAAAATAACAAAATAAAAACCAGGGAAGAGAGACGGGCGGAAGATGGCGGTGTGAGTAGAGCAGCGGAAATCTCCTCCCAAAACAACATATATCTATGAAAATATAACAAAGACAACCCTTCCTAGAATAAAGACCAGAGGACACAGGACAATATCCAGACCACATCCGCACCTGAGAGAACCCAGCGCCTCGCGAAGGGGGTAAGATACAAGCCCCGGCCCGGCAGGAGCCCAGCGCCCCTCCCCCCAGCTCCCGGCGGGAGAAGAGCAGGCAGAGCAGGAGGGAGACGGAGCCCAGGACTGCCGAACACCCAGCCCCAGCCATCCGGGCCAGGGTGCAGGGTGCTCAATACTAGGAAAACAGGGCAGCAAGAACAGTGAGCAGGCACGGGAGGCTGGGCGCCAGAGGACATAAGAAAAGAGCGCGACCATTTTTTTTTTTTTGCTTTTTTGCTGTTTTGTTTTGGCGAGTGCTTTTTGGAAGACTTAAAGGGATAGGGACCCCAATCCTAGGGAAACAGGGCAGAAAGACCGGTGAGCAGAGGCCTGAGGCTGGCACCGGAGAATAAAGAAAAACGAACGACCACCTTTTTTTTTTTTTTTTTTTTTAATTAAAAACTTTTTTTTTTTTTTAATTAAAAAAATTTTTGTTTCTTTTTTTTTTTTGTGGTCGTTGTTTTGTTTTGGCGGGTGCTTTTTGGAAGTCTTAAAGGGGCAGGGTGGGTCACTTAATCCAGAGGTAGGGAATCCGGGATCTCTGGGCACCCTAACCCCTGGGCTGCAGGGAGCAGGGAGGACCCTTACGGAGATAAATAGCCTCCCAGCAGCTCCTGCTCCAACGCGACTCCACCATTTTGGAGTAGCTGCCGGAGCCAGGCCACGGCCACAGCAACAGCGGAGAATAACTCCATAGCAGCCGGGCAGGAAACAGAAACCCTGTCTGCGCGCAGCTGCCCAGCACAAGCCACTAGAGGTCGCTGTTCTCCCAGGAGAGGAGGGCCACAAACCAACAAGAAAGGAAGTCCTTCCAGCTGTCACTCGTCCCAGTTCTGCAGACTATTCCTATCACCATGAAAAGGCAAAGCTACAGGCAGACAAAGATCACAGAGACAACACCAGAGAAGGAGACAGACCTAACCAGTCTCCCTGAAAAAGAATTCAAAATAAGAATCATAAACATGCTGACAGAGATGCAGAGAAATACGCAAGAGAAATGGGATGAAGTCCGGAAGGAGATCACAAATGCCAGAAAGGAGATCGCAGAAATGAAACAAACTCTGGAAGGGTTTATAAGCAGAATGGATAGAATGCAAGAGGCCATTGATGGAATTGAAATCAGAGAACAGGAACGCATAGAAGCTGACATAGAGAGAGACAAAAGGATCTCCAGGAATGAAACAATATTAAGAGAAATGTGTGACCAATCCAAAAGGAACAATATCCGTATTATAGGGGTCCCAGAAGAAGAAGAGAGTGGAAAAGAGATGGAAACTATCTTAGAAGAAATACTTGCTGAAAACTTCCCCACACTGGGGGAGGAAGTAATCGAACAGACCACGGAAATACACAGAACCCCCAACAGAAAGGATCCAAGAAGGGCAACACCAAGACACATAATAATTAAAATGGCAAAGATCAAGGACAAGAAAAGAGTGTTAAAGGCAGCTAGAGAGAAAAAGGTCACCTATAAAGGAAAACCCATCAGGCTAACGTCAGAATTCTCAACAGAAACACTACAGGCCAGAAGAGAATGGCATGATATATTTAATACAATGAAACAGAAGGGTCTTGAACCATGGATACTGTATCCAGTACGACTATCATTCAAATATGACGGTGGGACTAAACAATTCCCAGACAAACAAAAGCTGAGGGAATTTGCTTCCCACAAACCACCTCTACAGAACATCTTACAGGGACTGCTCTAGATGGGAGCACTCCTAGAAAGAGCACAGCACAAAACACCCAACACATGAAGAATCGAGGAGGAGGAATAAGAAGGGAGAGATGAAAAGAATCTCCAGACAGTGTATATAACAGCTGAATAAGTGAGCTAAGTTAGGCAGTAAGATACTAAAGAGCCTAACCTTGAACTTTTGGTAACCACGAATTTAAAGCCTACAATGGCAATAAGTACATATCTTTCAATAGTCACCCTAAATGTTAATGGGCTGAATGCGCTAATCAAAAGAAACAGAGTAATAGAATGGATAAAAAAGCAAGACCCATCTATATGCTGCTTACAAGAAACTCACCTCAAACCCAAAGACATGTACAGACTAAAAGTCAAGGGATGGAAAAACATATTTCAAGCAAACAACAGTGAGAAGAAAGCAGGGGTTGCAGTACTAATATCAGACAAAATAGACTTCAAAACAAAGAAAGTAACAAGAGATAAAGAAGGACACTACATAATGTTAAAGGGCTCAGTCAAACAAGAGGATATAACCATTCTAAATATATATGCACCCAACACAGGAGCACGAGCATATGTGAAACAAATACTAACAGAACTAAAGGGGGATATAGACTGCAATGCATTCATTCTAGGAGACTTCAACACACCACTCACCCCAAAGGATAGATCCACTGGGCAGAAAATAAGTAATGACACGGAAGCACTGAACAACACAGTAGAGTAGATGGACCTAATAGACATCTATAGAACTCTACATCCAAAAGCAGCGGGATATACATTCTTCTCAAGTGCACATGGAACATTCTCCAGAATAGACCACATACTAGGCCACAAAAAGAGCCTCAGAAAATTCCAAAAGATTGAAATCCTACCAACCAACTTTTCAGACCACAAAGGCATAAAACTAGAAATAAACTGTACAAAGAAAGCAAAGAGGCTCACAAACACATGGAGGCTTAACAACACGCTCCTAAATAATCAATGGATCAATGACCAAATCAAAATGGAGATCCAGCAATATATGGAAACAAATGACAACAACAACACTAAGCCCCAACTTCTGTGGGACACAGCAAAAGCAGTCTTAAGAGGAAAGTATATAACAATCCAAGCATATTTAAAAAAGGAAGAGCATTCCCAAATGAACGGTCTAATGTCACAATTATCGAAATTGGAAAAAGAAGAACAGATGAGGCCTAAGGTCAGCAGAAGGAGGGACATAATAAAGATCAGAGAAGAAATTGATAAAATTGAGAAGAATAAAACAATAGCAGAAATCAATGAAACCAAGAGCTGGTTCTTCGAGAAAATAAACAAAATAGATAAGCCTCTAGCAGACTTATTAAGAAGAAAAGAGAGTCAACACAAATCAACAGTATCAGAAACGAGAAAGGAAAAATCACAACGGACCCCACGGAAATGCAAAGAATTATTGGAGAATACTATGAAAACCTATATGATAACAAGCTGGGAAACCTAGGAGAAATAGACAACTTCCTAGAAAAATATAACCTTCCAAGATTGACCCAGGAAGAAACAGAAAATCTAAACAGACCAATTACCAGCAACGAAATTGAAGCGGTAATCAAAAAACTACCAAAGAACAAAACCCCTGGGCCAGATGGATTTACCACGGAATTTTATCAAACATACAGGGAAGACATAATACCCATTCTCCTTAAAGTTTTCCAAAAAATAGAGGAGGAAGGGATACTCCCAAACTCATTCTATGAAGCTAACATCACCCTAATACCAAAACCAGGCAAAGACCCCACCAAAAAAGAAAACTACAGACCAATATCCCTGATGAATGTAGATGCAAAAATACTCAACAAAATATTAGCAAACCGAATTCAAAAATACATCAAAAGGATCATACACCATGACCAAGTGGGATCCATCCCAGGGATGCAAGGATGGTACAACATTGGAAAGTCCATCAACATCATCCACCACATCAACAAAAAGAAAGACAAAAACCACATGATCATCTCCATAGATACTGAAAAAGCATTTGACAAAGTTCAGCATCCATTCATGTTAAAAACTCTCAGCAAAATGGGAATAGAGGGCAAGTACCTCAACATAATAAAGGCCATCTATGATAAACCCACAGCCAACATTATATTGAACAGCGAGAAGCTGAAAGCATTTCCTCTGAGATCGGGAACTAGACAGGGATGCCCACTCTCCCCACTGTTATTTAACATAGTACTGGAGGTCCTAGCCACGGCAATCAGACAAAATAAAGAAATACAAGGAATCCAGATTGGTAAAGAAGAAGTTAAACTGTCACTATTTGCAGATGACATGATACTGTACATAAAAAACCCTAAAGACTCCACCCCAAAACTACTAGAACTGATATCGGAATACAGCAAAGTTGCAGGATACAAAATCAACACACAGAAATCTGTGGCTTTCCTATATACTAACAATGAACCAACAGAAAGAGAAATCAGGAAAACAACTCCATTCACAATTGCATCAAAAAAAATAAAATACCTAGGAATAAACCTAACCAAGGAAGTGAAAGACTTATACTCTGAAAACTACAAGTCACTCTTAAGAGAAATTAAATGGGACACTAACAGATGGAAACTCATCCCATGCTCGTGGCTAGGAAGAATTATTATCGTTAAAATGGCCATCCTGCCCAAAGCAATATACAGATTTGATGCAATACCTATGAAACTACCAGCAACATTCTTCAATGAACTGGAACAAATAATTCAAAAATTCATATGGAAACACCAAAGACCCCGAATAGCCAAAGCAATCCTGAGAAAGAAGAATAAAGTAGGGGGGATCTAACTTCCCAATTTCAAGGTCTACTATAAAGCCATTGTAATCAAGATAATTTGGTACAGGCACAAGAGCAGAGCCACAGACCAATGGAACAGACTAGAGAATCCAGACATTAACCCAGACATATATGGTCAATTAATATTTGATAAAGGAGCCATGGACATACAATGGCGAAATGACAGTCTCTTCAACAGGTGGTGCTGGCAAAACTGGACAGCTACATGTAGGAGAATGAAACTGGACCATTGTCTAACCCCATATACAAAAGTAAACTC
This sequence comes from Manis pentadactyla, assembly GCF_030020395.1. NCBI lineage: Eukaryota > Metazoa > Chordata > Mammalia > Pholidota > Manidae > Manis > Manis pentadactyla. Next base: position 208,763,920 of record NC_080020.1, on the reverse strand, counting down.
AAAATGGATCAAAGACCTGAATGTAAGCCATGAAACCATTAAACTCTTGGAAGAAAACATAGGCAAAAACCTCTTAGACATAAACATGAGTGACCTCTTCTTGAACATATCTCCCCGGGCAAGGAAAACAACAGAAAAAAATGAGTAAGTGGGACTATATTGAGCTGAAAAGCTTCTGTACAGCAAAAGACACCATCAATAGAACAAGAAGGATCCCTACAGTATGGGAGAATATATTTGAAAATGACACATCCGATAAAGGCTTGACGTCCAGAATATATAAGGAGCTCACATGCCTCAAGAAACAAAAAACAAATAACCCAATTAAAAAATGGGCAGAGGAACTGAACCGCCAGTTCTCCAAAAAAGAAATACCGATGGCCAATAGACACATGAAAAGATGCTCCACATCGCTAATTATCAGAGAAATGCAAATTAAAACTACAATGAGGTATCACCTCACACCAGTAAGGATGGCTGCCATCCAAAAGACAAACAACAACAAATGTTGGCGAGGCCGTGGAGAAAGGGGAACCCTCCTACACTGCTGGTGGGAATGTAAGTTAGTTCAACCATTGTGGAAAGCAGTATGGAGGTACATCAAAATGCTCAAAACAGACTTACCATTTGATCCAGGAATTCCACTCCTAGGAATTTACCCTAAGAACGCAGCAATCAAGTTTGAGAAAGACAGATGCACCCCTATATTTATCGCAGCACTATTTAAAATAGCCAAGAATTGGAAGCAACCTAAATGTCCATCAATAGATGAATGGATAAAGAAGAGGTGGTACATATACACAATGGAATACTACTCAGCCATAAGAAAAGGGCAAATCCAATCATTTGCAGCAACATGGATGGAGCTGGAGGGTATTATGCTCAGTGAAACAAGCCAAGCGGAGAAAGAGAAATACCAAATGATTTCACTTATCTATGGAATATAAGAACAAAGGAAAAACTGAAGGAACAAAACAGCAGCAGAATCACAGAACTCAAGAATGGACTAACAGGTACCAAAGGGAAAGGGACTGGGGAGGATGGGTGGGTAGGGAGTGATAAGGGGGGGTTGAAGTAGGGGGGTATTAAGATTAACATGCATGGTGGGGTAGGAGAAAAGGGAGGGCTGTACAACACAGAGAAGGCAAGTAGTGATTCTACAACATTTTGCTATGCTGATGAACAGTGACTGTAAAGGGGTTTATAGGGGAGACCTGGTATAGGGGAGAGCCTAGTAAACATAATATTCGTCATGTAAGTGTAGATTAGTGATACCAAAAACAAAGAAAAAAAAAAAGGGCAGTTCCTGTGTGGTAACCTCCAACGAGTTCTACACAAGGGTATAAAGGGCTTATAAAAGTGTAGGCAAAGGGTCTGTTTGTGTTTATACACAGGATCAAAGCCTAATTGGGCTACCCCGAAAATGAACTAAGATACAATATGAAAAAGAACTTCCAACATCAGCCCTCTCGGGAAGACTCATGCCAGAAGATGATCATCAAAAAACCCCAACAAAGATCCATGCACTGCTACAGCTGTAGATGCACTCATCCCACCAGTTCCTGGATTTGCCATGAGAATGAAGAAGGAGATATCTAAGCTGGCCTGTGCATACAGTAAAACAACAAATTTGACTGGATCTATACTGTTGGAACTCAACCAAGAATTTGGAGAAGTGCAAATTGTAGCGCTCCAAAGTCTTACAACTACAGACTATTTACTGTTAAAAGAACATATGGCATGTGAACCGTCCCCAGGAATGGGTTGTTTTCATTTGTCTGATTTCTCTCAGACTGTTCAAGTTCAGTTGGACAGTATCCACCATATCATAGATAAGTTTTCACAAATGCCTAAGGTGCCTAACTGGTTTTCTTGGTTTCACTGGAGATGGCTGGTAATTACAGATATGCTTTGGTTATGTAACTATACTCCTATTATGTTAATGTGTGTGCGCAATTTAAGTAGTAGCTTAAAACCTATATATGCTGAAGTTACTCTACAAGAAGATATGTCAAAGAAATCAATCTTCCCATGTTTTCTTCCACCTGCTACTTCTATAGCTTTTCTTCTTCCTTCCTAATTACAACCCTTAAATAGAATTCGTGCCTCATATCAAATTTATCGAGTATCATAATTCTTCCAAGTGGTAAAGATACCTCAAGACAAATGCTGGGCATAGAAGCCACAGGGCATAAATATGCAAAGAAGTAAAAAGCTAACCTTTTCAAACAATAAGGCTTCCCTCTCACTTACCAACTTACCATTTCCCTGTATGGCCCCGGAAGATGACTGGTTAGCCAGAGATGGGTAAGATTCCTCAAGGGAGGAACAACCTAAGACAGGCACAGTCGCAGGGGGGCCATCAGGTGAGAAATTGGGGATCAACAGAGGTCAGGCTTAGAACCTCACCCCCCCTGTTCTGAGAGAAATCTTCTGCATACGTGGATGTTTTATTGCCCTGGTCTAGCTTGGATTAACACATAGTCTACAGGCACACACCTGATCATCTACATTTGCTCTCTTACAACACTAAACTATGTTTTCTACCTTTATCTTGTATCCACCTACCACTTCAGCATTTTATTAAAAATAATAATAATAAAGAGAAAAATGTGGTATCCACATATAAATCAAGTGTAAAAACCAAATGAGTATTCATATTTGAACTGACTGTTTAAAGTTCATAATGCATGAGCAAAACCGAAAGTTTCTGTGATGACTGCCCTTGTACTGTTCACTATGTAACTTATTCATTATGTAAGAATTTGTTCTACATGTAAGAAATTGTTTATTATGCCTCAGAAGATTGGAGACTGACGAAAATTAGGCTTGGGGTGGATTAATGATTGTGCATTGAGCATTGACTCCCCTATACAGAATTTTATTGTCGTTAACAACCATTTGATCAATAAATAAGAGAGATGCCCTCAAAAAAAAAAAAAAAATAGGACAGACTTCCAATGGTAAAATAAATAAGTAACGGGGATGTAATGTATAGCATAAGGAATATAGTCAAGATATTGTAACAGCTTGGTAGGGTGATAGCTGGAACCTAGAATTATGTATATAAATGTTCTACCACTGTGTTGTACACTTGAAACTAATGTATTGTAATACTGTGCATCAACTACCCTTCAATAAAAAATAATTATTTAAAAAAAAAAAAAAAACCAGGGAAGAGCATACATCAAGTAATATATTAGTACCTGATAATTTCTTATGCTTCTTATCGAAAGTATAATAGAGAAAATTGAAGTGAGGAAAAATTTAACAAAATATGAGATCTTTCACATTAAAATACATTCAGAAATGTTTTTGATTTACCTTCCTCCCCAGGATAAGGTAATTTCGTATCTTCCCAGAAACCATTCCTCTATTCGAAACCCAAAAATGGTCTCATAATGTGGGCCTTAACTCTGCTTAAATTTCATAAAGTTCATCAGCAATTCTCACGTTATGATCTTGACACTAGTCTGAGTTGCTCAGCACATGTGAAGGTAAAGGACCCTCTCAAAAGGAAACACATTTGATCATAATTTATTTAATTTAAAGGGGGTTTTCCTTGATCTTAATGTTGTGTACAAAGAGAGGGGGAGAACATACTGAAACCAGGCTAGTGTGAATTAGTGCAATACACCTGGGTGAGTCATTCCTCCTGCTCCTCGTTGGATATCGGTTGGGAGCTGTAACAGCATTGGCTCCTTCATCTGAATGAGGCAGTTAAAGATCTTTTCTCTGATCTGACCCTACTCATTATATTCCCATCTACTTACAGCATGCTTTTGACCTGTGCCAGGCAGGAGGCTATTACATGAAAATCAGACAACATTTCTTTTACTTTTTTTCATCACTTTACTTCTGGTGAAGCCTCTGGTGGGCTTATGCAGTGACTATCTGCATCAGAGACCATGGAAGAGAAAATATGCTTTTCTCATGCACCATCAGAGGATGTGTTTGTGTGTTGGGGGTTATGCTGATAACACTTGGGAGAAGTAACTCATGAATCCCCTGATATTCTCCAGGTGAATCTTTGGAACACTGTCCTTCCCTGCTGGGTGACGGGTAACAATGTGATGGGTGGAGGGGTAGGGATGAGGATGGGGTGTAGGGAAACCCTCTTACCACAATTATGCACAGTTTTGGCTTTGTAATGTTCCCTTCTTTGCATTTGAACTTCTTATTGACCTACCTCAAAATGTTTTTCCCTAAGATCATTAAAAGGTAAAAGGAGAAGAGAATAGCAAAAAGAAGATTATAGAAATAAAAAAAAATGTATAGTTGAAAGGTTTAAAGTTGCATACATAAAGACAGAGGAGGGATAATCTAAAACAAAGCTTCGTAGTTGGACATTTAAAAACAATAAGGGTTACAACAAATGCTGGCGAGGATGGGGAGAAACAGGAACCCTCCTACGCTGCTGGTGGGAATGTAAGCTAGCTCAACCATTGTGGAAAGAAATATGGAGGTTCCTCAAAAAACTAAAAGCAGAAATACTATTTGACCCGGGAATTCCATTTCTAGGAATTCACACAAAGAGTAGAATTTCTCAGATTCAGAAAGATATATGCTCCCCTATGTTTATTGCAGCACTATTTACAATAGCCAAGACATGGAAGCAACCTAAGTGTCCGTCAGTAGATGAATGGATGAAGAAGAGGTGGTACATATACACAATGGAATATTATTCAGCCATAAGAAGAAAACAAATCCTACCATTTGCAACAACATGGATGGAGCTGGAGGAAATTATGCTCAGTGAAATAAGCCAAGCAGAGAAAGACAAGTACCAAATGATTTCCCTCATTTGTTGAGTATGAAAACAAAGCAAAACTGAAGGAACAAAAGAGCAGCAGACTCACAGAACCCAAGAAGGGACTAGTGGTTGCCAAAGGGGAGGGGTGGAGGGTGTGTGGGGAGGGAGGGAGAAGGGGATTGAGGGGTATTATGAATGGCACACATGGTGTGGGGGGGATTATGGGGAAGATAGTGTAGCACTGAAAAGGCAAATAGTGACTCTGTGGCATCTGACTGTACTGTTGGGCAGTGACTGCAATGGGGCATGAGGGGGACATGATAACATGGGTGAATGTAGTAACCACATCGTTTTTTCATGTGAAACCTTCATAAGAGTGTATATTAATAATACCTTACGCATGAGGGAGCACAAAAACCTTAAAAATTACATTCAGACTTAGCTCCAATTAAGAAATAAAGGTAAGGGGCAAAAATATAAATGTTGTTTTAAGGAAAGCAATAAACATTTAAAGTAAATATTTTATAAGTAATTAAAATACAATAAATAATCTCCTTTAATAAATCAACAAATAATTTACCTTTTCGGAGAGAAAAAGGAGACCTAAAAAAAGTAAATTAGAGCACCAAAAGAATGATCCAAAACAGGTAAGAGTTAGTTATACATTTCTAAGTTTTGAACTGATTTCTCCCGGTTAGCAGTTCCCTACTGAAACTATTTCTCCTCACCTGCTGCACACTGCCCTGATAGCAGGTAAGATTTTGAACCAGCAGGTAAGATTTTGAGCCTCTAGCTGTGAAGAACCCAGCTTGTTAACTTAATCCGTTAAGCAGACAGATGATCTAAGAAAGATAGAGAAGAAATGGGAAAAGGAGACTGTCCCTTGCTGCCCTAAAGACCCCACTTTGAGGAAATATTCTGCTTATTACTGATTGCCAAAGTCGTTCCAGAAGAAAGTGAAACTTTAAAAATAATTAGGACAGAACCTGGGAATAAAGTCCAAGGTCCAAGCTGGGACCAAAGCAATTATACTTAAGTAGCAATAAATATTATTAAAATGATCCATCTTTGATGAGAATGTTTATAATTTGTATCTTCCAATCTTCTTTTTCTGTGTTTGTCTTTATATGTCTTAATGTTGCAGCTAAACATGAGAGTTTAATGTTACTTGGGCTCACTGACCACATAGATTTGAGCCTTTGTTTACTGTTCTCCCACCTATTCATATGGACACATCTAAATCCTCTCTATTTTTTTTTTTATTTGTCTTAACCAGTTCAATTGCCATCTCTTCCATGAAGCTTCTCTGATTTCTTTAGCTAAATGCAGTATTTTTTTACCTGACTTGTGGACCTCATCAGCCTTCAAATACTCAGGCTTCTGCATACTACATTAATGTTATTTATAAAGATGATTAGTTTTTTTCTTCTGGACCATGAGCATTTTGAAGAAAGTCCATGTCTGATTCATTCTGAAAACTTTTTCAAAGCTAGCATTCTCTGCTTTTCCTTTATTAAGAGATATAATTAAGAGATAAATTAATGCTTTATTCATTTAATTATTCAACAAATATTTATTGAGCGCTTACCTGGTCCCAGCTGCTTTTCTAGGTATTCGTGCCATGGTGAGGGAAGACATTGAATAAACAAATTAAATATGTAGAGTATATAGTGTGTTAGAAGTGATAAGTGCCATGGAGAAAAGTGAACTAGAAAATGAGGAAAGAAGTGAGTGGGTTAATTTTGAGTGAGGTGGTCAAGGAGGGCCAAGCTGATTAGGGTTACATTTGAGCAGAAATGGGAGCAAGTCATGTGGCAGTCTGGGAAAGGAGTATTCCAGGCAGAAGGGACAACACAGACAAAGGTTCTAAGGCCTGAGCTTGCCTGGGGGTTTTTCAGAGAAATGCCAGTGCAGCTGGAGCAGAACAAGCAAGGGGATGGAAGAGCAGAAAGGGTGAGAGCAGAGGGACAATGGGACTCCGTTACGGTGTTTCTCTCAATGCACCTGAATATAAATGATTTCATTGACTTTAAGTTTCTGATACTGCATTACGTAAACAGTAGTGGTGAAAATTACTGAAATAAAAAAACCAACCAATTTCCATCTTACTAAATGCCCTGCGGAGGTTGGGATTCAATTTGGGAGAAACAAAACTAATCCAATTTTATGTTATACTCAGATTATCTTAAATATCTTGAATCTTATAGTCTCCTATAATAATTTTGTAACTGTGAATTCTTATTGCTTAGAATTAAAACAGTTTTAATTAGCTGATCTCATTTTAATTGGAACAAGTTTTTACCAGGGTTTTGACTTTTATAAAGAGTAGTCTTTTTCAGAGGAAAAAATAATGATTTTTCAGATAAAAGTAGAAGTAACCCCAATAGCAATAAACTGATCATAATCCAAGTTATAATTATTTATACATGAAAAACTATAAAACAGGGGATTCAAGTGTGTTCCCTCTAATCACTCATAATTGTTGGAGCATTCATAAGCTTCATCATAAAGTAAATTCCACTGACACACTGCCTTTGTCTATTTAAGGAATGCTGATGAAATCAATAATGCTTTTTATGAGTCATATAAGCATTTTCAAAATCTGGCATATTTTTTTTTTGAACTAAGAAATAAGAATAATACAGTGTTGTTAGTAGTTAGTAACTGGGTGATTTACTTTGCCTCTTGCCCTTTATGTTCAGGTCACCATTTTATAGACAGAAAAGTTGAGACTAGTAAGTGATTTGCTACAGTTTACTTAGCTAGTAACTGGAAGAGCTTTTACCATCTATCTGCCATGTCCAAAGCCTTATCTCTTTATTTTGCTCATCGTATTTCTTCATCATAGAGAGATCACCTTTCCAGGTCTCTTGATATTTCTATCTTCACCTTTACCTGTCTCCTTTGTATGAAGAAGTCAATTGTGTAGTGATAACAGAGTTTCAAGTACCATCCTCTGTTTGATTTAAAAATGATAGCTCTGTACCTCAGATACTATGTACATATTTTCATATACTCCTGGAAAGTCAGCAAAATACAGATAATTCTAAAACTCCAAAAAGGGGAAACGAAACAGCTATGTCAATACAGACATCGGATTAGAAAGTCTTGCCTGGTAGATGGGGGAGGCTTTGCTGTAGCTGACCTGGAAGGAGTGAGACATTATCTGAAAAAAAACATGTGCCAATAATTGTTAGTTTCTTTTTTCTATATATCTTTCAATCTTTATCCCCCAATTTATCAGCAACTTAAAGGAGATAGGGAACACATCATAAAATTTGAATGTGTACATTCTTAGGAAGGGTAGCTAGATATCTTTTGTCATAAAAACTGATCACAGGGGAATTGGCCTCAAAATATGATTCAGTCATTTGTTTTTAGTGGGGCTCATTTATTTACTTAGCATTTGTTCTTTTAACCAACTTTAAATATATTCTTTTTTTCTTCTCTAAGAAATCAGTGTCCAAGGGGGTGGAAGATGGCGGCGTGAGTAGAGCAGCAGAAATCTCCTCCCAAAACAACATATATCTATGAAAATATAACAAAGACAACCCTTCCTAGAATAAAGACCAGAGGACACAGGACAATATCCAGACCACATCCGCACCTGAGAGAACCCAGCGCCTTATGAAGGGGGTAAGATACAAGCCCCGGCCCCGCGGGAGCCGAGCGCCCCTCCCCCCAGCTCCCGGCGGGAGAAGAGCAGGCAGAGCGGGAGGGAGACGGAGCCCAGGACTGCCGAACACCCAGCCCCAGGCATCCGGGCCAGAGAGTAGACACAGTACGTGCCCAGGGGGCCCTGGATGCTAGGGAAACAGGGCAGCAGGAACAGTGAGCGGGCACTGGAGGCCGGGCGCCAGAGGACATAAGAAAAGCGAGCGACCAATTTTTTTTTTTTTTGCTGTTTGGTTTTGGTGAGCACTTTTCGGAAGTCTTAAAGGGATAGGGACCCCAATACTAGGGAAACAGGGCAGCAAGACCGGTGAGCGGATGCCTGAGGCTGGCGCCGGAGAATAAAGAAAAACGAGCGGCCACCTTTTTTTTTTTTTAATTGAAAAATTTTTTTTTAAATTAAAAATTTTTTTTTGGCAGGTGCTTTTTGGAAGTCTTAAAGGGGCAGGGCAGGACACTTAATCCAGAGGTAGGGAATCCGGGGATCTCTGGGCACCCTAACCCCTGGGCTGCAGGGAGCAGGGAGGCCCCTTATGGAGATAAATAGCCTCCCAGCCGCTCCCCCTCCAACACGACTCCACCACTTTGGAGTAGCTGCCCGAGCCAGGCCACGCCCACAGCAACAGTGGAGATTAACTCCATAGCAGCTCGGCAGAAAGCAGAAACCCTGTCTGCGCGCAGCTGCGCAGCACAAGCCACTAGAGGCCGCTGTTCTCCCAGGAGAGGAGGGCCACAAACCAACAAGAAGGGAAGTTCTTCCAGCCGTCACTCATCCCAGCTCTGTAAACTAGTCCTATCACCATGAAAAGGCAAAGCTACAGGCAAAGATCACAGAGACAACACCAGAGAAGGAGACAGACCTAACCAGTCTTCCTGACAAAGAATTCAAAATAAGAATCATAAACATGCTGACAGAGATGCACAGAAATACGCAAGAGAAAAGGGATGAAGTCCGGAGGGAGATCACAGATGCCAGAAAGGAGATTGCAGAAATGAAACAAACTCTGGAAGGGTTTATAAGCAGAATGGATAGGATGCAAGAGGCCACTGATGGAATTGAAACCACAGAACAGGAACGCATAGAAGCTGACATAGAGAGAGAGACAAAAGGATCTCCAGGAATGAAACAATATTAAGAGAACCGTGTGACCAATCCAAAAGGAACAAAATCCGTATTATAGGGGTTCCAGAAGAAGAAGAGAGAGGAAAAGAGATGGAAAGTATCTTAGAAGAAATAATTGCTGAAAACTTCCCCAAACTGGGGGAGGAAATAATCGAACAGACCACAGAAATAAACAGAACCCCCAACAGAAAGGATCCAAGAAGGACAACACCAAGACACATAATAATTAAAATGGCAAAGATCAAGGAAAAGGAAAGAGTTTTAAAGGCAGCTAGAGAGAAAAAGGTCACCTATAAAGGAAAATCCATCAGGCTAACATCAGACTTCTCGACAGAAACCCTACAGGCCAGAAGAGAATGGCATGATATATTTAATACAATGAAACAGAAGGGCCTTGAACCAAGGATACTGTATCCAGCACGACTATCATTCAAATATGACGGTGGGATTAAACAATTCCCAGACAAACAAAAGCTGAGGGAATTTGCTTCCCACAAACCACCTCTACAGAACATCTTACAGGGACTGCTCTAGATGGGAGCACTCCTAGAAGGAGCACAGCACAAAACACCCAACATATGAAGAATCGAGGAGGAGGAATAAGAAGGGAGAGATGAAAAGAATCTCCAGACAGTGTATATAACAGCTGAATAAGTGAGCTAAGTTAGGCAGTAAGATACTAAAGAGCCTAACCTTGAACTTTTGGTAACCACGAATTTAAAGCCTACAATGGCAATAAGCACATATCTTTCAATAGTCACCCTAAATGTTAATGGGCTGAATGCGCTAATCAAAAGAAACAGAGTAATAGAATGGATAAAAAAGCAAGACCCATCTATATGCTGCTTACAAGAAACTCACCTCAAACCCAAAGACATGTACAGACTAAAAGTCAAGGGATGGAAAAACATATTTCAAGCAAACAACAGCGAGAAGAAAGCAGGGGTTGCAGTACTAATATCAGACAAAATAGACTTCAAAACTAAGGAAGTAACAAGAGATAAAGAAGGACACTACATAATGATAAAGGGCTCAGTACAACAAGAGGATATAACCATTCTAAATATATATGCACCCAACACAGGAGCACCAGCATATGTGAAACAAATACTAACAGAACTAAAGGGGGAAATAGACTGCAATGCATTCATTCTAGGAGACTTCAACACACCGCTCACCACAAAGGATAGATCCACTGGGCAGAAAATAAGTAATGACACGGAAGCACTGAACAACACAGTAGAGCAGATGGACCTAATAGACATCTATAGAACTCTACATCCAAAAGCAGCGGGATATACATTCTTCTCAAGTGCACATGGAACATTCTCCAGAATAGACCACATACGAGGCCACAAAAAGAGCCTCAGAAAATTCCAAAAGATTGAAATCCTACCAACCAACTTTTCAGACCACAAAGGCATAAAACTAGAAATAAACTGTACAAAGAAAGCAAAGAGGCTCACAAACACATGGAGGCTTAACAACACGCTCCTAAATAATCAATGGATCAATGACCAAATCAAAATGGAGATTCAGCAATATATTGAAACAAATGACAACAACACGAAGCCCCAACTTCTGTGGCACACAGCAAAAGCAGTCTCAAGAGGAAAGTATATAGCAATCCAAGCATATTTAAAAAAGGAAGAACAATCCCAAATGAATGGTCTAATGTCACAATTATCGAAATTGGAAAAAGAAGAACAAATGAGGCCTAAGGTCAGCAGAAGGAGGGACATAATAAAGATCAGAGAAGAAATAAATAAAATTGAGAAGAATAAAACAATAGCAAAAATCAATGAAATCAAGAGCTGGTTCTTCGAGAAAATAAACAAAATAGATAAGCCTCTAGCCAGACTTATTAAGAAGAAAAGAGAGTCAACACAAATCAACAGTATCAGAAACGAGAAAGGAAAAATCACGACGGACCCCACAGAAATACAAAAAAATTATTAGAGAATATTATGAAAACCTATATGCTAACAAGCTGGGAAAACTATGGGAAATGGACAACTACCTAGAAAAATACAACCTTCGAAGATTGACCCAGAAAGAAACAGAAAATCTAAACAGACCAATTACCAGCAACGAAATTGAAATGGTAATCAAAAAACTACCAAAGAACAAAACCCCCGGGCCAGATGGATTTACCTCGGAATTTTATCAGACATACAGGGAAGACATAATACCCATTCTCCTTAAAGTTTTCCAAAAAATAGAGGAGGAGGGGATACTTCGAAACTCATTCTATGAAGCTAACATCACCCTAATACCAAAACCAGGCAAAGACCCCACCAAAAAAGAAAACTACAGACCAATATCCCTGATGAATGTAGATGCAAAAATACTCAACAAAATATTAGCAAACTGAATTCAAAAATACATCAAAAGGATCATACGCCATGACCAAGTGCGATTCATCCAAGGGATGCAAGGATGGCACAACATTCAAAAGTCCATCAACATCATCCACCACATCAACAAAAAGAAAGACAAAAACCACATGATCATCTCCATAGATGCTGAAAAAGCATTTGACAAAGTTCATCATCCATTCATGATAAAAACTCTCAGCAAAATGGGAATAGAGGGCAAGTACCTCAACATAAATAAAGGCCATCTATGAAAAACCCACGGCCAACATTATATTGAACAGCGAGAAGCTGAAAGCTTTTCCTCTGAGATTGGGAACTAGACAGGGATGCCCACTCTCTCCACTGTTATTTAACATAGTACTGGAGGTCCTAGCCACGGCAATCAGACAAAATAAAGAAATACAAGGAATCCAGATTGGTAAAGAGGAAGTTAAACTGTCACTGTTTGCAGATGACATGATACTGTACATAAAAAACCCTAAAGACTCCACCCCAGAACTACTAGAACTGATATCGGAATACAGCAAAGTTGCAGGGTACAAAATCAACACACAGAAATCTGTGGCTTTCCTATGCACTAACAATGAACCAACAGAAAGAGAAATCAGGAAAACAACTCCATTCACAATTGCATCAAAAAAAATAAAATACCTAGGAATAAACCTAACCAAGAAGTGAAAGACTTATACTCTGAAAACTACAAGTCACTCTTAAGAGAAATTAAAGGGAACACTAACAGATGGCAACTCATCCCATGCTCGTGGCTAGGAAGAATTAATATCGTCAAAATGGCCATCCTGCCCAAAGCAATATACAGATTTGATGCAATCCCTATGAAACTACCAGCAACATTCTTCAATGAACTGGAACAAATAATTCAAAAATTCATATGGAAACACCAAAGAACCCGAATAGCCAAAGCAATCCTGAGAAAGAAGAATAAAGTAGGGGGGATCTCACTCCCCAACTTCAAGCTCTACTATAAAGCCATAATAATCAAGACAATTTGGTACTGGCACAAGAACAGAGCCACAGACCAATGGAACAGACTAGACAATCCAGACATTAACCCAGACTTATATGGTCAATTAATATTTGATAAAGGAGCCATGGACATACAATGGCGAAATGACAGTCTCTTCAACAGATGGTGATGGCACAACGGGACAGCTACATGTAGGAGAATGAAACTGGACCATTGTCTAACCCCATATACAAAAGTAAACTCAAAAAGGATCAAAGACCTGAATGTAAGTCATGAAACCATTAAACTCTTGGAAGAAAACATAGGCAAAAACCTCTAAGACATAAACATGAGTGACCTCTTCTTGAACATATCTCCCCGGGCGAGGAAAAGAACTGCAAAAATGAATAAGTGGGAGTATATTAAACTGAAAAGCTTCTGTACAGCAAAAGACACCATCAATAGAACAAAAAGGAACCCTACAGTATGGGAGAATATATTTGAAAATGACACATCCGATAAAGGCTTGACATCCAGAATATATAAAGAGCTCACACGCCTCAACAAACAGAAAACAAATAACCCAATTAAAAATTGGGCAGAGGAACTGAACAGACTGTTCTCCAAAAAAGAAATACAGATGGCCAACAGACACATGAAAAGATGCTCCACATCGCTAATTATCAGAGAAATGCAAATTGAAATTACAATGAGGTATCACCTCACACCAGTAAGGATGGCTGCTATCTAAAAGACAAACAACAACAAATGTTGGCGAGGCTGTGGAGAAAGGGGAACCCTCCTACACTGCTGGTGGGAATGTAAGTTAGTTCAACCATTGTGGAAAGCAGTATGGAGGTACATCAAAATGCTCAAAACAGACTTACCATTTTTCCCAGTAATTGCACTCCTAGGAATTTACCCTAAAAATGCAGCAATCAAGTATGAGAAAGACCAATGTACCCCTACGTTTATCGCAGCACTATTTACAATAGCCAAGAATTGGAAGCAACCTAAATGTCCATCGATAGATGAATGGATAAAGAAGATGTGGTACATATACACAATGGAATACTACTCAGCCTTAAGAAAAGTGCAAATCCTACCATTTGCAGCAACATGGATGGAGCTGGAGGGTATTATGCTCAGTGAAACAAGCCAAGCGGAGAAAGAGAAATACCAAATGATTTCACTCATCTGTAGAGTATAAGAACAAAGGAAAAACTGAAGGAACAAAACAGCAGCAGAATAACAGAACTCAAGAATGGACTAACAGGTACCAAAGGGAAAGGGACTGGGGAGGATGGGTGGGTAGGGAGTGATAAGGGGGGGTTGAAGTAGGGGGGTATTAAGATTAACATGCATGGGGGGGCAGGAGAAAAGGGAGAGCTGTACAACACAGAGAAGGCAAGTAGTGATTCTATAACATTTTGCTATGCTGATGGACAGTGACTGTAAAGGGGTTTGTAGGGGGGACCTAGTATAGGGGAGAGCCTAGTAAACATAATATTCGTCATGTAAGTGTAGATTAGTGATACCAAAAAAAAAAAACAAAAAAAAGCGCAGTTCCTCTGTGGTAACCTCCAATGAGTTCTACACAAGGGTATAAAGGGCATATAAAAGTGTAGGCAAAGGGTCTGTTTGTGTTTATACAGAGGATCAAAGCCTAATTGGGCTACCCCGAAAATGAACTAAGATACGATATGAAAAAGAACTTCCAACATCAGCCCTCTCGGGAAGACTCATGCCAGAAGATGATCATCAAAAAACCCCAACAAAGATCCACGCACTGCTACAGCTGTAGATGCACTCATCCCACCAGTTCCTGGACTTGCCATGAGAATGAAGAAGGAGATATCTAAGCTGGCCTGTGCATACAGTAAAACAACAAATTTGACTGGATCTATACTGTTGGAACTCAATCAAGTATTAGGAGAAGTGCAAATTGAAGCGCTCCAAAATCTTACAACTATAGACTATTTACTGTTAAAAGAACATAAGGGAGGTGAACATTCCCCAGGAATGGGTTGTTTTAATTTGTCTGATTTCTCTCAGACTGTTCAAGTTCAGTTGGACAATATCCACCATATCATAGATAAGTTTTCACAAATGCCTAAGGTGCCTATCTGGTTTTCTTGGTTTCACTGGAGATGGCTGGTAATTACAGATATGCTTTGTTTATGTAACTATACTCCTATTATGTTAATGTGTGTGCGCAATTTAAGTAGTAGCTTAAAACCTATACATGCTGAAGTTACTCTACAAGAAGATATGTCAAAGAAATAATCAATCTTCCCATGTTTTCTTCCGCCTGCTACTTCTATAGCTTTTCTTCTTCCTTCCTAATTACAACCCTTAAATAGAATTTGTGCCTCATATCAAATTTACCAAGTATCATAATTCTTCGAAGTGGTAAAGATACCTCAAGACAATTGCTGGGCATAGAAGCTACAGGGCATAAATATGCAAAGAAATAAAAAGCTAACCATTTCAAACAATAAGGCTTCTCTCTCACTTACCAACTTCACATTTCCCTGTATGGCCCCGGAAGATGACTGGTTAGCCAGAGACGGGTAAGATTCCTCAAGGGAGGAACAACCTAAGACAGGCACAGTCGCAGGGGGGCCATCAGGTGAGAAATTGGGGATCAACAGAGGTCAGGCTTAGAACCTCACCCCCCCTGTTCTGAGAGAAATCTTCTGCATACGTGGATGTTTTATTGCCTTTGTCTAGCTTGGATTAACACATAGTCTACAGGCACACACCTGATCATCTACATTTGCTCTCTTACAACACTAAACTATGTTTTCTACCTTTATCTTGTATCTACCTACCACTTCAGCATTTTATTAAAAAGAATAATAATAAAGAGAGAAATGTGGTATCCACATATAAATCAAGTATAAAAATCAAATGAGTATTCATATTTGGACTGACTGTTTATAGTTCATAATGCATGAGCAAAACCAAAAGTTTCTGTGATGACTGCCCTTGTACTGTTCACTATGTAACTTATTCACTATGTAAGAATTTGTTCTCCATGTAAGAACTTGTTTGTTATGCCTCAGAAGATTGGAGACTGATGAAAATTAGGCTTGGGGTAGATTAATGATTGTGCATTGAGCATTGACTCCCCTATACGGAATTTTATTGTTGTTAACAACCATTTGATCAATAAATATGAGAGATGCCCTCACAAAAAAACAAAAAACAAAAAACAAAAAACAACAAAACAAAACAAAACAAAACAAAAAAAAGTACACACTTACAATGGTAAAATAAATAAGTAACCAGGATGTAATGTATAGCATAAGGAATATAGTCAAGATATTGTAACAGCTTGGTATGGTGATAGCTGGTACCTAGAATTGTCATGTATATAAATGTTGAATCACTATGTTGTACACCTGAAACTAATGTAATGTAATACTGTGTGTCAACTACCCTTCAATAAAAAATAATTATCTAAAAAAATAAATAAATAAATAAATAAATAAATAATAATAAAAAAAAAGAAATCAGTGTCCATAAAATAATGTGTTTGATGTGCCAGTTTTTACTTACACGTAGACAAGCAAGTGTTCTTTGTTTAAATCACATATATCCCACCTAAAAGCGGCATGGAATGTAGCCATCAATATACACATCACACTCTGAGATATACTGTCTTTGTTTCAGTTCCTGAGATGACTGCCTAATCAGCTCTTTCCATCTTTCTGATACAGGTCACTGAAGAGACATGTCCTTGAATAGTCAATAGAAGGTCTGCTCTGTTAGGTGGATGGGAACTGCACTCTGTTCAATCAGCTGGGGTTAAAGATTGGGATCACACCATCCAGAGTCAGTCAGCAGTGACCATGGATAAGGTAGGTAATGACAATGAAATATAACAAATATAAATGTTCACATTAAAATAACTTCTCAAGTCAAATAATGAATACTTGACTTGGTAAGACTTCATATGAAAAACTGATGGTGGTTTTGTTAATCATAAGATCACTCTGGGCTAACAGTATGGCATAGAACATGTAAGGAAGGACACTAACAAATAGTATGTGTCCCTAACACAGTGACCAAGAGAGGAAGGCTCTATAATTTATGGGATATGTAAAATGACTCTATGAACAGCAAGTGTTTCCTTAAATTTTTAAGTTGTCATATGGAATAGAGAAAACACCAGTGTGTATTATTCCCATGCACAGGAGTAAAAAGGTGGGTTTGGAGCAATGCAAGGAATAACTTTAAATCAGTTAGAAAAGTCCCAAATAGAGAGCTCTAGCTGTGGCCAAGAAGAGATTAAATGCCTCTCTTTCAAACAGGCAGGAGACATTTTTGAATCAAGAGAGAAATTGAGCTTGATGATCTGTGAATTCCTAACCTTAAAAGTCTAAGAAGTTACTAACATTTTACACTAAATTCATATATCAAAATAGATCATGCTATTTGTTTACAAGTGCAAATCTATGAAAGTTTCATAATACTGAGTTGAAAATGTCCTAATGATTTCCATATAAATTCCTTGTTAAGTGATAAGTTTTTCTGAAAGTCATTTTGGAAAGGAAATCTCATTCAATTTTTGTTCTACAGAGATTTATATTCTCCTACCTAAGCATTCTGAGCTCTGAGCAATTCTTCAGACTTAGTAAGGACTTTCTTGAGATGGTAAATTTAACTAAGCTGTTAACCACTGAAAATGTGAATCTGAACAGAAGTAAAATGTCCAATCTACGCCTGCTCTCCTACTACTTAGCTACAACATTGGTTGATAGAGGAATGTGTGTACTTTTAAAACAGACTTTGAAATATAGTGGGGATGTTTTTTGTTCAATGAGGTGTCTCATACATTAACACTTCACTTCCAGCTATTGAGTAGTGTTGACAGAAGAAAAAATACAGTGTTTAAGTTAATGGTGGGCATATGGTGAAGAGCGTCTAAATCAGTCATCTCCCTCTACTACTAGACAATAGTTAGTGGTGAATCTTAAGGTCTGTTATTCCTGACCTTGATTTCAAATTATTCATGGCGTGTAGAATATTCTGATACCTCCATGTTTATTTGAGAGAACTTGGAGAAGTATTTCTGACAATGTTGATTGACACCCTTGTGGTTTTCAGCTCCAGAGCAGGGCTCTAAGTAGGAACAAATACCTGTCTATTCTGTTATAAAGCGTGGAATTATGTGCACAGTGTTGCTGGATCACAGTGCCAGGAATGGGCTCTTTTTATATTAGTGAAATACATTTTAAAAGATAATTTTATTTAAAACTAATTCAAAGCCAGTTGCTAAAGAAAGGAAAGTAGGTAAAACTACATGAAGAAACCTATACAGAACAATTGTTATTATGCTCATGTTAAACTTTAAGTTTTTGTCCTACCACAGTCCCAGATGAAAGAGAACATAATTTCTTCTCCATGTAAATGTGGTTCTACCAGACATAAAAAATAATGTGGTGAAACATCATGTGGTGTCTTTAGCCAGTCAAGATTACTAAAAAGGCTGTATGTCATTTTTCCTTGTATTGTCATGTTTGTGCAAATGAGATTATAATTAATTGTTTGCTTGAGTGCTCTAGAAGAAGTATGGGAAAAATTACTAGAAAATGGCCCTACATTCTCAACAAGACTTGACTAGATTATGGATGTGGAGCCCTTTATGACTTGGGGAATAATTTTTTGTTAAATCAGGATGGTATAGATCATTTATGACCCATCATATCTTTCCACAATGGAGCCCTCCAAACACAAAGCTAACCCCAAAAGAAAGTCCTCTTTTCCATTTATACTTATGGGGATGATGAGAGAATAAGATTTTCTCCAACCAAACAGAATATTTTCAGTGAAATTGTCCTAGATGTATCTTTGGTGCTACTAATACTGCTTTTTGAATCTTTCTTCTGTATCTGAAGCTTGATCATCCTAGCTTGTCATGGAGTTAAATTTTGCTTAATTCAGATACATTTTCATGATTCATTGTACATGGCTACTTGAAGTAATAATGACCACAGCCTTTGTGACTCTGTCCAGTCCCATATAATGACCAGGGACCATTCTGAGTTGCTTATTTCTCCTATACCTACCATTGTTGGATTGAAGCTGTCATTCAACTCTTTCTGTTTTTCCACCCTCAGCCTCACCAAACTTAAAGTCAGTCACTGAGAACCTTGTGACATTTCTAATGTTCATCTATCGATGTGATGCTAAACTCAGAGAACTTTTCCCACCATGCAGCAAACTGACATGAGCAAGAACACAAACAAAAAAAGGCAGGACAGTGTTTACTACAATGACATTTAAGAAGCAGTGGCTACTGACAAGTCAACTTTGAACTGAAAATAGAATACAGTAAACTACTTACAGTTGGCTAGAGTGATAGATAGGCATATAACCAATGAGTATAAATACTCATACCAGACAGCCAGGCAGGATTGCCTTGTGGAATGATGGAAACAACCCTGCAATGGGTAACACTGGACAAGGTAATATTAGTGTCAGCTATTGGGAACAGACAAGAAGAACTGAGTAAGTTAGATGATCAAAAACTGAGGTGTCAGTTGGGGTAAGCAGTAATCTGTCAGTTAAGTGGAGAATAGAAGGGTCAAGACAAGAAGTAACCCTCAAAAGAAATACCAGATGTGGAAACAGTAAGAACTATAAATAGTTCAAAATAGTTTCAGGGTCCTGAACAATTCTGAGAAAGCAATTTCCCAGAAAAAAATACAACTCACTTTTATTTTGTTAATAATCACATGATCAACCCTGCACCCAGATAGAATTGTAATTATTAAATTGATGTTATTCTTAAATTCTATACTAAATGTTCTTCAGTTCTTCTCTATCATGTAAGAGTCCCTGTGCCACTCAGCTTTCAGCAAGCCTAAACCCACTACTCTGTTAGGCTTCAGCAGGATGCACTAACAGAACCTACTTGGTCTGATGAAATTAGTTTTAGAACATTTCATCATGCCTATTTGGAGATTGTTCTAAATTCCCTTTATCAGTGCACCCTGTTGTTGAATCTGTTTATTTAAAATTAGAAACCCTAATTTCTAATGTGTAATTTAATGCCTTTAATTTCCCTTTGGGATAAGATTATACTTTATTTTATTTAAAAAATCAGTGGTACTTGATCCAGACAAATGAAAACAGTGTTTTCCATGTTATTTTTGTAGTTATAAGAATCAAATGTAGATTTGGCATCTGTCTACCAAGTTCTGCCAAAGAATGTAGTTAGATATTCTACTTTTGACACCAGAGCTGAGAGTGTGTTGACAGTTCTTCAGTGAAGATTTCTAGAACCAGTCAATGACTTTTCCCTGTAACATACCCTCCTCAGGTAAATGCTAAGAGTAATGGGTTATATTTAGACAGTTGAAGTGTCCACAGAATTGCTTCTGTTATGCTGATATTTTTTATGTGTGCCAGATATACAAGTCCTACTATCGAAATGATAAAAGTGAGGATGTCCCAAATGAGGCAAAAGCTCATTATACTCACTTCTCAATTAATTAAAAAACACAGATAATTTAATAGGCTTAACTCTGTGCCCCTCACTGCTCCTCCATATTACTGCTGCCAGGATTTGACTGTTCATTTCAATGCCACGCAACACCCCAGTAGTACTGTCACCGAAAAAGTGGGAAGGGAAGGAAGGGAAGGTGTGAATCCAATCAGTCAGTTTCACTGCTCCATAATAGTGATGGTGACTACTTTGGTGGAGCACGAGTTTTACACAAATGGCTAAAATGAAATTTTTAGAGTACTGACACACCCTGCTGTCTACCTGTAATGCTCTGTTCACTAGTATTCTCAGCAACTTGGCAGCTTGCATAGCAATTGAAAATAGATACCTATCAATGCAACAGCATTGCTGATGTTTACTCATGTGATACACCTCGGCATTATCTGAGTGATATCTTGTAGAACACTACCATCAGGAAATATTCATATTTTTGATTTTAAAAAAAAACACAGCAATTTTGTTATTTGCTGTTTGCTGTTTTGCTTACTGGAAATTCATTCTAAGGTTTCTAACAATCCAGATACTTAACAGAAGGTTGAGGTCATTTGAATGTTTTATTGATTTTTATAAATGGCAAAATAAATAATGATATGCTGATAGTCAAAACCACAAAAATGAATACATAAAAATAAAAATAAATACGAAAATTTTTTAAAAATTAAAAAAATAAAGATGCCACCATATCTCAGGCAAAAACTCCCTCCTTTCCCCTTGCCGAGTATATGTGTCATACCTCTGCCATGGAGAGAAGGTTTTTTGAGATTCATCTCCAGTTTTAGCTTGTTTAATTTCTAAAATAATGGTTCTTAATGGTATGGCAAATTGTAATTCTTCAATTCTCAAATTACTAGCATAAATCTTTGTATAGTTCATATATAATTACAGAATGGAAGATAAACAATAATTTCATTTAATAATATTATACAGATAAACTTTCTGCTTTTAAAATATTTACCTAGTCAGGAAATTTCTGTACATTTTATTAATGAGGATAATTGCTTTTTCAAAAGCAGCCTTTAGCAAGCTGTAATTCACTTTTAAGTTGTTTCTGGACTTTTTTTATGTGCAACAGTAAATGAAACCTCTTATACACAAATACATATTTTTTAAATGTACAAGGATCTCTACAATTCTGTATGCCATTTATTGAAACCATGCTACTTGAACACAATTTAAATTTCAAAATTTTATGGCTCCAGTTCTTTTTTGACTTGGCCATTGTCTCATCTTTCATATGCTAATGGAGATTCTTTGATCAAATCACTATTGGTGATAAAATATAGATTAAAAAGAAAGAAACCCAGAATTCATTTATTGTCATAGTAATATCTCCACTATATTAAAAACACAAACTTTCTCATCAAAAGATGTCTTCAAAAAATAAAATAAGTCAAAAATTTGAATGTGCATCATTGAAATTAAAATTTTCTGTATAAAAGGAAATAAGATGCCTCTGGCTATTACCTCAGTTAACAGTTCCTTTCAAAGATGTGTTGTGCAAATTTAGAATACATCTTTCATATAAGTTAAGCAATGGATAAACATTGTCTTTTTTAATGTATCAATAGCATTACTGTCTTGTTTGAAACAAAACCTGATTTTTATAACACATTAAAAAATAAGAGTGGGTACCTGGGTGCCTGAACAATCCAGTTCACTTCTGTTGGAAAAAATTAAGTTGACTCTCTATCAATTTTTCTTTATAAAAAGCATTGAAGTAGCAATATGCAGAGAGTGTCTTCTCACAAAATTTGCTGGTCATTGCAGTAAACCTTTAATTTAGCAGTTTAAGGAATTCCAAAAGTTCAGGACAGCACAACATAATTTTTAGGGTCTTTCTTCAAGAGATTTCACAGTGTACGACATATACCATCATTATGATTGACACTTTAAGCATAAATCTAGAATGAGATGTAATACATAATTTCCTGGTTAGCTCCAGTGGCTTACCTGATGACAACTCTGTGATTCCTTTATTTACCTCTCAAGCACCAGTGACTGATGGCAGCCTTGTTAACATGTTTAAACTTCTATCCTTAAAGTTTTAGGGAAAAAAAAAACCTTTTTATAAGGAACTTGTTCACATTTCTTGTATGATAATTATTCTAATTCTGATTCTTTAGCTCTAGAAGAAGTGTTGTTTTTCTCTGTAACACATATCCAACTTGATAGATACTTATAACAGTCATCAGAAGATGCCAAAACTCAAACTCAAGCTTCTGCTATTATGAAATCATACCTTTTGTGGACGTAACACTATCATGGCCTGGCCACAGTCCTTGCGACCACCAAGATGTTATTGAAATTCCATACTACCTAGATAGTTTAAAGTTGAAATTAGAAACTCATGTATCATAAATTTTGTGATAAATGGATTTCATCCATTTCCTTTAAGCAAACAGATCCACAACAAATATGTTCTCAGTTTCATTTGAACCTCCTTCATCACCCTATATGAACTGTAAGGACACAGTAGTGAGCAATGCATAACGTTCAACATTGCACATGGAGAGTGATGATATGGCCAGGAGAAAAGGGATAGAGAGGTTGCTTCTGCTTTTATTCCAGATTTCAGGTTCTTTTGCCCATCTAGAAGTAAACAACATTGTTGAGAAATATTCCTACTCTCTCTGTCTCCTACCTAGAAACAATTGCTGGTGTAGTAGGCTGCCCATTAAGAACTCAAGGATTTTTGGATTCTACTCATTTTTGTCTTTATAGACACAACTGGCAAACTCATCACCAATGTTAGAGTGGAAACCATAGGGAAATAGCAATATTTTTCTGTAAATTATTATTATTTCTAACTTGCTGGTCGTACCTATTCTAGTTAGCAAGAGAAAACCTAAAAACTCCCACAAAATATATTAATAGATTCATCATTATAAACCTACATCATTATGGTAATTATCCTCATACTTACACAGCTCAACAAGAATTTCTCTATATCTCTGCCTAGATATTTTGGGAATCGTCTATGACATTGGCAATTTGCAGAGAGTCATGCTTTAAACTAGAGTTTAGCAAACTTGTCTATAGAGAGCTAAACGGCATATATTAGGTACATGGGCCCTATGATCCCTGTTAACTACTCAACTCTGCCATTATATTGTAAAAGCAGCCAGAGACAACACATCAGCAGACATCTGTGGCAGTTTTCCAGGAAAACATCATCTACAAAAACAGATGGTGGGTCAGATTTGGCCGCAGGCAGCAGTTTTGCTAACGCCTTCTTTTAGCAGTCCCACATTAAATGTTAAGATCTATTCAGGATAGATGTTAACCTTTACTTGGAACTAAATTATATGTCAGAAACATTCTCAGAACTAAGGTAGCATATTCAAACTCAAATTTGTAGAATAAGAGGACTGATTGATAGTGGAGGAATGATATAATTTCTAAGATTTGCATGGTTTGGAAATAAATGTGTGAGGCCAAAATAAAGTCTGTGATTACCTTGAACTTCTTAGATATAAGGCATTGGTTATTATTAGTGGTTATTATTTTTGAAAAGAATGACGTGGTTTCTAAAACTAGTATCAATCCCTTGTATAATTTGAAATTAGAGTATATTGTTAATCTACTCACCTTGAAATTTGAGGGCTTGACAGTTTGTACTGAAGCTCAAAATAATATCCTGTACAACGCAAATGAAACTAGAGTGATTTCTAAGGTTCCCTCCTAGTCTAACATTTAGTGGTTCTTTGTAAATGAGTACATCAAATTTCTTACAAATGTGAATGAACTTTGAAAGTGGAGTTTAGTGGAAGCCAGTGGCTACTCCCCATTTCTAGTGATTGAGTAATTATCTTCTGTACAACACAATTATTCTTATGTTTTTCTAGTGTCTTTATTCTGTAAACTAAATTCGATGAAGCTTTGAAGATTGTTGTTTTATTTTTTATTTTTTGCTTCTTTCTAAATGATTTTGGAACATTGGTTTATTTTTACCTCTTTAGAAAGTGGTTAGATAAAAGTTTACTTTCTAGTGTTTCTTGCTACTTATCTGGTTGCCAGAATTTGTTTTTGTTGTGTATTTAGTTCCTTGACTACTTTGGATGAGCTGATTCTATTTTTTCACTTTATATTTGGAAATTTTCAAACACATAAATGTTTGAGGAAATGTACCTTTACCAGTCTTACTCAACAATGATCAATAATTAAGTTGTTTGCAACTTCATATATTCTTCTGTTTTACATTTGGAGGAGTTGGAGAATTTTAAAGCATCTTTGATATTATGTGTTTTACCTATAAAGGCTTATTAGGATATCAACTGATATAGGTATTTTAAAAATAACCACTTTGCCAGTATCACAATCACAACATTGAAAATTCCTCAATATCATCTATACAGCCTACATTCACATTTCCCAGATTGTATTAAAAATAAATCTTTGGTATTTTTTATAATGGTTTGTTCAAGTCAGGATACAAACAGTTTTTAGTATGACCCTATTGGTTTGTCAAGTACTTTTCCCCTGAAAAGAGCAGGAAGTTGAAGATAGATAAAAATATTCCCTTTAAATTCCTTCCCTAAACATGGCAGTGAGGTTACTGAAAACACCCATATACAAAAATTTAAAACTGAGGAATTGTAAATCTTTGATAAAAAATACAGATAAGGATTCCAAGATCAGGGGCAAATAAAATAAAAACACTTACATGTGATCACAGTCCAGTTGCACACCCAAGTGAGTGAGTTGTGATGGGAAAGTACTCAAAATACTGAAGGAAAGACCCATAGATGCAGTGCAAGGCAGGAGGGTTTACTGGGACTTACATTCAAGGACTCCAGGAGTGATGAGTTGGATGAAGTTGTACACTGCTATCGTGGATAGAAAGGGACCTGCTTAAGGGGGAGGAGACAAAGGCTACGTGTGTACCAGGCACGAGGGGACAGAGACTACATGCTCTGCTAGGAAAGATCATTCTATGTGACCAATGCCTCAAGGAACAAAACCTTGGTCAGAGAGGTCTGCCTACCAGTAAGATGTTTCCGTAGATAAGGCGGGCCTAGGTTTGGCCAGCCCCAGGCCATCAACAAACTGTATACTCAGCACACCACCTGAAAGAGGAGACCATGTGGACACATGGTTATTCTGGGACAAAGATTACCAGCAGGCAGTGCTTGTCCCCACAACTGAACAGTTTGTATTCTTACAAAGCTCTGTTCCTCACCTCCAAAAACATAAACCCAAAACCTTTACTTAATATGCAAGGACTTTAAGATCTGTCCTGAGTCTAAGGATTCTAGGTTAATCTCATACTTCCTATATTACTTTCTAGCATTTACCTCCACTCAGTGTTCTTTTAATATGAGAACTTAAAACCATCGAAATCCCTCCCTGACAACAATTTATCTTAAACTTCAAGAATTCATAAACTTGCAGTGGTGTGGTCTTTTGGCATCTACAAGAATTTCCTATCTGGTATCCAAAAATTTTGTCAGTTAAAGAGAAAATAGATAAAAAGAGGAAACAAAGAGATGGGACTAGAATAGAGAAATAAGTCATAGATAAACAGTGATTTTCTGCACTGAAGTCCAAGGGAGATATAAGGGAATTTAGAATTTTAATGGAGTCAGATTCCATACCATCCTTAGAAGTCCCTCCTGAATTAAGATGAAAATTTCCTCCCAAATCTGGGTTTGTGAGAGGATTGTTAACTTTTCCCAAGCAGCTGCCCAGAAGGTTTACCCGAGTCCAGAATTTTCTCACTTGTGCTAGTCCAGTCTGTGCTAAATTGTGGAGGAGAGTGATATGTGCTTAGGAAACATTAAAAATTAAAATTCATCCAAGTAAATCTGAAACTCTAATTGACTTTATTAGGTAATTCATGAATCAGGTAGCATCTGCTCTTGTGAGTAGAAAGATGCTCTGAGGATTTGTATAAAATGAAGGATTTTATAGACATGGAGGTGGGGGAAAAGTTATTAGCAGAAAAAACAAGGGATTGTTTCAGGCAAAGTCACTTTCTGTTGGAGGGATGAGCAGGGGGTCTTATAATGCAGATTATCCCATCTTCTTTCAGGGAAGATGGAGAAAGCCCATGTAACCGATTATTTTCTCTGTGATGCTGACCAGAAAATTTCTGACTGATGCCAGTTATGGGGGAGGTTGAAACTATTGGGTTGAAGTATTAGGGCCTGGTTTGGTGACTTTGTCTAGCTGAAGTGACACCATGTTGGGCCTGTGTCTTTATTTTAACCGAAGATATTCCTGACAGAAACACAAAGGCAGCTTCATGCAGAGAGCAGCAGCACAGTGGAGGCAGATAAACCATTTGGGTCATTACTGTAGAGTTCAAATCGGAGGTGACAAGGGCTGAACCCTGGGTGGAATTGAGCCATTCCATTTCGTGCTAGCTCAGGTGCACTGCTGCATATCTGATCCTGCTGTATAAAACAATATACATGCTGACTAGCATAGACATTGGTAAAATAGATAGGTAAAAGCTGGCTGGTCCTTTCGTTGTTTAAATTTAAAGCTGAGATGAGATTCAGCTCTTCACACTCAGTGGATTTTAGTCATTTACTCATCACCTCTAAGAGGTGAGTCAAGGTGAGTCTTGAAACTTTCTTGACTTCTTAGCCTCAGGCTTCCTCTTGCTCTTTTGCACATTTGTTCTAATTCTTAGCATGCTCATTACATGTATTACTAATGAGTTACACTTAATGATCTGGATGAATTCAGAGTCTAAAGAAAATTAGTCATTTTTTACATGTTTAATTTATTTCACTCAATATTTATTAAACATTATTTGTTAGGTATTGTCCTAGAAACAGTGTATAAAGCATGATGTTGAAGCAGCCTTTTACTCACACTTTTAATCACTTTCTCAGTGGTTGTAATAGACTGTGTGGTGCCTGCACGTCCCTGCATTCCGCTCTGACAGCCGTCCCCCACCGGGAGAGCTGCACCCTCTGTGTGCGCTCCACGACTCTGACCCGCACAATGTCTGATCGGACTAGCAGGAAATACCGAACTAAGTGGGGACCTTTGCAGAAGCCTATTGTTCCAGTAAGCTAGAAACTGGGGAATAGGGATGTTGAGTTGTTTAACCTCACGCTGAATCTAAGGATAGGGCAGGGGTGGCCAGGTTTGGGCCAAAGATTGACGGAGCCTGAGTCAGGCAGACACGCACATAGAAACAGGTTGGAGACACCACGTGACTGCAGAGGACACGAAGTGGAGAGAGTTGTTGTCTCGGTTTCCGTTTCTGTTTCCAGTCTCTGTGCTATCTGGGTACGCTCACTGACCCAGGTTCCAGAAGACACTCGTTTACCTCACATCCTTCTACACCACTACTTCCGTCCATTTATTGTTGGCTGTTTTTGCTTAAGGAAGTTTAAGATGTTTTCCTTACTTGCAAACAGCAGATTTTTCAACCAAGGCACTAGTTTTTGAACTTTACTTCTCTTTCAATGTGTGGTGATGGGACAAACAAGTCAGCAACTTGAAAAAAAAACTAGTTCTTTAGACTGTAAACAAAATACATAATTTATAATATATTTGAATATGTTATTATACACAAGCATAACAGAATTTGATTTTTAGCAGAATTTTGGAGAAGACATGAATTTCCAACTTTAGAAGTAAATAAATAGTTTCAAAGCTAAAATTAATGGATGTGATGTGACTGTAATTTAAAAATGGTACTAAAAGTCAAAATAAACAATATTAAAAGACAATCAATTGATTATGTATGTAAACTACAAATAACAGTGTTACTATCTTTCTTATATAAATATATCAGAAAAATATTTAAGAAAAATATTAAGAAATTCAAAAATAAATGGACCAAGTTGCAAGTTCATGAAGATGATTGAACTATTATTGATGTTAATGTAAAAACACCCAAGTCTACAGAGTAAAAATATGAATATTAACACAGAAAAGAACACATTTTCTGCTATTAAATTAGAAATTTATTTTTAAATATTCACTGTTGCCCAAGCAGGGTGAAAATGGAAGTCTTTTAAATTTTAAATAATACTAACTAGTACCACTCTTTGGAAAACTAACTGGAGATATTGTCAACATTCAAGAAAAAAAAAGCCCTATACACACACACACACACACACACACACACACACACAAACACTCAAAATATAGTCGCAGGAGAAAATTACTGGATCAAAGGATACAAATATACATATTTATACATATATGTTATATATATTTATTGATTTATATCTCCCTATATAGCTATATCTGTGTAGGTATAGATATTATGTAGCTATAGGTAAATCTCTCTATTTTTCTATATATTTTCATATGTATTTTAAAGATACTTATCACTACATTATTTGTACCATGCAACATATTAAAGAAAACTTGATATCCAATCGTTCAAGAATATTTAGGAAATTTGGTAGTTACCTTGTGGCTTTTAGAATAAATGCTACACAATAAGGAGAAACCTCAAATGTGAAATCATGTTTGATTAAGAAAGCAAAATATAAAATTAGATATGTGACATTTCTTCAAAATATTTTTTAAAACTGAAGAACAAAAAAATTGGATAAAATGAACCTCGGTGGTGGAGTTAAGATAATTCAATTATAGCAAGTTTTGCCTTTTTAGTTCTAAAATACAGTGCATCTATGAATTTGAGTATTTAGTTGTTTTTTTAATACTTAAATATCTATATAATTAAGATGGCACATTTGTAACTCATTGATTCATAGACACCTTAATGTTATTTTCTGTGTTGAGAAACCAAAATTTAATACAGTTATTCATAAAAATCAATAATTAGAAACAACCTTCATATCCAAAAACTAAGGGAATGGTTAGATACATTATTGTATCTCTATTTGGAAAAACAGTATTCAAACTTTACTTATATATAGACACAATGGGGCAACATTGGAAAATGATAACTGAGAAGTTCATTAAACCTTTGTTCCTTCTAATTATAAATATCTTTACATATATGCCTATGGAGGGAACAAAATCATTTTATTAATAGTATTCAGGTGCTAAGTTTATGGAAATTTTTTAGGATCAAGCTTTTCATAAATTTGTCATATTATTTTGTATTTGTTAAAAGTCGATAATAACTGTTAAAGTAATCAAACAAGGAAGCCGATTGACTGAGGGGCCTCTAATGCCATGGTAGCCTGGGTAAACAAATGGAGACCTAGGTCAATGTCAGTTCCTGTAAATGCCTCAAAGTTGAGAAGAACAGCTAGTCACAAACAGCCCTGTAGGCTTTCCCAGATAATGCAACTGATTAGGCTATAGCCAGTCAATTTCCTTGCTCTGCCCCTAGTTCTTCTCTTTTAAAACCTTGCACTTACCCACTGTCCAAGGAACATTCCTGACCACTTCCGGTTTGGCACTGCTTGACTGGAATTCATGTTCACTTTGATAATCTCTTAAAAATTTTAATATGCCTTAGTTTAACTTTCAACATATTAAAGATGAGGTTTTTATCTGCAAGAACATAGATGTCATCATGTCTATTAAGATAAAGTTTCTGAGGGCAACCATGAGGTCCTTAGGTATGCTGCACATATTGTAGTAATGGGGGTTTTTGAAGTGCTTGAAAAGGCAAAGATAGGCCTTGTTTGAAAAAATGCTAGTGTGGGATTTAAAACTGCAGTAAAAAAAAACAGTTTTAAGTACAATTAATTCAGCTGCTTGCACAGTAAGTCTTTATTAAAACTGTGGCTGTTATATCCCTATGAAAGTTTTTTAAGTTGCTAATTACATGCCCATCAGAATAATGGAAGAGTAATTATCCTTATTGTGCTTAGTGACATTGAAACCTCTATTATTCTGTAATTGAACCTGCATAATTACAGATAATTGCTGGTACTGTATTGCCTGTTCAAATATAGCTCTGCAAAAATTACTTTATTTTAATTAAACATGTTTAGGGTTTTAAAGTTTGGTTTGCTATCATAACCAAACAAACTCTATTTAAATGTCACAATTAACTCTTGTTAATCAGTTTTCAGTAAATCAGTTGTTCAACTCTGAACTGACCTTGTTCTACTTAAAAATCAATTACATAAAATATAAAATTAAATGATTGATGCATTTTCTAGGAGAAATTCTAAAAAGCATAAAAGCAAAGGGTAGAACTTATTCTAATAATACTGGTTATACTACTAAGAGATGATGGCATTGGGTAAATAAAGTATTTCTTCAGTGTTTAATGAAAATAAAATATTGTGGAAGCCATCTATAATAAATGTGACATGATTCGTTCTGAAATGTGACACAATTTGTTTGGAAGAAAGTCAAGAAATGTTGAAAAGAGAACTGTGCTATAAAGTCCCTTTATCAAAGATGGTATTTCAGAAAACTTATTACTATAGGAATCATCCATATAACCTGAGCAGGCAGCCTGCAAAGAACTCAGTCAGTTCCCTTCACACTTTAGGTTTTGTACAAATACCCGACCAGATGTCACAAGAACATTTTCCTTTTACCCTGTCTCCTCTTCTGTAACACACACTGTGTTTGAAATTTACTTACTCTACTTCTCCCAGGCTGACAAACATCCCTGAAACGAGTGTAGTGCTTTCTTACTGCAATGGTTCATTTAGCTAAGATTCATAGGCAGATTTTATAGTGTTGTCATTGGCTCTTTCTTTCTCCCAACATGTGACTGTGTGGTTGGAATTCACTCTTGGAACCAACACGGGGTCTTTGCTGACTTACTTGTCATTGGCTTATGTTGTTTGCAGTCTCCTGAGCATATTTAACTCAAGTGCGTAAACTCAAGTGAAAAAACACAGTATTGAATTACACATACTCCATTTATATCCAGGCTAACCCATCCCAAGACACTAAGAGTTCTTTGCACTGTAAAATGATGGCACCCTGCAGACATTGGGTCTGCAGTTCATGAATGATGAAATGTCCCAGAGAAAGGTAGGAAGAAAGGTGAAGAGTCAAGTTTAATGCAAAGAGAAGCAGACTCAGGTCTCAGTCTGTTTTTAATTCCAAAGCCTGTACTCATCCAGTCAGCAATAAAATTATTTTTTAATATGCAGTTCACATAATCAACTATTTGAATCTGAAGACAGAGCTTAACTAGACAGGCATACTGTTGAGATAAAAATGTGAATTAAAATCTGAACTCATTTTCTTCCTGACCAAGACAACTTTCAGTCTAAATTCCTTTGTTTTGCTTGTTTGTATGCTTCTCTGTTTTTGTGTTTGCATGTTTCGTTTGTGTAAAACACATTAATATTTTCTAATTATCCAGGCCAGGGGTGTGGATAATTTTTTTTCTCTCCCTCCCTTTTTTGTTTTCTCTCTCCCACCCTCTTGTGCATGTGTTCATTCCATACTCCCTACAAATTTCACCATTCATTTCTCCCTAAAAGTACTTTTCTGCTTCTGCTTCCAGTGTTAAGCCATTCTTCTCATTTGTTTTGCCTTTTAAACACATCTGCTTACCCCAGTTTTTTTGCCTGCTTAAAGGGCCTACTCAGATGCTCCTTTCATTGAGGAATCTTTCCTGATGACCTATATATGAATGTTATGACTTTTAAACTCTTTTTGGTCCCCTCTTAAAACATATTCTATTTTCCTTTAGTTATTTATGTACTTGTTATTTTATCCTACTAATTTCAAAGTTCTTGGGCTACATCCCTATACTCTAGGCATGATATACATTGCAAGAAACATCACTTTCAATTCTTAGCCTGTAAGATGAAAAGAATGTTAAGATTTCCTTTTAATATTCTAAGTGTGGGACATTTCTAAGCTAACAAGGAACTCTTCTTCTGTCACTTTATATCAGTCTTCTACAAAGAAGACCAGAGATGTAATTGTTATATGTAACTTACTTACCATTTATGTAATAGATTAATTGTGACATATAATATTTACAATTCATGATCATGAAGATAGGCAGCATTTTTCCCACTTTAACAAAGATCATGCTCAAGTAGAAAAGTAGTTGCTACAAATATTTGAACCCTTCGTAATCAGAAATGTTTGTGATGAGAATAGGGTATTTAAAAAGTGTGAATTTAAATAATGTAAGTAAACACCACTTTTGAAGAAATATCTTCTAGATTTCAATTATAGAAGCTTAAAGAATAGTAGAAGAAAATCTAAAGAGACTAATCTTTTCCTTAACTTTTGATTAATGACCCTATATATTTTGGACTTACTGACAATATAGATACAGTGGGAGTGAGTGGTTTATTCAAGGTTTTCTACAACATGTGAAAATGGTTAGATTTTCTACACCTCATGAAAACAACAGCTTTGTGCAAACAACTTTACACAATTCCATTTCCTGTGAGAGGAGAGTTAAGTGTGATAGGAAAATGGCTCCTATGAAAATTATGTCTCACTTTAGAGAAAGGGAAAGAAAAGTAAGACAAATGTTAGAAACATTTTTAACTCCTAGAAATCAGAAAGTTTAACAAGTATGGAAAAAGAAGAGTGGAAACCAAATTTTGGTCATAGTTTTGGAATTCTCATTTGTGACTTAACATATACACTATATCATAGTATATATACTATTACCATATTGTACTAAATCAATTTCAGAATATATAACATTTGATAATGCTGAAATAATGGTCCTTTTTTCATATTTATTATAGTGCTCACATTTTCCTTTGGTTTCTTATATCACCACATGTGCAATGTGCATAAAACATCTTTTGCCTCAACAGATTTTTTTTCACTGTTTTATATTTTATGGCTCTGACTTTGAAGGACCTTTCATGCCAATCCAATCCTTTGAAACACCTAAATTTATCTGGTGGAATCAAAAGTAAACATTATTCTTCTATGGATTTAAAGTTGGATTGAAAGTACACCTTCAACTATAGGAGTTACTATAGACGTAACACATCTTATCAGGGAGGAAAAAAAGTGACTGAAGTAGTTCTCACTATGTGATATGCAGAAACTGAGACAATTACAGAAGGTCCATGAGGTCAAAACCACTTTATATTAATACTTTATTTATTTTTTCTTTTTATACTGTGTTAACATAGCACTAATTATACAAAATTAATGGCAGGTAAAACTGCTGGTGCCTTAGAGTGAGTAGAGACAGTGACACCAAACTATACTGGTAATTATATATAGAAGAAACTGAGCTGGTCAGTTCAGGGAAAAAATTAACAGTACTTGTTGACAATGATAAAATTTGAGCTCTTAAGGAAAAAATTGAAATTATGGAAAACTTGTATCTATCATTAAGATCCTAACAACTTCCTAATGCTTGAAGACTTTTGTGATGAGATAAGTGGTGATATTAACAAATTTCTTTTTACTATATTGTTATGCAATAAGGAGTTAACTTAGCAGGCTTGGGTTCAAATTCTGCACATTCCAAAGGAAGGATTGGCCCTTGACTACATCATGACAGATAACACCTGAGCCTTGTAATGTCTTGCCTGTTAAGAGTGTTTGTATGCCTGACTTTCTAGATCATGCTGTATCAGTTTGACCTCTGGGAAGCTGATGATTGAGCAGCTAAAGTTGCCCATGAGATCGGTAGGTCTATATGACTGACCCCTACTAAAAGCTCTGGACACCCATGCTCAGATACAACATGTGTTGTCACACATTGTTGCTAATAGAATTAAGCACATCCCTGTGTGACTCCTTTTGGTGAATTGAGCCCCCAACACAATTATAATGAAATGAGTAAACTTTGGATGTACTTTATAACTCGGTGAATGACTAATACATGATGTAACATAACGATGCAAGGATAAAAGATGCATAAAATGCCAGTTAAACTAGTGGATTTTTAATATAACAGAGTAGAAAAACATTTATTGACATGGTTTCAGAGTCTATGGCAACTAACCTCTAAGAAACTACTGCCTCCTGTGGAGTTTCAGCATAATATTAAAGAAGAATATCCACAATTATCTGAAAAGGATATTAACTTACTCCTGTTTTGTATAACATTTCTTTATGAAGTCCCATTTTCTTCATATACTTCAATCAAACCAATAGATTGCAACAGATTAAATGAAGAAATAGATGTGAGATTCCAGCTATCTTCTATTAAGCTGTGTATTAATGAGATTTGCAAAGTAAAAAGCAATGGAACTGTTTTCCCTAAATTCTGTTTATGTTTTGGAAATATATTTTTTATAAAAAATATATTTAACAGATAGTGGCTTTAGTATTATGTTTTTAAAATGAATTAAAAATATTTTTTAGTTTTTCAGTTTTAATTCTAAATACAGCAAATAACAATAGGTAAAATTCATAAAAACAAAAAGCTCTTGTGAGCCTCAAGAATTTTAAGAGTGTATTTGGGGGTCTGAGAATAAAAAGTGTAAGAACAAGTGGTGGTGTGGCTAGGTGTATTATTTCTCCTGGGTCACTAGCTCTTTTTAAGTGGAGTCTGAAGAGGGAGAGGGCTTTGTTCTTAACTTGCTACAGTAAAGACCTCTTTGTTGTTTCTTCCTTTTCCTCTGGCTGACACTGGCCATTCTTTGATAGCTTCTGTGTAGCAGGTATCTAAATGCTCATTCAATCTTAGGGGCCTGGTTGACTTTTGTTGAAAAAAAATGCAGGGTGTACAGTGTCAAGAGCCAAGGCCACCACTTTTCCACTTTGCTTTCCCTGGGGCCACAGTGTCTCTCCAGTTTGTTTATCTGTGCATGTCTGCCTATCTCTTTCTCAGCTTCAGCTTCATTTGGCCCAAAGATGGATGCCTCTGCTTTCCTTACACATGTAGTATCTCTTGAATCACAATTCCCAATCTAAACTCTAACCTTGATCAATATACCACACGGTCTCTTTCCTTCAAGATCTCCTTGCTTGGCAGATGAGTCTCTTGGGAGAGTTTATAGCTAGTTGGATCAAGTCTTGCTAAGTGCCTTAAGTCCACATGGCCCTTGATATGAAAGTGCCCTTGCCCTGTGGCTTAGTCAATTCAGGCCACACAACGAAATACTACCAACTGGGAGGCTTAAGCAACAGGAATTATTTCTCACCATGTCAGAGGCTGGGAAGTCCAAGATCAAGGTGCCAGCCAGTTCACTTCCTTGGTGGGAGCTCTTCCTTGCTGGCAGACATCCACCCTCTTGCTGTGTTCTTAAATGGTAGAGTGAGCACTGGTCTTTTTCTCTTATAAGGCCAGTAATCCAGTATTAGGGGCCCCTACCTTCATGACCTTATCTAAACCTAATTATCACCCAAATGCACCCCCACTCCCCACTCCAAATGCTCATCATGTTAATGGTGAGGGCTTCAACATATACATCTTGGGGAGACATGTCATTCAGTCCGTAACACCATGACATTTGAGGTGAATGCAAACAGCTCCACTGCTTCCCAAGCCCAGGAGTACCCACACTGTCTTTGTCGCTCCCCCTCAGAGCTGCAACCAATCTCTCAGGTGGTTCTCTGCGAGCCGCTTCACTTAGGGAATTATTCCTCAGGAAGAAGGAAAGAAAGCCTCTACGCATTGGACACAGGATTGTTATTACTCTCTCTCCCACTCTTGCCAGTGGTCTTTATAGAGACAAGACAAGAGGTGGGAAAGGAGTAGTAGGTGGTTGGGTCTAACACAGGGGGTTCTGCTAACATTTAGGAAGTCCCAGAGGAGGGTGTCTGGCCCTGAATGTATACAGCTCCCTTTAGAATAGAAGGTGCTTGGAGCTTCTTTGCCCTTTGAATCTTACCAGCCAATTCTCAGAACATGTCACTCAACATTCTGTTACATATGTAGGTATCTGAGTGAATACTCCAAAGTCCTACATGGTTTTTGAATTGTGTTTTAACATGCATATGCATAGCATTGTGTGTGCATATGTATGTGTGTTGGCACATGCACGTTTTAAGAAAATGTCGTAATAGGAGTCTTTTGTAGGAAGCTAAGGAATAGAACACATCTATCAGAGACACATTTGGAGCAATCTTGGCAGGTGAAACTACATTGCTGATAGATTTCAACTCTTTCAAAGAGAAAATATCACCATTTAGGTAAATTTAACCACTACTTATAGAACATCTGCAAAAGGAATAAGCTATAGTTTATGTCTCAAGAAGTTTTCCCTTCAGTGGAAAGACCCATACACAATAGTAGTGTAGGGTAAAGAAGAGTTAGGAAAATGGGATCAGAATTGGTTTTGGCTGAGGATAAGACTGGTGGTCGCATGGGTTCAGATTAACAGGTGATGGGGCACCCTTCCCTGCCATCAAGGGAATGAAATCACTGAGACTTAAATTATTTGGGAATAAACAGTTATTTTTCTCAACATTAGTACCAGTTATATGCTACATTAAAAAATTAGCACTAGATACAATTCAATTCTTAAAGGTGTTGCCATGAATTTTGGCCTTTTGGACCTTTTTTTTAACTTCTTAAAAAGGTGAGAATTACTCAGCAGGTTATATTGTAATTAAAAAATGGTGAAATCATTTGTCACTTACTTTCACAGATACTCTATGTACTTGTTACCTCATTTTCTTTCAAAAGTGATGCAGATTTTCTTTGTGAAAGCCAATTAGTGGAATTATAAATAACATAATAATTCTTGCTAGAAAAACAGAAAGTGACAAAACCAGACTTACTAGCTATGGCTATGAAAGCATCAAAACCATTTCAATTTGTAACTACATTTTGTTAAAACATCCCTTTTTTTACCTCACATACCAAGTTAACCTCTGGCAAATTCAATTCATGTCACTCCAGACTTGGGAAAGATGAATCAAGGTCACTGAGTCTGTTCTGGTTAGTAAAGATTAATGATAGCCATCTGCAGGAGGTTGGGGCATGGGAGAAAGGGGGCACAGGGAGCGCTGTTGGTGGCAGTGGCTACCAGCTGGTGTGGCTTCCCAAGGTTGGCCCTGGAGGAAGAGTTTCAGCAAGACTGGAATAGGCAGGGGTGAACTGAGGTCTATCCTGAGAAGCAAGAAGTTCATTTTGGGAAAGAGCTACAGGTCAAGGTAGTCTTTCGGCAGAATTTCTATGCTCTACTTCAGGTTGAATACCAAATAACCCCACCTTTCATTAACAAATAATCCTTTCCAACCACTAACAATCCCAGAATAAACATAAAGCTTTCTTTTCTAAACTCTTTCAGTAATCCAGAGAAATAGAAAACACCTCACAAAATAAAAGGGGAATTTTCATATTCTCTGTCTCGAGTTCTTTAATTACATCTACATGATGGTCATTTAAAATATTTATACAGTTCCTACAAAGAATTTTGGACTCCAGGGAGTAAAATAAATTGAAATGTATCCTACTTTCCCAGGCTTATGTTTGAAACCTCTTTATAGGTTTGTTACTTATTATGTCATTATTTATTAAGGCTGGAATTCTAGCACAGTGCCTGGCATACTGCAGACAATATTCACTTGTAGATTTTTATTAAATTATCCTTCTTTTCTTTTTGGATCAATCTTCAGCTGGTAGGATTTTCATGGGAGTACAATGTGTCTGACATGGAAAAGAAAAATGCTGTAGTCATAATCCTTCAAGAAATTCACTTTTCCTTCTAGATATAATGGGCAATAATTTTCACAAGTTAGAAGTACACAGTAATGAAAACCATTTATTCATGGCATCAGCAAAATGGCAGCCAACCCAGAAATTGAGTATGCTGTAACATGATTAAACAAAACAGGGACATTTTTTTCTTCCCCAATTAGTGAAATAGTAGTTGACCCACTGTACCGATATATTGTAATCTGAGATAAACAATCCAGTTACTGTTGAAATGAAAGCTTCCCAGAAAAGTGAGGAAATTTTATATCTGTCTTCTGTACTAGACCGCTCTTATCACATCTAAATATGTACTGCAAAAAGGATTTAACCCAATTTCAATAATACATTGTTTTAGCATCCTTAAAACATAATAGTAAAATGGGACCAAACCTATATTATAAGCAGCTTATAATAAAAGTTATTATTAGGTAAACTTGGCTGGATCATAGGTTAAACATGCCTCTAAAATAAAATTCCAAATAATAGAAGGTTGCTGTAAGTAGTATTCTTTCATAAGTATATATGACTACTATCTCTAAGATAGTTGTGTTTGACCTGAGCTTCATTATTCGTGTCATAACACATTTTTTGTCCTCCTGAACTTTTTTCCTCTTATAGTCAAAACATTGTAGGGAATTTAGCTTCTAAGGAAATAGTTTCCTTTTAATAAATTCCTGAATGCCCTTTCAGATTCCTAGTTCACATCTATTATCCATGATTAAGTGTCATGATTAATGAAAACAAGCACACAGCTAGCACAAAGCGAGTCAGTCCAGTACATTTTACAGAGAACCCTGGGGAACTGAGGAGTTTCCTCTGTCATCTTTCTCAGTGTAAAACATTTCAAAGGCTTCTCCGTCAAGGGTTCTTCCTCGGCAATGTGCGTGTTCTACCCGGGCACCATGGATCACTCACTCCCTTGTAGTAGCTGACTTTGAAGAGGACAGGCGACTACAGTGGTTTTAGCAGCTCAGTGGAATTTTTTCCTTTGCACTGATAATTCTGCTTACTTGAGGTCTTTTTCACTAAGAATCATTAGAAAGTTCAAAGATAACAGACCTCCTTAAAAACTGGAATTAAATATAGTAACTTTAATTCAGCTTTTCTTTAGAAACTTTCCCTATGTTACACTGCATCCTGTTTTTAACCTCAACAAGCATTATATTTAAAAAAGAAAAAAAAAGCAATGAGAAAGATTGGTAGTGAAGGGAGTAGAAGGGAAATGGGGAGCCAGAACTATGAAAACAAATTATTTTTCTTGAGATTTTTTTTTTTTTTGCCATCTTGCTTATATGTTTTTAAAGAACAACATAAATGTGCTGCTCAAGAGTTCTGATCTAATGTTTCTGGTACAATTGTTTTCACTGAGAAGGCAAACTTAGAGATGCCCAAGGAACTGGCATATTAAAAATTTGAAGAAGAACAACAACAATAAGAACAAAACAAAAATATTTGAGGATCTCACAAATTAATAGAAACCTTATTAAGGTTTCATGGCATTTCTTTCCAAGACAAGTTTAAATGGTGTCTAGCTGTGGTGTGGACTTGTCACTCAAGTTCTTTGCTTTTCCCAGGAAGCTTGGAGTGAGCCTAACTGGCAGACAGGGGTTGGTTTGTTAAAATTGCAGAGGAACCAGAGAAAATCAACATGCGTAATAAAAGAAAATCATTTAATAGGAGGAGAGATTAAAGAGATTTTGTTCTTGAGGCTAGAAGCATGAAAGAAAAAGGTAAGTGTGTTAGGCTGGAACCTCCGAGAGCTGAAGCCAAGATAAGAATAAACCTGCAAACATGTTGTTAGGTAGGTGAAGCGCCTGCTGGAGAAATCGTGAAGGGAGCCTGAGGCAGGCTGCAGGAGCCGTCAGTCCGCAGGGCAAGTCTGACCCTGAGTGACCTGCAGTCTCCTTCTCCCTGACTGAAGGAGAGGGTGGAAGCTTGCCCAAAGTCTAAGGAATATTTGGCCACGTTGTTAAATTGTCCTCAAGCCAGAGTCAGACGCCAGAGGTCCCAAGTCTCCTAGGTGTCCAGCATGGGACCTGCTTTTGTATCCTAGCCATTCTCAGTTGGTTGTTCAGTGCCTATATTTTGATGGACATTAACATGCGGTATAAAAATCTTTACACTTGATGCTCACTCGTATACTTACATGTGTGTCAATTCACATGTCTCTACACCACACCTTTTCATCTATGAGCGTTTAGCCCTTTTCCTCCTCTGACTTAAGCATGTGGTTAGGCCATTGGCCACCGCCCAGGAATCTCTCTCTTCTCGCCTTGGGCCACTTCTTCTTTCACAGGCCTACATATTAGTCATTCCCTAAATTCCCAAATTCATACCTGGAACAGGACTGGACTTTAGCCACCACTCCTGCTGCCCCCACTGAGCCCCTATTCTAACAGTGAGCCATGACAGCTCTTTGGGTCTCAGGTTCAAGGTAAATTCAGACCCTGTGTCCATTAGTCTTCAAAATGTTTGGTTATTGCACCTTTTACCAGTGTATAGCCCCTAATAAGTAGGTAACTTTGTGGGAGACTGGGGAATTGTCATGGTGTTACCCAGTTCTGTCTTCTAGGGACCTGAACACCTCTTCAGTGTTGGTCCATACCTGGGAATTGAACAAGGAATCCTGACTTTTTACTGGGTGATAACCTTCACATGCCTTAAGCACTTTGTTAGGTGCTTATTTTGCTATTAGCTCCACACCCTTTGCCGGTTAGCCTCCTTGGCTACACCTCTGACCTTGCTGGCTCTTATGGTAATTATGGCCTCATGAATTCCAGG
The DNA here is from genome assembly GCF_030020395.1 of Manis pentadactyla. NCBI lineage: Eukaryota > Metazoa > Chordata > Mammalia > Pholidota > Manidae > Manis > Manis pentadactyla. The sequence goes on along the minus strand of NC_080020.1, from coordinate 208,723,278 downwards.
ACTTCAGCCCTACCACCTGGCCTCAATTATTTTGGGACTCCCCCACCACCCCGTGATCCTTGTGAATGTTAATGAGCCCAGCTCTGTGACCTGCCGTGTTAGGCCTTGGGACCCAAGACTCCAGAGGACAAACTTCTTATTGATAGTAGTTCCCTCTCACCTATGTATTCCTAGTGCCCTTGGTGAATGCAGTGTCCCTTGGGTCCTTAAAAAATTTCATTTGTGGGTTGTCTGGTCTGTCTTAGCATATCCACTGCAGCATGACTGTGTTCCTCAGACTCTGTATTCCCTCTGCTTCTGCCAGAGCAGGTGAGGAATTTCTGTTTCACTGTGAATATCTATGTTTTTTCCTAGGCTTCTAAGAACCACTCTAGCATCAAGATTTCCCCACTCTTCTGGGTCCAACATCTTGAAAAGGGCCCTCCATTCAGTGAATTTCTACTATCAATTCTTACATTCCAGTCTCTTAATCATGCACAAAGTCCGATCCCAGGAGCACTCCTCTGGCTCCTGCTAATACATTCAACTAGTTTTTTTTTTTCCTTTTTTGGCATATTTTAACATGCAGCCCAGGAGGTTCCAACAGAGCTTTGCATGAAATTTAGCCCTAATTGTTGGCCTGGCAGGCTAGAGTGGAGATGGGGAGCTACCTGTTGCCTTGTGGGGAAAGCATTTTTCAGGATGGTAGAATTGCTAGCTTCTACTGAGAAAACTTGAGCCAACTCCACAAGCCCAGGAAGTCCAAGTTGTATCACAAAGCAAACATTTGCAAAGGTTTCCGTCTAGATGACCCCATCCCATCTAGAGTTTTGGGACTCTAGATCTCTCCCACAAGGTCCTTGATCTTCACATATTGACCTGCCTAGACTGAGCATTGAAATGTTTTTGGATCTCTGCAACACAAACCGTTAGATATTTAATTTGCTGCTCAACTACATGTGCCCTTCCACTACAGGAGAGAAGAGCCTCTTTATAAACCATTCTGGAGGCTTGCTGATTCTCATGCATAGCCATTAGGAGCTTGCTAATAGATTGTCAGGTTCTCATTATCTTTCTACATGGCATTAATGCAACATTGAAATAATTAGCCAACTTGGCACTCTTTGTAGGTTCCCATAACTTTTAAGTGCCTGCATCATTGCACCTGGCACAGAATTCCCCTCCACCAGTACATTTTCCTAGATCACCTTCAGTGAAATCTTCAGCACATGAGCTGCCATTCTGTGTCAGGGGTTTATTCACCAAGGATGTGGTCCTCTTCAGCTGCTGCTTGGTTGGTGAGCCGGTCCTAAATTCTCATTTTACTGCCTGTTTTCTGGAAATACTCCTGGTACCACTTGTGTTGGTTCCAAGTCCTCTGGAAAGCAAATGCCAAGATGGGACTGGATATGCAAGGATTATATTAGGGGGAAAGTTTGGGAGAAGATGGGGAAAAGACCAGCGAAGGTTGGGAGAGCCTTGAGACCACAATGCAAATCTGACCCAATGACGAAGAGCAGGAAGGCATGGTGAGCAGATGTGCCTTAGCCAGCTGTGTGGTCTAATGTAGTTTCAGCAAAGTTATCAGAGTCCTCCTGTCAAAGGACCTGCCTTAGTATCCCTGCTGTGATCAGTCATTGGCTAGAAGCTACTGCTGGGAGACTTTTAGACCCAGGCCCAAATGTGGTAATGGGTGTCAGAGCACAGGAGCCGGTCAATTTCGGGCCCTATTATTGAAGGTCTGTGACTTCCTTTCTCTTTACCCCAACTAACAAAGGCAGAAGTAGGATATCTATAAGACTGGGACAATCCCTATAAGACTTAGGGAAATCAAAACACGAGCGTGTGCTTCTTTGTTGTGAGGGAACCCGCTGTAAGGAAGGATTGGGTTCTCAGTGAGTCCACACTGGAATAGACTTTCATTGATGACTTTGAGATCAGCCTGAGCCTCTCTATTTATAGTTTATTCATTTAACTGAATATAGTGTGGAAGAGCCGAGGGAGTCATGTGGTGTAGAACTTGTACCAAAGATGCCTTTACATAAGCACATATCTTTGTTCTTAACCAAAGTTAAAACAGGATTCTCATTAATGTCAGTGATTCTTCAAGTCTTTAATATTCAGAAGGGTTATGCAAATTGGGACTCCAAGTGTACTGTATTGGCCACCTTTACAGTGATGTAATATTTACTTACTGCTGAAGTTTATATTGCACTTTTTGTTCCAGTAAACCCACTTTGAGAAATGGGATAGAAAAATTATCTCCTTAAAGTGGGTTAGAATGCATATGTTTAAAAGCAAGGTATGAGGTTAGCTGTGCCATGCTTCTGTCTATGATTCCACAAGCTGGTTTAAAGCATTTTTTAAAATCGTGTCCAGAAGACAAACTTTATTATTGATCATCAGTGAGCACATCTTAACCTCAAAACATGCACTTCTATCAAATGTCACTTTTTAAAATGACATCTGGCAAATTCTTTGTTTTTTTTCTTCTTTGAAGATGATCAGCAGTTTAAACAGCTGAGAATGCTCTGTAAATCACCAGGAACATATTATGCTCTAGTACCTAGTATTTGCATCAAGTTTCAAGAAAAGTTATTTCTTTTCTCCCCTAATTGTTTAGAAATTACAAGCAGTTGTTTAATTATTAGGCACCTGAACTAGCAACTGGATCCTTAGCAATGACCAGTTCAAACTCTGGGAACAGGGAGACAGTTACAAGAGGAGGTTGGACAGGGAAGCTCATTGCTCTTCAAGATTTGTCTTTTAAATTGTTCGGAATAAACAATGCAATGTCTCTTAATGGAAAGAAAAAGTACCCTAAAGAATCCTACCCTGCCAAAATCTTTCATTGCTTCAAGATTCTTTAGAATGATGGTGTCTCCAAAGTGATTTATTATTAGATGTACTGAACCACGTAGGTCAATGTTATCTTGAAGTTCAAACACATCAGATAAGAGGAAGCACTAAATAACATCAAAGCAGTTGTAAAGAACAACTCAGGAGAATTATAAAAGGAGTCCTTAGATTTGATTCATGTGTATACATAATACTGTTCCTGTCCATCCCAATTATAATCACTAGAATATACAAAAGTTGATTAATCATAAAGTAAAATTGCTGCCAAGGGAAAACTCTCATTCAGCTATTACATTCTAGTCATTTTAATATGATAGAGCGTACTTGGCAGCTCTAAGAGTAAGAAACACTTTGGCATACAGATCTGAGAATGAGTAACTTTTTGTATATACAAAACTCTGAAATAGCCACATTGAGACTACATGTGCTGCGTGGTTTCAAAATGCTTCATCAATAATCTTTGAAAGTTTGAGTATTTTGTAAGAACATACTGTTTCACCATTAAAAGGAAAGTTGACAGAAATAACACTCAAATATGAACAAATTGAGTCATGATTTATCTGAACTGTTTCTTTAATAAAGGATTTCAGAACTACAAGGACATTTCTTAAACATCTCTCAGATTAAGATACTGAACAAAACATGTTTGTTTGTTTTCCAAATATGAGTTCTACTGTCAGGGAAGTTAATAACATTTTCTGACTGCCTCCCTGTCATCTTTTTCATGGACTCAGGGCTATTGCTGTTGTCACTGAACAAAGTAGATAGCAGGAGATATCAATTAAGAAACTTGAATCAAAAAGTTTAATTATTTGTATTCCTTACAATCATTCACAAATTCCTATAATCAATCAAGTCTTCAAATACCATACAATCTGGTGTTATTTTACTCCATCTTCTTTACAGTTGACCTACAAATATTTTGAAATGTAGATATCAGAGGTCAAACAGAAGCATGCATCTCTTATTCAGGATTAAAAAAAATATTACTTCCTCCTACCAATAGGAAGTTGAAATTGCTTGTAAACTTTAAGAGGCATATTTCTTTTTAAATTTGGAACTTATACTTGGAAATTACTTCAAATTTACAGAAGAGTTGCATGAATAAGACTAGCACAAATAATACCTATATAACTCTGAATCCAGATTTATCCATTGTTATTTTACCATTTGTTTTATAATGTGCTCTTTCTTTTTCTCTCCCTATATATATATATATATAATTATACATATATAGTATGTATATGTTTGTATTATATTTACTTATATATTTTATATATATTTACATAAATGATTTGCTTATTTCTTTACTCTCTGTCATACAAGAGGTTTCAAGGTTACACTAATCTTATATTTAGTCCCTTTGAGCCCTGGAAACAGCCTTTCTGAAGAACCCTGTTTCCTTTTAATGGAAAATGACAGTAGAGACCATGATCTGAGAATGACGTGCACTCATTTCTACTGGGGTGTCATTGCTTCATGTACCCTTTGGCATAAAGAACTAGGATGTCTAAATACACATACACATACCTGCAAATAAACACACATACACATAGGTACATACATATCCATTTTACCCAGAACTTCATCCTCGCTTTATTGTTAGCTAGAAGATATGAAACACTCATGAATGAAATGAGATATATTAATGAAAATATGAAATGTTCATGAAATACTGTTAGTTGTTTTGTCAACATTTTCCCAGTCATCTTTGGTTGGATGGATCTCATCCTTGAGTAGATTATCACGTTTCCCTTCCATTTCTGCAAGATCCTTGGAACTACCAAGTTCTGACCTATATTCTGTATTTTGTAACTTACTGTCGAAAATTTTCTTTCTAAGTGTGATTTTGTCTATGCTTCACTTCAGTTCTTTGCTCTCCTCTAGCCTTACTCATGGAGAATTGTTAGTCTTGCATCCTCTGCTCTGCACCCACAGGCTTGCAGCACCGAGTTGGTGGTGGGAAAGCTGTTAGAATATTTTTAGTTTTTTTTTTCTACTTACAGGTAATCATAAAATTGCATTTCCCTGTCTCCCAATAATGCTTAATGTATTGATTCTGTGTGGTCTATTTGCTCTGCCTATTGTTCTTATGGGATGCTAGTCAACTAAAAATAGTTTCACATCTCTTGAAAAATATGAAAAATATTACAGATGTAGAATAAGATGTTTTAATAAAAGTGACCATTTAGTTTTATATATTTAGAAGTTAGAAAGGAATCTGAGCCAGATGCTAAGGTCTTCAATTAATTTTAAGGGAATAACCAGGAGATCAGAAAGTGCAAGGGACCATGGGAGGGATGGGTAGTGTAGCCGGATGGCTGAGGGGCAGAGGACTGAGAATGGCAGAGGTGGACATAGAGGTGTAATGGACTGGAAGCCCACCGGTGAGTAAAGAGGATTTTGATCATGTCCCACATCAGAGGTTTTAGAAAATCAGCAGCATTTAGAGCTTCTTATAAAATAGAATCTTCAAATAAAAGCCAAAGGGAGAGAATATTCTGTGAACAGTTCATTTCTAGAAAACAGAAAATAGCTGAGTAGTGGCACATTCAGATTGAAGAGACTGAGTAGGGCAGCCTCAAGATGACAGTACAATATGGAATATGCCCAAGGATGGTTGGGATGGGTGGTATCACAGGATAAACTGTTTTTAAATTTTAAGCAGAAGTCACATACCAAGTAGATTCAATGCAGGCACAGGTCAGTCTCTCATTTGAGTCAGAAGTTCAGTGAATGGTCCAGACAAAGGATCCTGGGAGAAACAGACGTCTCATCAGGGGCACTGGAGCAGTCAGAGGCAGAATTTCCATTTTGAGTTTCTAGAAGAATAATCTTTTTTCTCTTATCTTTCTAGGTTCTTGACTGGGTTTCTGTAACAAAAGACAGATAGACAAGAGAAAAATAACCAGAAATATATTAACATGTATATCTCATATGTACATGGGACAAATTCAGGCATGAATAACTCAAAGGGATGTTTAGAACTTAGGCTTACATATGCCATTGTAAGCTAAAGGAAAAGTGATTTTGGACTTCTGGACAGAGGAGACAGGTTATGGGAAGGTAACCAAGAAAAGTATACCCATCAAGGGTAAGGTTTGTTATGCATATTTGAGCAGCACGTTCTCCATTGATGACTCTGGTGATTGAGGATCATTCTTCTCTTCCTGGTACAGAGAGAGACACAGACACACACTTACACAAAAGGAGATTTCCTTTACAAAATGTAAATTGACCTCATGAAAGGGAAAGTTACCTTTTGTCTTCCCAGCTTTTCCTGTGTCTGCTGGTTTTCAAAATAATCAGCTCAAAATATCTTTATGCCAAAGAGGCATATTTTCAGGTGGCATATATTCTGGAATCCTACAACCAAAGACCTGGTGTGTGGACCTGTAAACATATGCAGGCAAAGACCCAAATGCAGTTGGAGATCTACATCCAAGCTACTGTGAGCTTTAGTCCTTTTCTCCCAGCCTAGAGATACTAAATGCCAATCCACTCTTCTACCCTCCAGTACTTCAAAGGAGATATCAGATGTCAGTGTTGTCACTTTCTCCTGTGCATGCAACATGATATCTAGGTAAGTGTCCTTTTTTTCACAATTGTGAAATTCAGTGAACTCCTTAAATCTGTGGGCTTAGTGCTTTCTTTAATTTAGAGATATTGTCATTTGCTCTGATAAAATTAATGCCTTTCCTCCATTTTTTTATTCTTGGGAGCTCTCATTATTCAATATTAAATTTTCTTTATTTTTCTTTATTCCTTTATTTCTATCCTTTGCCTCCACTTTGAGATAATTTTTTTCTATTCCATCAATGCATGTTTCAACAGTGTCATCTCCAATTTCAGTTCATGAACAATTACGGCAAATCATGTTAGTGTGCTGAACTTCAATTTTCTTGTGTTCTGTTAATAGTATTTTAGATTTGGATTTTCAGTTGCTCCTTACATGTGTTCTGACTGACATTCTCAGATGATGGGAGGGATGCTGTCTTACCTGTGGATTTTAGCCCCAGGCAAGTTCTGTATGGATTCAATGAGACTGAAATGACAATGGAACATTCGTGGGGTAGAAGGGGTTTATATCCAGCTTTATTCTCCCAGCAATAGGTGAAGCACTAGAATCATGTCTGCATCCAGCTGTGTGCAGGTCTGTAATCCTCCTCCATCTCTGCTTCTGCCCAGAGCAGTGGGCAGAGCTCTTTATTCAATAATAGCTTATTGCCTGTGGATGTGGAAGCGGTAGACTAGCAATAGGCCAGTTATAACATCAAGTAGTGTAGGGTCAGGTGAGGATCTTGGCTATAGGAACGTCTGTTTTCCTCAAAGATGCTTTGTTCTTTGTTTTTAGCTTATTAAGGCTCAAGCATAATAGATGGAGGGTGTGATTGCTGTCCACCATTGTTAGATTTCCAACTAGCTGCTTCAACACCTGAGGCCTGGTCTCAGATTCAGAAGCAGTCATGCTGCCAGTTTGCAACTGAAATATCTGGAGGAAACCTACCTAATTCTCTGGTTTCTTTTAGCTCTCAGAGTCTTGGAAGACCTGGTTCAGTTGGTCAATTCCTCTAGGCATTTTGGAGCTCAGGGGACCAGTAAAATAAGGTTGTGTCAAATGGTACAGTTTCCTCATCCTGAAGAGATGTGCTCTACAAATCAGAACACCCGGATCTTTCCAGTATATGCTCTCTGCTGGTTCACGTCTCCATGTGTTGGCCTAACCACCTTAAGAGAGTCCTATACTAGTTACCTGTAATGAGTTCCCTTAGAGTGGGGTTACCTGATAAGATGCAGGACACCCAGTTAAATCTGAATTTCAGATTTAAAACAAGAACTTTTTAAAGTGTAAGTATTCCCAGATATTGCATGGGACATACTTACAGTAAAACAGTATTTATTTATCTGAAATTCAAATTTAACTGAGTGCCCCATATTTTTATTTGTTAATTCTGGCCACTCTGCCATAGTTTTCAAGGCCATCTTGCAAAATGCAGCTGCCTGTAGGGTTGAGCAGAAGGGAGGTGCAGGAGGAGAAGCCTCATTGATCTTGAGAGATGGAGGAAAGAGTTCAGTTCTTGCATCATGTTCCCAAATATCTTTTTCTGCAATCTTCTCCCCTCTGCAGTTTGCCCATTACATATATTCACCATAGTAAACCAGACTTTATGAACTGACCTGGAGAGTAAAACAGCTATAGTAACACATTTCTCCATTAGAATCATGTACCTGTGGATATAAATATTATAAATATTGTGTTTCCTTTTCCACATCAGTGATTTTATTTTTATTATTTTAGGTGATAAAGCAAAAGATAGCTCTAAGCTATTTTTAAGAGACACATTTAAAATGGGTAAGCAATGAAGAGAAACAAATATTAAAGGAAAATATAAAAAAATGTAGGATTGGAAAATCAGTATCAGACTATTGGAAATTTAAGTTTAAAGTCACTAAACAGGATAAAGAACTGCATAATGTAATAATTAAACTGCAGTTTATTAAGAAAATATTTTAGCCATAATTTGTATCTCACAGACTTAATAGCTAAAAATCACTAAGAAATGTAAATATTGACTGGAAATAAAGTTATAGTGGCAGACTTATGTATTCTCAGAAATAGGTGAATTGAATGACCACAAGAAAAGCAAAATAAAGCAAATACTTGTAAAAGGGAGTCAATTAAAAAGCAAAAACAGTTATAACACCTATTGATGACAGGAACCATAGAGTAAGGAGTGCTCTCGTAGTTTAGTGGTGGTAAATAAAGCATTGCAAGAATTTGTAAAAGCATTTGGGCAGTGTCTATTAAAATCAAACTGTCAAAATTTTTTTGACACATCAACCTCATTAATGGAAATAGTTTCCATAAAAGGGAAAACATTAGCATATGATATCAGGGAGATAGGAATCTTTACTGTAGTATTTATTGTTTGCAATGACAAAAAGAAAAGATGGAAATCCAATGACTGCCTCTTAATTAGAAAATGAGTGAATTCTATCCTCACCAGAGAATTTATCAGTTAAAGAGGGAATTATAGGAATTACTAGCTGAGAGAGAAAATCAAGATGCAGAAAAATATGTATAATGTGGTATCATTTTAATTTGTTATATATCATTGAATGTATACATTTATATAGGTTGAATTAACAAATGAAGAAGCATGGGTCAAAAAATATATATATATTAACACAGTTTCACTTTACACTGATGGGTAAGGGGCTATGGTAGGAAAGAGGAGAGCAGAAAATGAGAGGGGAAAGCCAAGCAGAAAAGGATAAAATGAAAAATACTACCCTCAGAGAAAAACATGCATGGCATGCCTTATGTGTAAATCAGGCAATGAATATTGTTAATTGACTAATTAAAAAAAAATTGAATCTCTGCCCAATATCTGCACAGGACAGGAAAATCTTTTTTCCAGTCTTTGATCTCAGAAGTGTATCTTTTCTCTACCTCTCTTTTTTTGATTCCTGTTTATTTATATTTGTGATAAAGTTGGCACCTTCAGTAATCTAGGTTAAAAGCAGGCATCTACTTCCTGCTGTCTAGTTGGATTGTCTCCTTCCTTTTCCCTTCCTGCCTTCCTAAGCATTTCCTGTACTGCTCTGTGTCTGGCATTGTTGAGGTGGAGATAACTACCACTCAGTCTCACTTTTGAGGGAGCTCAGTACAGTTGGAAAGACAAGGCATGTGCACTTAAAGTACTGTAAGTTTAGAATAAACTAATGCAAACACTGGCATCAGTCAGGACATAATTCAGAAACACATGCAGTCTAAATGGGCCAAACACTAGTGTTCATAGGAGGGAGGATTTACCATGGATTAAAGTAATCAGAAAATTCAGTGAAGCTGTTAGGACAAGGATGAGTTTTCTGAAACATGTGGCAGGAAAGAGGATAGTAGGTACTCTGTGTAAGCATGTCTTCTGAAAAAGAAACCAAACACTCCCCAGAAAGGAATGAAGAAATACCACAAAGAAAAACAATTTCCCATCATTTGATAAAGAATCAGAGCATTAAGTTTCAGTGAGGCTGTCTGTCCCCCAAATGATGACTCTTTGCTAAACCAATCTACATCCAATTGTTTACTGCACTTTGGTGGGAGAAGTGGTCTACTCAATGCTAGAATTCCTCAATCAGAAAATAGGTAATACTTTCTGGATAACCACTGTGTTCCAGGCATTGTTGTGTCTTTTAACCCCTCCAATACTCCTGTGAAGTTGATATTATTATTATATAGAGAGAGAGGCAAGGACACTGAGTCACAGGTAGACCAATACTTCTTCAGGATCACATTGCTCATGAGGGACAGAAGTAGATTGGAACCTGGACTCATAACCAGTGTGTTAACTGTCACAGTGGCCACATTTCAAGGCAGTGGTTGAGTGGCTGTTAGTTAGACTGGATGTATAAACAACTTAGTATGTGAGAGTGTGCATTTAATAATAATTTAAAAAATGAGGTTCCTGTCATATAAACCAAGTACCTACTACCTCAGAGAAAGTCCTTCAGAACTACTGGTAATTAGTAAAAGGAATCTTTAGATGCCTTCACTGAGCAGTGTGGTGGGACTGTTGCAAGATACACATGGCATAGTTTAATGCTTGCTGTAGAATTTAGATGACTGTCATCCCATGGGGAGCTCGTATATTTAAACTAATATTAACGAATAATTAACATTTCATGAGCTAATGAATCAAACATTTTGCTAAATGGGAGACAAATCATATCTGTAGCTCAGCCCTCAAACTAAACTACAAATCCTGTAGTTTGATTAAAAATAAGCTCTTTGGCATTTGATTTAAAAAACAACATTGTGTCTTTCCTCTGGATATATTTCTATTTCTATTATCTACCATCCACCTTACTATAATAATACATTTTTTTGCTCTATTTTTTTTTCAGTGAATGAAATATGCTGAATAATCTTTTCGAGATACTTTAAAATGTGATCCGCATTATAATGACATCCCTTGTTTGAAAGTGGGGGATAGGTGCAGCTCTGGGGGTAAGGGGGTTCCCTGCCTGGGGCAAGTTCCCTGTGAATCAGATGAAACCAAAGCAGGACAAGGGTAAAGGCAGGTTGGGAGAAAGGGTTTTTATTGCTCACTGCTCCCTTGGGTTTGCTAGCCAGCCTCCTCTCTATCAGTCTGCTATGGCACTGGGCACGTTTTCTCCCTCTGCCTGCAGGCACTCCATGAGTGGGTTCCTCGTGACTTGAGGGCGTCAGACCAATCAGAAACCGGGAACAGAGGAGAGGAGAGATGGCAGTTTTCTCTCCACCCCTTGCCCCAGATGGACCGGAGGCTCTGCCGTGGTTAACATACATTGGTATGTAAATAGACCCTTATCTGCACACTACTGTGGAAGCCAGGTAGAAATTCTGAGTGGAAACTTCCATTTGCCCCACAATAGGAAAGTGGTGAGAGTCTAAAATAGGAAATTTCAGTCTTTCAACCTCATTTTCCTAAGGCTGTTTTGGTGCTAAAATATATGTAACTTCTACTGAGCACTTTTTATATTTTGGCCTTATACAGGCAAATATCTCTTTGTGGGCTTGTGGGTACATATGTCATGTGTGTATGAAGAAATGGAGAACATTATTTCTAAGTTTTGCCATTAATTATGAATGGATCAATCCTCTGGTGTTTTTGTAAATTCAATAACCACAGTTTATTTTTCAATTACTACTTTCATTTGTTGGACGATGCTTATTTGAGTGGCACACTGCACAGGGACAGAACCTCAAGGCTCCTGAGTATTTTAAGATCTTCACCAGTAACTGAAAAATGGTTATTTAGTGCTATGTGACTAAAGCATAGTGAGGGAGGAGGAGAATGGCATAAAATTTGGTAGGAAGGAATGGGTAAAGAACAACCTGAAGCAGCAGAAATAATTAAAATCCAAGCCTGTATGATACCAAAACATGTGCTCCAGTTATAGAGTGTTGCCATTCTGTTCACCTAAGGCTGAGAGTATCTCTCAATACTCCACCAGCATAACCCAACAACATTAATAATAGGACATAGAATTTATTATGAAGAAAGTATTAAAGGTCACTCAGTGAATATGGAGAAGCTGACTCAAACTTCACCCTAAAAATACATTATTCACTCATTAACATAGTAAAAACATGCCTCCCTTCACCATGACAGTTCTGATGAGAACCAAATATAGCCAAAAAACTCCCCTGTCCAACATGAGGGCGGAACAAGCCCAAACTTCAAGAAGACCCCACCTGGTCCCTCCGAAACCTATCCCCACTTAATCAATACTCATCTCCCTTTACGTGGAAAGGCTCCCTATTGTTTCGTCTGTGCAACTCCCTCTGCATCTCCTGAGCCCAACTGTTAGGTGTGCACTTTTGCTTTTCTCTACACTTTTATTTTCCAAGTAAACTAAATTTCAAACATCTCTGCATCTGTTTTTGAATTCTTTCTCTCAATGAGACCAAGAACCCATCTCCTGTAACAAAATAGATACAAGAGTGTGTCATCTTACATCACTTTTGAATAGAGCCCTGTATCCCCTTCTAAGACCTGACCTAATCCCAAAAAGCTTCTACTTGAACACCTGCTGTGATAGGAAACTCACTATTTCCCAAACAACCCAGTTCACTGTCAGCCAGCTCTGGTTGTCAGATTATTTTTTGTTTGGTTGAGGAAGAATAATACTCTGTGAAACTTTAGCTAACTCTTCCTTGTTTTGCCCGCTAAAGCAAAACAGAATAAACATTCTCCTTCCACATGACAACTTCTCTGAAAATGTTTATTTCCTTCTAAATGTGCTGTGGAAAAAATTTCTACACTGGTCTAGAGATTGGTCTGGGTGACCTCTATAGTTCTATTATTCCATGAAGCAAGTGTCATAATAAAATGTGCCAAGTAGGAAAATGAAAATAACAACTATTCTTTCTTGAGTGATGGGTAGGTGCCAAATGCTTAGTATTAATCCTTACAATAACCCTATGGAGTTGGTATTCTACTCATATAGGTTAGGAACCTAAGGTGAGTAAAATGCTCTTTGGGTATAACTAGTCAGTGGTGGAGCTAAGATGTAGGATAGTTCTATACTCCTACTTCCTAAAAAAAACAAAAAAGCTGATAAGTTAAAAAGAGGGAAATATGTATAACATAAAATACAACTTCACCTACTACTGTACTACATCTTGTGTTCAACCTTTTGTTGGTTAATTAACCTTACTATTCTCATTTTAAAGAAGGTTTAGGAACACATTATGCACACTGAATTGAAAAATATTGTGAGTTCCTACCATTCTTATTTAACATTCTTGTCTGAGACCCAAACCCATAGATTCCAGACATTTTAATTAGACACACATTTCTTCATGGATAGTATTAAACTCCTCCGACATTGCTTTAATGTCCTCAGGGAAAATATCAAACTATCTTAATTACTTGAATATTGTCTGACAAGAATTGACATTTCTTCTACAGTATTTAAACTTTTAATTAAAATAGCACAATGGCTAAACAAAATAAAAACTATGGATTAGAAAAGAATAGAGCAAAATGTAATTTGGGGAGGTATACATTTTGGGGTTCTTAAAACATTGCAGCTACAATTTTTTAAAATTCTAATTTTGTCAAGAGTTGCTTATCTTAGAGTTCTTATGTAATTATTATGATTAAAGACTTGTTTTATTGCCAAAATATTGACTTCAAAATCTGAGTGTCTAGTACTTTCTATACTGATAGTCTACTTTAGTGTTCTAGCAGTATTGTTTAATTTAGCTGTTTCAAATATTTATATAAAAACAGATTTATTAGATCAATTAAAAATTCATGGAAGTTTTTGGAACTTTATGAATCATAATACATTTAAATTGAAATTGTTTAATGAAGTATTTTAATTTTGAATATCAATTCATTATTATATTATCAGTGGGTCTTTGAAAGATGATTTTAGTAAAATGGTGTGTAAATTCTATTCTTAACAAATGTCTAAAAGTAGGGGCTTTGAAATCAGATAGATTGAACCACTAACTTAGATGTGTGATCTCAGGTCATAATCTCCCTGCTTCTCAGTATTCTCATTATAAAATAATGATGATTATATGCTCCTTACAGAGATAATGAGCTGATGATATGGGGGCATTATGTCAAAGGTATAGAGCAGTTAATATTATATGTGATTATGAGGTGATCATATCAACTGAAGTGGGATATCTTTGAGAATAAACAGAGTGCTGAAATAATTTAAATTATAAAATTTTTGAAATATTAATCCATAGAAAAATTAATTTATAAGTCTAAGTGGCCTATTCAAAAACAGTTTTAAAAATTAAAATTGCTTTTGAAATTATAAAAATATAAAACTTAGAAACTATATATATGTGATCTATATCTCTCCAACTGTGAAGTAACATTTTAAAAAATTTATATGAACAAAAACATATTCTTGGTGCATGTTCACATACTTTAGTTTCTTAGCTTTATATGTCCCTAATATTATGTTACTTAAATTTTTCTGAAGATATTTGGCAGTATATTAGTTACTGCTTTCTCTCAGTTACATTTTATGTTTAATATAACTGAATTTTTTATAATTTTAATTTTTTGTTCTAGAATTTTAAGTCAAGTTCATTAGAAATACTGCAATTCCCAGTAAGTGCAGAGCAAATTCTGCTAATTGCAAATAGTCTCAATTCTAATTTTTATACTGAAATGTACAAATATTTAGCACAATATTTTCATAGTTTACCCTCTTTTGCCTCTATTCATTGTTCTTTTCTTTTATAATATTTCAACCAAACAAAACTTATCTGTATTTATAGTAAGTTTCCTGTATTTATAGTTATTTTGGAAGTCAAAAATCACATGCTGCTACACGATAGGCAAGTTAATTTTATTCAGTTCCACCACAGAATATAAATTCTTTCAGTTTAAAATCGGTGCACCAAGAGTCCTGCCACATGTCATAATATTGCAGTGGAAAAATTATAGAATTTCAAAATTTTACTTCATACACTATTTGAGCTAGTTTCTCCCTGATCTTATAAAAATAGATTTGAATGTTGCTTTGTTTATAAGCTTTCTTAAATTCAACAGTTTCAGATAACTAAAGCTTCAAGCACGACGATTTTTAGTGCTCTAGTCGTGAGTGCTTTTGTTAAATATTTCAAACTAATTTTCCATTCAGTAAAGAATACTCTTTACAAAAATCTCCCTATAATATGAAGATAGCTGTGTCAATTTTCAGAATAATCCTTCAAAGGCTCAAACTTCTTTATATTCTAAGATTCTATGAATGACAGGAAGCAAAGAGAGAAAGCACCTACTTCTTTGCTGCGGATTTTTTATTTATTATCTTCTTTGTCCAAAAAACTCATAGTTCTATTACTTTAATGGTGGATATGTACTTTACAATCCCACATTCTTTTTGACGGATAGCATAACACCTAGCAGAGGTAAGCACTTCTCTTACCACCACTGAGACTGAAGGAGTTAGCTGTCCTTAGGCCTTGTGTCCCAGTACACTCAATTTTACTAGTGATCTCTCTGCATGAACGATTTGAAAGAGGGTATAAGTCACATTAAATCTGAGCCAAGCATATTCATGATGAGGGATAAATTATTGCTGTATGTATTTCAAATTGAACCACACATTAAGATAAAAAGTTGATCTCATATACTACTAGATGACACTACCCCAAACCCATCCTGGCTTATCTGAAAGCAATTAATGACATTATTTATTTAAACAGTGTAAAACTCCAAGACAAAAGATTGACTCACCAGATGCCCCAACAGCAAGAATAAGTAAACTAGGACTGTCCTGGGCAAACCAGAGTCTATGGGCAACTAATTTATTACTATTTTCATCACTGTATTAATCACTAGATGATTAGAATTGGCCAGGCTTTAGTCTCAAAAGAGTTAAAGAGAGATGCGAGCTTGCATCTCACTGAAAAGTTGCCTTAGACTTGCAGTCCAGGGGAAAATTAGCTAAGAAGAAGGCTGGCTGGCTGGCTTTAGGGAGTCTGCGGAGCAAGTCTGCTTCCTCACGTTGGAAGCCCCTTTCCTTTAGGTTACGTCAGGGTGGGAAGGATAGAGATGACATGACACATTATAAAAATAACCATTAAATAATCCAGGGAAGGGGTGAGTCTCAGACTTAAAGAAAAGGTTTTAGAGGCTCTGCTTTCTCATCCGCACATGACAGCATTGTAACAGCAGCCTCCTGGCTGGACCTCCTGAGCCAGGCTTTCCCTCACTGAGCTGTATTAACCAGAGCTCAGAAGCTTTGACAGAAATCCCTGAACTGACAACACTGGCTAAGTAGCTGGATGCCACACTTCCCAGGCTCAGTCTTCCCACCCCAAAATTCTGTCCTTCTCAAAATGCTCTGTATTTCCTTTAGGACCTCCTCTTCCCTGGCTGCAATTCCCCTATTGCCTATCCAAATTCTCTCTCTCTAGGTATAAATTTGATACTGCTTATGTCAGCCAGGCCAGCAATATGAGTCACAATATGAATAATTTCCTTCGGACTCTTTGGATACAGAAGCTACTGTTTTCTGATATGTGAAAAACAAAGCAGAAATATTTCTCACAACCCCATCAATTAATGTGTTTTTCTGAAGTGACTGAAATAAAAAGTGTTGCTATGATACTATAAGAATAGTATAACTCTCTCTATATATGTATATGAATAGTGTAGCTATTTAGTACCAGTTACTGAGCAGTGAGCATATGTATATTATCTCATTTAATATGCATAATAGCCCTGTAAGCTAGTTGTTATGATTCCCATTAACCGGATTAGGAAATCAGGCTGGGTGATTAAATACCTTGATTGGGTTACACAAAGAGTTGGAGTAATAGTGGTCTGACTATGATGCGTCTGCTTTCCACTTTTCATGTATGCTCTTTCACAGAAAATTTAATTCTGGGTGCACTTAATTTCATGACATTAAATAAATACTTACATACTTTAGGCCAAGCTTCTTGATTTCTGGAGATACAAACTGGAACAAAATATGACCTCATTGGATTTAGAGATGAAGGGACCCTAATCTCAGACAGATTAGAAGCCCAGTATTGATAAATAAACATTATCATTGGATCCTATCTGTATTCCCAAATCAAAAATCAAAACTTAAAATCTGAGGCAGTTTTTACTAACAGAATTGCTGCACAGAAGGAAATTGGTTTTTAAGTCCCAACAACCCCTATTAAATTAAGACACAATGGATTTGTATCATTACCTATGGTTATAAACTCAAACTCAACGTTTCCCCTGCTTGGAAAATTAATGTGATTAAATGTCACAGAAAGGCAAGCCCTATAAATTTACTGTCTCTTTATAGAAAATGCCAACCAGTGCATATAAGGACTAACCTCTGAGCATGTGAGTGTATTATAGGAAGTCAGGCATCACATACAGAAGATATTTAGTCAGTCATCCAACTCTTCTGCCTTCTGATGGCCCCATGACAGAGACTGTGGGACTGAAACTAAACTTGAAATCCCTTAACTTTCTTTGGTCGGTCCAAGTGTTCAGGCCTGGGACTGGCCTTTGCTCTGCAAATAGCCATGCCAGGCAGTTCTGGAAAATTAAATTTCATATCATCCCTGTCATGGCCTTGGATATTATAAGATCCGGTAGTGAGAGGATATGGTTCAGTGAAAACTTAAAATGAATTCATTAGATGCCTCTCTGAGCCACAAAGGTTGAGAAGCCTAAGAGAATTAGCTCTGAGGTAGCTCCGCAGATTCTGAATAAGGAGGGATGGCCAAGGTCACCGAAGGAAGTATTCTCTCAGGACAACTTTTCATTCACTATCTGGTCTGAAAATAATTGGCCTCAAGTCTTTGTGCACAAGTGCCATAGAAATGTTCATTCTGCAGTGTGCTTACTGTATTCTTCATTACTTTCTAGGCATCTCAGTACTTTTAATTATACAATCTTGATACTGGTGTATTAAATTGAAAAGCAAGTTGAGAAAGGTTTTCCTGAGCGGAGTGGGGTTGTTGAATTCACTTTAAAATAAATTGTACTGTTCCAAAAATGTGAGCAATAACAATTGTTGAGGACTAAACTTGTTGCTGTGGTTTTGTTAAGCACCTGGAAGCCTGAAGGCAGTTTTTCAAATAAAAATGACAAGCCTTGTTTATACCTTGTAACTGTGTGTCCTACAACACCTCTTCTAATCTCTGTGGGTCACAAAGTTCAAAGGGCATATAAGGATACAATTAAGTAGTACCAACCTTCTAACGGTAGAATGAAGAGCTGTTCTACATAGTATAATTGTTTTCTTCATGTAACACATATTTTTTATAATAAATTCATAATTTACAAAATTCAAAGAATCCTATTTAGCGTAAAGACAAAACAATACCCCCCAGTGACACCCACAACCTAGGGGAAAAAAAATACTGAAAAGACATTTTAGTGCATTCATTTCTATTATGACCAAAAAATATCAGCAGTTTCTTTTTGAAGAATTTAGGACCAACTGTATTTAATCATAATTTCTATATGCTGGGGAAATGATCCAAGGGCATTTTCTCAAGTTTTACCTAATCTCAAAAGTACAGAAAAATTTCAGAAAGTCTTTTAAAGTTTTATGAAAAGCTTCACATAACCTGAAACATCATTAGATTATGTATGAACCCATGGGTACACCTCTGATTAAATAAATATGTGAGAGCTCTGTCTAGTACCTAGATTCTTGTTATCTACTCATCATTTGAACTGATGGGGCAAATAACTTCTCTGGTTACTCTTGGGATAATAATACTGCTTAATCTCTTGTGCCAGACCCTGATAATTGCTTAGCTAGCATTCATGTTTTTCCTTTCCAAATTAATAGAGATCTGATTTTGCTCAGAACTTCATCATGGTTATTTATAATACCTTTCCCAATTTCCTTGTAGCTAGGGAATTATTTGGCTTGGTTCTGGCCAATGAGATTTTAAAACAAATAAATTGCTGGGAATTTCTTAGAAAGTTTGCATTCCTTCTATGGATTCCATCCAGTCATATCCCTTTTTTGTGCTGGAAGGGGAGATGAAAGATGGATGCAGAGCAGCTATTTTGTGAACATGAGGAAGAAAACCATGTGCTGCAGATGGCAGATGCGAAATATAAAATAGCCTGGGGCACTGATGGCATCATGGAGTTATTGTACCAGCCCTGAATGGCAAGCATCTGGGCTTGTTGTTATGTAACAAAAACCAAGCCTTGTATTTGTTTAAGATCCCACAGGCTGGTTTGTGAGACAGGCAGCCAGTGCATACTTTACTAGTGGTAGTGTGACAACTGAATAAATACATAAACTTGTACTGTCCCTGAATATCACAAAAACAGTTTGTATTGATTAGATAACTATTGTTTTTCTGTTATTGTTGTTTGGTGAACTGTTATGATCAGACACAGCCCTGTAGGTGCATGAAAATTAATTTTGTTTGAAAGATATACATGGGGTGAGATTTATTAGCTAGGCACTGGGAATATAAAAAATTTTGCAGGTTCCTCTCTGCAGGAATTAAGTCTATTAAGGCTAAAGATAAGTAGCCTTTCAATGCAGTGTAAAGCACTGTGATAACTCTAAGGAGTGCTTCCTGGAGGAGACATCTGTGCTGGGAATAAGTGCTAGAAAGTAAAGAGATGAGTGAGAGGGAAAATATTCAGGATGTAGAAGCAGTAAGTGAAAAAAGAGAGAAGCTCAGCTGAAGAACCAAATGTAGCTCAGAATTACAGAAGCAAAGGTTAATGAGGAGGGGGCTTAGGTTTTAGCAGAAAGGACCTTAATGCTGTATTTTCAATTTGAGATTTTATTCTCAAAGCAATGGGACATCTCTGCAGAATTTTACTCCAGGAAGGGTGATCATTGGCATGTTAGGTGGTTCACTGACAGAAGTGTGGTGAATAGCTTGAAGACAATAGTGATAGTCCAAGTGAGGATGGGGAAGTATGACAGAATCAAGAAATAAAGGAGAAAACATGGGAAGATTTCTTTGCCAATCGTATGTTATGTGAGAGTTTGGTAGATGCTAGGAGTGTGGCAGAGATAGAATGTAATGAAATCTCTCAGTACTATAAGTTTCAGGTATTCTGGATTGTTAACATTCCTTATAAAGGGTGGCCAGGCAAAGATGATATCCAGGAAAACAAATGTACTGAAAGTTACAGAACATGAGATGATTTATTAAAATGACATTTTAAAAGAAACCAACATCATTTTGTAGTTAAAAAATTATTCTCAAGCAACCAAGATGTCCTTCAATAGATAAATTGATGAGCAAACTGTAGTACATCTTGACAATGGACTGTTTACTCAGCAATAAAAGAGAACCAGCTATCAAACCATGAAAAGGTGTAGGATAGCCTTAAATGCTTATTGCTAAGTGAAATAAGTCAATTTGCAAAGAGTGTATACCTGTGAATCCAAATATATAACATTCTGAAGAAGGCAAAACTATAGAGATGGTAAAAAGATCAGTGGTTACCAGGGTTTCAGAGGGAAAAGGAGAGAGATAAACAGATAGAGCACATTGTATTTTGTGGGCAGTGAAATGATACTGTTTGATGCTGTCATGGTGGTTATGTGGTACTATGCATTTGTGAAAATTCATGGAAATGTACAACACAAAAAGTGAGCCTTAATGTGAACTGTAGACCTTAGTTAATAATCTATTACTGAATATGATTTAATAGATAATATGTATGTATTAATGTATATATTATTGAATATAATATGAATTATTGGTTCATCAGTTGTAACAAATACACCACATTAATGCAAGATGTAGGGGAAACTGAGTGTGTTGGAGGCTCATATGGGAATTGTGTACTTTCTGTGTGCTTTTTCTGTAAACCTAACACTGCTCTAAAAAATAAAGTTTATCAGAGATAAAACCTCTCCAGATAAATCATGTCAGAGCAATATTAGTTCACAGAAATATTTTTATTCAAGACTAAACAGTCTTTGGTCACAGGCTCTTTGGCACAAAACCATCCTTCAACAGAAGATCTCCTCATTTCACTCTTTCTTTTCCTTGACAAGGAATGGAAATTCCCTTGAGCCTCTTATTTGTAGTAAAATATTTCTTATCAGATCAAGAATAATATTCTGTAGAGAGTTTGACTGATAAATTACTGTCTGTCACTTTGGGATTTTCCTCCTGACTGATGAATTCCTCAGGTTTTCAAACTGTAGCTAGGCATCTCCTCCTCTTCACCCTGCAGTTCTATTGTCAAAATCCTTTAGTGTTCCATATGCACTTCTAGATGTTACCATGGCATCCAGTACCATTCAACTCCGAAGAACAGGGAAAGTAGCCCTTGGGGAAGGTGACATTTCTTTTATAAAGAGCTACCACTACATGGGTGTCATGTGAACTGCCTTATTGATTGCCACTCGCTGTGGCCCTCCGCTGATGGTTTTCAAGATTCCCAGGTGATTTCTGACTTCAGAGTTTGTTTCAGGGATAGTCAAAATAACTCTGTTTTTCTGGGGTTAAAGACTAGCGTATGAATGAGATACCCTGAAAATCGCACATATACATTCCTTCAAAGTTGATTATTGACTAAATATCAAGTTAAAATAATGACATCATATACCTAGGTCTTGACATTGCTATTTAGAGTCAGATTCCTAGACAGTATAATTTCTTCTTGACCAAATATTTTTAGCCAAACACAGTATTACCTGGCAGGTTTAAACACTTTACTTTCCTGGCATAATTCTAAATGGCATAGGCATTCATTCCCTAAATGAAATATAATCTTAAATGGAGAAATTGTTAAGACTAATCAAAAGAATGTTGTGTCCTGTGGTGATTATACATGGAGAATTCTAAAATACTTTGAATAGTATTTAGTATTATATTACTACTAAAATGCATTATATTTTCCTTTGTTTGAAGGAAATGACACTCATTTGTATGTTACTGGGTTAGCTTTTAAAATCATACTTTTTTCTTTATATTCCTATCATAATAAAGAAGTCATAAAAACCAAGAACTTCCAAAGAGGAAAAAAAATTCTTTTCCAGTTAGTTCGTTTAACCTCATAAATGATGCTGGAAACAACACAATATTAAAGCATGAATTTTAAATGTTGAAAAACTTAAAGTTAATATTAACATGCTCATATTATTCATGGATTTCTTAGTGCCTCCCAGTAATTTTAATTCTGAAGATCCAAATACAAATTCTATTAAACATCCTTTTTTTTTATTAATGGCAAAGTTACCAGATATTTAGCAGTATTGGAAATTTCTCTCCAGCTTTTTTTCCCAACAATATTTGTGACAATGCTTCATGTGTTTTGAGGATTTATGCCTGAGGAAAGATGAAGCCTTAATGGGCAGTTCAACTCTTTTCTCAAACAATCGTTTGCCAGCCAATAATGAATGCACGTGAGAAGGGTGTTCACCAAATCGCATGTACCTAGAGAAGCTTAGCTGTAAATCCCGTTTCCCCTGGTAGCCGAGAGAGACCGGCATAAAGCGGGGGTCGCTCTCCTGCTGTCCTGTTTGCTTCCCTAATCTGGTCAGTTGGTTCAGCTTTTGGGTATGGGTTTGCCTGAACTCTTCTCAGGAGTGTTGACAGATTCAGAAAATAAAAATACGAGGTGCCCGGTTAAATTTGTATCAGATTTCTTTTTTAGTATAATTATGTCCCAAATATTGCACAGGATACACTTATACTAAAGATGATATATTTCTCTGCACTTGAAATTCAACCAGGCATCCTATATTTATTGGTGAACATAAACCAAGTTGGAAGCCTTTGCCGGGTTCCCTCACATTGAGAAAGGTCAGACATGCTGTGGGATTTGACGTAAGCTGGGAAGGATTATATGCTGGCTCATGGGCATTCAGGAGGCTGCGGTCTTGGTGCAATTACTGAGAGGTGAGAGGTCACATGGTGCTCGGCATGAATGTGGTAGTAAAGAATTAACACTATTTCTGAGTCATTATTTATAGGGTATTGCAGTGTGAAATTTATATCACCTATTGACATCCATGTGTTTTGCCTGTAGTGCGTGTATATATGTGTGTGTGTATGCATGTGTGATAGGTCAGTGTATTGAAATTGAAGTTCATGGTGTTTGTTTTGCTTATATGAGCACTCTGTAGTCCATGCAACCATAAGAACCATGCTTTCTCTTCTAAGAAGTCCTCTTGTTTTGCTATAACCTGGCTGCCCTATAAAAAGGAGATCCCACCACAGAGATTCTCAAAAGAATATTTACCAGCCTCAGTTGATTAAAAATGGCATCAATACAGTGGGCACACAGAAGTTTATTTCAATCTTGTAATTCACTTTAGTCTTCCTTTAAATGGTCTTTAGTTCACCAGGCATTTTCTAGAATGAAATCAGTAAACCAGAGGCATTTACTGAGGATGCTTGGATCAGTGCCGATCTCACCGGTTAGCAGTCTTACTAGCTCCTAGGGGTTTCCCCTCCCTTCTGATTATCCGTTTTATAAATTACTTATTTTAGCAGGTAGATCAGAAACTACATGTCATGTTGGATAGATCTGCTTTTCAGTAAAACAGTGCTCCTTCATCCATCTTTATGTGCCCCCTGGTGTGGTCAGGCTTCCTTTAGCAGCTTTTATATTTGGATAACATCACTGCCAGATTGTTAATTATATAAGTTAGTTTATCTCAGTGTTTTCAGTTCTGAAGAACCATTTACCCCAACTCTGATTCAGCACATTTAAAAATTCTTGATTAAGCCAGACTTTTCACTTCTAACTTGTTAGCAGGATCTCACTTCTTGTTTGGTCCAGAGCATCCCTGTGTCCATGGGGTTTCTCAGAAGTACTTTGGGGGCCTATATTGGAATGTGCCTTAGCTTTTCTGCTATGATAGCCTGCTGTTTACCAGTTTTATCCAAACTCCTTTTCTTGTTTAAACTCTTTACTGAAGCCTGATATGCACATAAGAAAAGTATATGGTTTTAAGTGTACAGCTTTCTTTTCACAAAGAGAAAACACAAAATAAATATATTGTCATAAAAGAAGCATTACCAGTGCCTCAGAAGTTCCCAAATCCCATGCTCTTCACTCAGTATCCCCCCACCAAGGGTGACTAAGTGTCTTATTTTCAGCAGTATAGACTAGCGTTGCCTAATTTTGAATTTTATATAAATGGATATACTCTCATGCATCTAGTGTCTTTTGCTCATCATTAGATTTATGAAATGAATCCAGATTATTCCATGAAGTATAATCTGTTCACTCTCACTGCTGTATAGTGTTCCATTTTGTAAATATATAAAAACTTATTTATACATTTGACGGTGACAGGCATTTGGATAGTGGTGCTATGAAAATTATTTTGCATGTCTTTTGATGAATATCACACATTTCTTTTGGTACATGCTGAAGAGAGGAATTTTTGAAGTATGATTTAATTTTATAACTAATGCTTCTCCTTTATTAGCATTAACACTGCTGAGGCTTTAGAAGGTTATAATATGATTGGAATTTTAGAGCATATAAGCCTTAAAAATCTGGCGTATCTTTAGAGCTGGCAACAGAAAACCATGCAGAGTAATGGTCCAAGCATAATGTTTGAGCCAATTGTTTTAGACCTGATCCAAGTCAACTAAACTCTCTATAAAACAGTCATAGCATCATTGCCATTTATTTCACCTGTTTGACATGGGGATCAAACAGTCATCTTTGTGTTTGTGAGAAAACTTTATCAGTTGTAAATGTATAGTATTAAGGTTCTGCCCCAATATCTTTAGATATCTGAATATCTTAGAAAAAAATATATATATATCTGAATATTCACCTTGTGAGCATATTTATTCAAGAATCATTTATGGTCAATTCTAGAAATCCACATATTATTCCTGATATGTCAACAGGAAATACTTCCCTCTAGTCAAGAGGTGAACTGAAGACCAGGTTTGGTAATTTCCATTCAAATAGCGCATTTATCCTGCCTTGAGCCAGGCTCCTCTGACATCCCTGAGTGATTTCTAGATATATAATTTACATAACTTACCTCTTGATCAGCCTGCCTAGCTAACCTCTTCAGCACAGTGCAATAATTCATACATAGTGTACGTCCTGGAACCTCTTCCTTACATCAGACTCTACCAGTCCAGCACATCTTGTCCCCAACATGTACCATCTATAATGTTTCTGTTTCTTTCAGTTTACCTCTTCCTGTGACTTACTGCCCACATGATTTAATCATCATCTCACTTATACTAATATGACCTTAATTTCTCAAAACTTAACGTAATTGCCCCCAGTTATAGCAGGCTCCTTGGAGTCAATGCTCACATAATTATTTCTGGCAACCCCAGAGGCATTCCTTGCATGTGCTCACTTTTCTAGGCATTGTCTGCTCCCTGATACTCACCGGGTATTCATGGAGATACGCTCTGGGTGGCATCTGAAACAGTTTTGCTCTTTCAGATGTTTTCCCTTTTGTTTATTTCCTGGTTTTATATGAGTGTACCCTGGCTCACTGTCATACTTGGATAGGAGTCCAGAAGGGGCTGAGTTGAGTGACAAATCCTGGTAAGTGAATGTAGATGCCATGCTGTATTCCAAGTTTGTTTTTTATCCACTCCAAGGATTAAGGCCAGCTATCCACTGCCTGGCTTCTTATTACCAAGGGAAAACATTTCCCCAGCAGGCCCTCAAGCTTCATGCAAATTAACTTATGCATGACTTTAAACATCAGTTTTTCATGTATACTCACAGCTATCAGCACCTCACTTAGCTTCACACAGACACCCCACACAAACATTCAATTTAATCTTTATATTATCCCAAATGCCATGGTTTATTTCACCTTGACAGGGTAAGGCTATGCTACTTTCCAGTTTGGGAGTAGACAGATGTAATGAATTGGAAACTTGAAGTGGAGTAATTAGGTCATTATTTCTTTTTCACAGAACAGAAAATGCATATATCTGAGTGAAAGTTTTCCAAGAGATGCAAAATATTTAAGTGCAAAATCAAAATTACTAACATTAATTTCTCAAGAAGTAGACACTTTGCATCTGATGTATTGGCGCTCCTTTGGTCTCAGCATCTGTAACTCTTTCAGCATCCTTACTTCTTCTCTCTCCCAGATTAAGCCCCATTTTCCATCATTGCAATCCCTCCTGTGTGTCCACACCCTTCTCCCTTGCCTTTCTCCATCACACCTTCCTGGCAAATACCCATCCTAGGGAGGTTCCGTTCACCTCTTCCCCAGTGGACCCCTTTTACACTGTTGCAGAACAGAAAGAAATGCTGATTGGTCTCACCTTGAATTTATGGCCCTGATTCTTAAGTGGGTCTCTTATACTGTCTAGCATTTCCCTGTTTAATGTTTCTCCCTCTACCTGTTTTATATGTTATTCTCTCCAAATTTCATCATCCCATTCACCTATTCTCACTTCCAGCTGATGGCCTTGAACTTTCCTTCATAAGAATATAGCAGCAGACAAATACACCTTCCTTTCTCCACCCCTCTGCACATGTCAGTACCATACCCTCTGTCTTCCTTCTTTCACAGCAGGTGAAAGAAGACACTGTCTTCCTGTCTAAGGCCAGTCTTGCCACCCATGTCCTGGTTCCCATCACGCTTTTCCTACTCAAAGCTTTAGCTCCTAATGATGCATCTCAGTTCTTCCCTGCTGGCGGGGCAACGACAGCAGCTGGCAGCCTTAGATCTCACGGAGACACAGCTGAGTATGCTCACTGCCTTCTCTTCCCCAACTTACTTTTTCTTGAACCCATCTCACTCAGGTACCTGTCCATGCCTACAACTGAAACCCATTTGTGGAGGTCACCAGTGTTTTTAGCATTGTCAGAATTGGTGATCAACAATGAGTCTTCACCTCTCTTAATTTTCAAGATGTTTTTGGTCTAATGAAACCATCCTGAAACTTATTCACTTGGCTTCAGAATCCCACTCCCTCTTGACTGTCCTCTGACCTCACTGTCTACTTGTTCTCAGTCTCTACTGTGCTCCCGCTCTCGTTCTCTGATCCATACTTGTTGCAGTCCCTTTATCCGTAGTCCCTCATTGGTGATCTCATCCAGGTCTGTGTCTGGCTGCAAATACATTTCAGTTCTCAAGTTTCCCCTCATTCTCTCTCCAGCCAAAATTCTACACTTGAACTTCAGACCTGTGTTGTCATAGCTCCACTTGGCTCAGACTTGACTCATCACAACTGATCACTGGACCGCTGCTTCCTCAGCCTGCTTCTCCCCCGGTGTTCCTTATTTCAGCAATTTGCATCAGCCCTACCCTGATACTCATGGTAGAGTCTTGCCTTTATCCTTGCTTCCTCTCTTTTTCCTGTACCTCATAGTAACACATCCTTTATGTGATACCTTCAAAATAAATCCCAAATCAGAGCAGTTCTGACAAATTCCACTGCTACACCATTGCCCAGACTATTGTTCTTTCTTGCCCAGACTTCTGCTCTAACTTCTAAAGTAGTCTTCCTGCTGCCTCCCCAAGTCTTCTCTAGTTTATTCCCCACACATCAGCCTTTGAACATAATACATGTTCTGTAACTTTCTTGGTCAAAATTACTTAATGATTTCTCATCACACTTATATTTCAGAGTCTTTGCCTTATGCTAATATGCCCTGCAAACTCTGGCCTTTGAGACCACAATGGCTTCATCGTCTGGCTCTCTGCCTTTGCTCACACACATACAGCAGTTCAAAGGTTTTTCCTATTTCCTTCCAGTCCAGGCATTAACATAAAAATATTTTAAATGTTCATTTGACACTGTAACTCTGCAAGGAAAATATTTTTCAAGCCTGGGCAAAATACCTTTGAAACCCAACTCAGTCAAAGGGAGAAATAAAGTGGGAGAGAGCTGTTTATTGCTTACAAACAGTCACCCACTTCTGCTCACCCATGTCTCTCCTGACCCAGCTGCAAAAAGGGACCCCACCCAACCTCTCTGGTCCAGATATGCCCTCACTCCCCCTTGTGATGGCTGCTTCTCTCCACCCCTTGGTAACACCTATTGATATGGAGATACACTAAGGCCAGGCAAGAGATTCTGGAAATATTACAGTTTTGCAAACACACACATATTTTAGCTGTGCCCGGTTGGCTGGTCCACCTCTATGGCCTAGTCATCCATCCTGTTTCTTGCTTTAATTATGACACCACTCTGAGATTGAACTTTAAATCTAGTCTTTATGAGTCTACCCATTATGATAAATTTGCAGGGAACTTATCTTCAACAATGATGAGAGATAATGCAAGTATCTAAGAGATTCCATGAGTTTGCAACCAAGATACTTTACTGTCATTAGAACCAGATACTTTACTGTGGCAGAAGCAAATGTCTCTCTCTTATATTAACAAGAGCGAGCACTTAGCAAGCGCTTACTGTGTTCTAGGAACCTTTCTAAGTGTATTACTTGAATTCACTCATTGAATTCCCACAGAAACCTTAAAAGGAAGGCATGAATTTCATCACATTTTATAGATCATGAAACTGAGGTATGGAGAACTTAAAGTAGCATGCCTAAGTCTACCCAGTAAGTATATGGAAAGGCCAGAATCTGAGAAGTCAGAGGAGAAAAGCAGCTGGAACATGACTGTTGATAGATCATAGAGGACAAGAGGGACGCTAGAGAAAAGAAGGGAGATCCTGAAAATACCAGCCCTTGGAAAGTATGACCATTTTCTCTCCGAAGTTTAATCTGTTGTAGTGTCCACAATTCTGGTAACATAGCTGAATTCCTTTTGTGTTGGCAGATCAGCCAAATCAGGAAAAAAGAAAAACAAACACACAAACAAAAAACAGGTGTCCTATCAGCTGTTGGGTCTCTTGGAACTGTAGGGCATAAATGCAGTCAGAGCTCTTTAGAGACTCTAGGGAACCATGGATGAATGCAGTCCTATAAGCTAAGGCTAGAGCAGGCTCAACCTGGACAAAGGCTGGGGAGGTAATAAACTCTAAGTTGGCAGGTTTAACATGTGTGCAAAAGGGAAAGAATGGATGGAGGTACATGATCATAGATCTAAAGAGAAAAGAGGTATATGCAGAATAAGAAGGGGCATCAGAGGTCTTACCAAGGAAATTCACCAATACGTCAGAACCTTAGAAATGGCAGGACTGCAGGAGTTGGGCTTCAAGAACGGGAAGCTAAGGCAAGAACATAGGAAGATAACAACTGAGTGATCAAGAACAGAGAAAGTCTGACTTGACACTAAACTAGTTAAATACTTCCGTAATGCTCTTAATATTCCCTACTTCCCAGCTAGGTTTTCAGTGCATGAGGTAGAAGTTGAACATAAAACAGTGGTCTAGTGGCCACATCTGCCAGGTTTAAAAGGAAGAAGGGGCAAGGAGCCAGGTGGACCATTAGCTTAATATGTCATTAGAATCAGTCTTGGCTCGATGGCCTCTGTTACTTAAGTTAACAAATACATCATGAAAAGGGTCACCTTTCAGCCAGGAAATGACAGATTATTGCCTCCCCAGTCCCACCTCCCTGCTCTGTGTTCTCTCACTTGTTCTTAAAAATCGAGTGATGACAGCAAGGTGGATATAAAATTCTTTATTTTTTCTTTCTTTTCTTTTTTCTTTGTATTTTCTTCTGACCTAAACTGTGGTACCAGATCTATTTAAAATAAAAGTATGCAAAATCATAATTGTTTTATCCACCAAACAAAATTATAGAAATGCTCCATTTAGACTAAGTCAATTTAGATAGTAACACATTCTATTACTACTCTGTGTGCCAAATATTTGAGAAAAAAAAATACATTAACCTAAAATGTGTGTCTTTGGCAATACATAGTGATCATGTTTACTGTTTTAATGGAATATGAAGAATAATGAAACTGAAGACCTTAGAATTATATACAGTAAGTTTATATTGTCACTAGAGAAAGATAAAGGGAAAAGCAGCTTCAAATTAACAAGATATTAAAATAATTAAAAGAAGCTAATAGAAGCTTAGTAGGTAGTGAATTTCATTGACATCTACCTCACCGAGCTGAGCTTTTCAAGGTCACTGCCCTTCTTACTCTGTGTGGGTATGTGTGTGTGTGTGTGTGCATGCATGCACATGTGGGGGTGTCCATAACACATAAACAGCATAGTAAAAAAAACGATAAACAAACAGTACAAAAATGGTCATAATTTAGAACAGGAGGGGTTATTAGAGATTATCTAGTTCATTGCTTCATTCTGAGGACAATGTAACCCAGAAAGATTAAATGACATGCCCAAATTAAGACAGTTTAGAAGTACCAAAAGAAATCAATTTTGGTGAAAACTACAGAAATTTCAAGGAAGAAGCAAAGAGAAACTAAAGAGATTAGATGGTGGTTTATTAGGCTTCTTGGCAGACGATGTGCTATTGCTAACAATTCCTTTCCTTCAGCATAAAGTCTTTAGGTTCTAATTTCAAAATGAGTCTTAAGGACACTTTGTGCCAGGAAAAGGGGAGAAAAGAGAAGTGAGTTAGGGACGGGGGTAGGGATGAGGAGGGTAATGCAGAAGGGAAGCCGAGGGCTTCAGGGCGAATGGAAGAGCAATAGATGTGGTATGTTTGCTATGATTCCTTCATGGACGCTTGGATTTCTGATATGGGGATGTTCATCAGTGTGTCATTAAACAGAGATATGTCACAGTATCTCTAGCAAAATTGCTAGGTGTAAAAGACCTATACATATTGGAACAGAGCCATGTGCAGCAAAAACATGATGCTAACAATTCCTCTTTTAATATGCCACTATTTTTATAATCTCTAATTAGATTACGATCTAGGAATATCACACACACACTTTAATCATTACCTCTGTCATTGGCTCAAGCTTTAATGTATTTATTTTCAGTAAGTAAAAATGCTTACTTTTCTCTAATTTTCCTGCTAGTTATTAAGAGCCAAATTTTTGAAAAAAGTGAGAAAGACAAAATGATTAAAAGTCAATAAAATAAAAATTAATGAAGTCATCTTATGGCCTATTGAGAGGCCTGATTCTTGAGTTGCGTAAGAAGAGTCAGTTATCAGGTAGTTAATATGAGGCAGTTTTTTTTTGTGTGTGTCCAGAAAGCAGGAGAATGGTTTAAGATATTTATGTCGAAACCTCACAGATACTGCTGAGGTAGCAGTGGTTTAAAGAATAGTCAATAAATTCATTAATCAATTCCATGTGGCATGTAACAAATATTATTGGATGTGGGGAATGTTGTTTCCTAACTCACACAGTTTACTGGAGGAATAGTCTTTCTACAATTCATAGTTACAGGGAAAGTTTTGGTAATACATAACTGGACAATTAGCAAGTAAGAAAAGGGGAATCTAACAGTATAAACTGCATAGAGAAACACAAGTAAAAGCCTAACAACATTGCTGAGGAGCAACATTTAGCTACAGGAATAGCTGAACATCAGAGCAGGAAGAGAACACAGTAGATCCACTTACACACAGGACAGCCCTGTCTCATCCTTCATACAAAGGGCAACCCGATGGAGCAGCTGTTCACCCAGAGATGGGGTTTGGAAGGCTTCAGTCTCCCTTTTTATGTAATTAAGCATAAGAGGATCAGAATGAAAAATTCTGGATGGAAAAATATATATGTATATATAAGGGCTGAAATATTTATGCTTTCAAGCTGTGGATTATCATTTCCCACTAAATTTATTCTTCTACAACCCATTTTCCAATTAAAAAAACACCTAAGAACATACTTGATCTATTTTCCATACCACATATGCGGTATAGGTATAGGTTAACTCAGAAAATTTTGTTCCTTTGTTTATTAAAATATTAACTGAGCATTGACTGTATGCATGCAATATCTTAGAAAATGGGGGCATAAAGATGAAATCATCTGATTTCTGTCCTTGAGGAGCTTACTTTCTGATAGCAGAGAAAACTTTTAGATAAATAATTGAAAAATAAAGTCAAGAGGGATAGATATCACGAGAGGGACAGACACATGGTATTGTAGCTAGTTTATTCAACCATCCAACAAATATTTATTGTTAATAAATAACTTTTACGTGGCAGGCATCCAAAAAGGTGCTGGGGATACAGTGGAGAAAAACTTCTGTCTTCATGGACTATGTGGAATACTGAGAAAACGCAGAGAATAAACAAATAAATAAGATGTGTTAGGTTGTGGTAAATGTTTCAGAATAAATTAAGCATTGAGGGAGTATCTGGGTGCTGGCAAGGATGGGAGTTGGTGGAGGTAAGATTTGCTATTTTAAGGATGGTGGTCAGAGAGGGAGACAGAGACAGACCGAGAGACTTAAAGGAGACAGATAAAGACAGAGACACTGGGGAAAGAGAAGGGAACTCGAGGCAGGCATTCACATTTGCTGGAAGTGGAGGTTGTCAGACTCATATTCAGGAGACACTGAGGGGCCAAGAAGTCCGGGTGGACCCTGTCACAAACTAGAGGGATCTTGCCCATGATTACATGCTTTCAAACACCAACAAAATACATGCATACACACATGCACATGTACCTACTTATATACAAAAAGAAAATGTATAAATATGGGATACTTAGAAAATATTTAATGGGCTGATGAAATAGAATGTGACTGTTCCCTTACCCCCACTCCCCACCCCTACATTCATGGGGACAAGTCTGTGACTATTTCTTGCACCAGAAAGCCTGAATAAGAATGTATTAGCCTAAAGAGTACTCATGTCTTGCCTGCTCTGCTCTGTTTCTTTGGGGTAAGTGTGGAAATAGTTCACGTGTAGCCATGTGTTAGAGTGCCATATGGGAGGGGGGGCTTTACTGTAGAGACACTGCTTTTAATTACATGAAACATATGATAATAATAATCCTTAGGGCATGTAGAAGCAAGTCCCGGGCAAGAAACAATACTGTAATTTTAGTTCTTTTTCTCTGAACAAGAGCAAAAGCATGCAGAACACTCCTCTTCCATTTGCTTTGGGTTTCTTTTGGTGCTCTTTATCTGTGTCCTTTTTCTTTTTTTCTCTGCCATAAAATATTTCATGCTACAGTTTGCACTTTCATGGTGAGAACTGTGTGGTGATGGCCAGCTACAATAACTAGAGCAGTTCAGGAAATTGAGAACCCTTTATGGAGGAATTAAGTTGTGGACTGGCCCAAAAGGTGGTCTGAGCAGAGGCAGAAACTGCCTTTAGGGGGCATACATTTACAGCAGGCACCAGCAAACTATTTCTGTAAAGGGCCCTAGAGTAAATTTTGTGGGCTTTGCTGGCTACATGGTCTTGTCCCTAACTGCTCAACTCTGCCACTGCAGCCTGAAAGCAGCCAGAGGTAATGCATAAGCAGGTGTGGTTGCATTCCAATAAAACTTTATTTCTCAAACCCCTTGTTCCTGTTCTGCTTCTGGCTTATAATATGTCTAGGAATAAGCCCCTATCTAGTCCTCTGGTCTCTAGTTGACATCTTGCCATTCTATTCTCCGCGTGGCTGCCATCAGGATTTCTCTAAAACTCCCAGGAGACCACGTCATTTACTACTTTAGTTCTTTAGTTCTTCTTATTGTCCACATCCATCACTTGGCCACGCCTGCTGACTATGGTCTGGTTCATCTGCTGTCCTGATCAAATAAGGAGGTTCCAAGTTACACTTGCTATTGAAAATTGACTCTGCTAGAGCACCATCAGGGCCCTGACTTTCTTCAGATATGGCCAGCATTTAAGTGTTATCCTCCCCCATCGACACTGAGGCCTCTTGGCATATGAGAATGAAATCTCCTTCATATCATCAGAAATTTCCTCTACAGGGGTGGATCTAGTGAGGCAAGATCTTAGGTGTTTTCTAGATATTTTCACTCATAATTTCACTGAGATTTTCATGGTGCCTCTTATAAATCCTAGACCTTAAACAGTTTTACTTTGCTACCCCTTCCCACTATGTGCTGTTATAACTTGAGGCTGTGACATTTCCAAAACCACGTTCATATCTTGTTCATATCCATGCACAAAGGATGCCTTCAAAGAAATACGCTTTTAGAAACCTGTCCCCACCTCCCACCTCAACTTGCATTGTTAAGATCTCAGAAAATATTAAGCTTTTCATATAATGGCTTTGCCACACTCCTAATTGCTTACATGGATTAATACATTTAATACATGGTAATTCTTTACAAGTAATTGCTATTATTATCTCTGTTTTGTGGACTCGAAAAAGATTCTGAGGTTCCTTGTTTATGGTACACACTGAGGCATCAGAGCCCCATCCCTTGGCCATTCATGATATCATTTACATAACTTTATCTCATATTTCAGTCAAAGTTTACCAACTTACTTTTGCTCTAGAGGTGATACACTGAAGCACTCTTAAAAATAATCTAGAGGTGGAGCCAAGATGGCAGCATGAGTAGGACAGTGGGAACCTCCTCCCAAAAACATATATATTTTTGCAACTACAACAAATACAACTATCCTTAAAAGAGAGACCAGAAGACACAGGAAAACAGCCAGACTACATCCACACCTGCGAGAACCCAGCGCCTGGCGAAGGGGGTAAGATACAAGCCCTGGCCCGGCGGGACCCAAGCGCCCCTCACCCCAGCTCCCGGCAGGAGGAGAGGAGTCAGAGCGGGGAGGGAGAGGAAGCCCAGAACTGCTAAACACCCAGCCCTAGCCATCCGCACCAGAGTGCAGACACACAGTGCATGCATGGGGTGCTAGGAACTAGGGAAGCAGGACAGTAAGACCTGTGAGTGGGTCCCACAGCTGGCGCCCCGGGACAAAGAAAAGAGAGTGATTTTTGAAAGTCTTAAAGGGACAGGGACCCAAAGCTGGTCGGAAGCATCCTGGGTCACAGTCCAGCAGCTGGAAATTCCAGGGAACTCCGGGCGCACTACCCCCTGGGCAACAGCTCTGAGACCCCTCACGGAGGTAAACAGCCAAACAGCCCCCCGTCCATTACCCCTCTGGGGCCCCACCATAGCAGAGCAGAAGCCTGAGGCTGGCCACGCCCACAGCAAGGGAGCTTCCTCCATACTGGCTGTGCAAGATACAGAGACCCAGTCTACATGCAGTTGCCCAACACAAGCCACTAGGGGTCGCAGTTGTACCAGTAAAGAAAGGCCAGGAGCAAGTGGAAAGAGTCTTGACTCTCCCAGCTGACAGACGAGTCAATAGCATACCACTGCACTTATCAACATGGAAAGGCAAAAAAATTTGATCCAGACAAGACTAAGCCAGATATCCTCGACATCTTCTACATCTTCCCCTGAGAAGGAGCCTGGGGAGATATGTTTAACCAATCTTCCTGAACAAAGAATTCAAAACAAAAGTCATAACCATGCTAATGGACTTGCAGAGAAATATGCAAGAACTGAAAAGAACTAAGGAGGGAGAATATAGAAATAAAACAATCTCTGGAAGGACTTGAAAGCAGAATGGACCAGATGCAAGAGACCATTAATGGACTAGGAAACAGAGAACAGGAACGCAGAGAAGCTGATGCAGAGAGAGATAAAAGGATCTCCAGGAATGAAAGGATTTTAAGAGAACTGTGTGACCAATCTAAATGGAACAATATCCACATTATAGGGGTACCAGAAGAAGAAGAGAGAGAAGAAGAGATAGAAAGTGTCTCTGAAGAAACAATTGCTGAAAACTTCCCAAAACTAGGGGAGGAAATGGCCTCTCAGACCACAGAGGTACACAGAACTCCCATGACAAGGGATCCAAGGAGGGCAACACCAAGACACATAATAATTAAAATGGCAAAGATCAAAGACAAGGACAGAGTATTAAAGGCAGCCAGAGAGAAAAAAAAAGGTTACCTACAAAGGAAAACTCATCAGGCTATCATCAGACTTCTCAACAGAAACCTTACAGGCCAGAAGAGAATGGCATGATATACTTAATGCAATGAAACAGGGGCCTCGAACCAAGAATACTGTATCCAGCACGATTATCATTTAAATATGAAGGAGGGATTAAACAATGCCCAGACAAGCAAAAGTTGAGGGAATTTGCCTCACACAAACCACCTCTACAGGGCATCTTACAGGGACTGCTCTAGATGGGAGCACTCCTAAAAAGAGCACACAACAAAACACCCAACATATGAAGAAGGGAGGAGGAGGAATAAGAAGGGAGAGAAATAAAGAATCATCAGACTGTGTTTATAATAGCTCAATAAGTGAGTTAAGTTAGACAGTAAGATAGTAAAGAAGCTAACCTTGAACCTTTGGTAACCACAGACTTAAAGCCTGTAATGGCAATAAGTACATACCTTTCAATAATCACCCTAAATGAAATTGGACTGAATGCACCAATCAAAAGACACAGAGTAATAGAATGGATAAAAAAGCAAGACCCATCCATATGCTGCTTACAAGAGACGCACCTCAAACCCAAAGACATGCACAGACTTAAAGTCAAGGGATGGAAAAAATATTTCATGCAAACAACAGAGAGAAAAAAGCAGGTGTTGCAATACTAGTATCAGACAAAATAGACTTCAAAATAAAGAAAGTAACAAAAGATAAAGACGGACATTACATAATGATAAAGGGCTCAGTCCAACAAGAGGATATAACCATTATAAATGTATATGCACACAATACAGGAGCACCAACATACCTGAAACAAATACTAACAGAACTAAAGGAGGAAATAGAATGCAATGCATTCATTCTAGGAGACTTCAACACACCACTCACTCCAAAGGACAGATCCACCAGACAGAAAATAAGTAAGGACACAGAGGCACTGAACAACACACTAGAACAGATGGACCTAATAGACATCTACAGAACTCTCCATCCAAAAGCAACAGGATACACATTCTTCTCAAGTGCACATGGAACATTCTCCAGAATAGACCACATACTAGGCCACAAAAAGAGCCTCAGTAAATTCTAAAAGATTGAAATCCTTTTCAGACCACAAAGGCATAAAACTAGAAATAAATTGTACAAAACAAGCAAAAAGGCTTACAAACACATAGAGGCTTAACAACATGCTCCTAAATAATCAATGGATCAATGACCAAATTAAAATGGAGATCCAGCAGTATATGGAAACAAACGACAACAACAACACAAAGCCCCAACTACTGTGCGATACAGCAAAAGCAGTCTTAAGAGGAAAATATATAGCAATCCAGGCATATTTAAAGAAGGAAGAACAATCCCAAATGAATGGTCTAATGTCACAATTATCGAAATTGGAAAAAGAAGAACAGATGAGGACTAAGGTCAGCATAAGGAGGGACATAATAAAGATCAGAGAAGAAATAAATAAAATTGAGAAGAATAAAACAATAGCAAAAATCAATGAAACCAAGAGCTGGTTCTTTGAGAAAATAAACAAAATAGATAAGCCTCTAGCCAGACTTATTAAGAGGAAAAGAGAGTTAACAAACATCAACAGAATCAGAAATGAGAAAGGAAAAATCATGACAGACTCCACAGAAATACAAAGAATTATTAGAGAATACTATGAAAACCTATATTCTAACAAGCTGGGAAACCTATGGGAAATGGACAACTTCCTAGAAAAATACAACCTTCGAAGATTGACCCAGAAAGAAACAGAAAATCTAAACAGACCAATTACCAGCAACGAAATTGAAGCGGTAATCAAAAAACTACCAAAGAACAAAACCCCCGGGCCAGATGGATATACCTCGGAATTTTATCAGACATACAGGGAAGACATAATACCCATTCTCCTTAAAGTTTTCCAAAAAATAGAAGAGGAGAGGATACTCCCAAACTCACTCTATGAAGCCAACATCACCCTAATACCAAAACCAGGCAAAGACCCCACCAAAAAAGAAAACTACAGACCAATATCCCTGATGAACATAGATGCAAAAATACTCAACAAAATATTAGCAAACCGAATTCAAAAATGCATCAAAAGGATCATACACCATGACCAAGTGGGATTCATCCCAGGGATGCAAGGATGGTGCAACATTCAAAAATCCATCCACATCATCCACCACATCAACAAAAGGAAAGACAAAACTGCATGATCATCTCCATAGATGCTGAATAAGCATTTGGCAAAATTCATCATCCATTCATGATAAAAACTCTCAACAAAATGGGTATAGAGGGCAAGTACCTCAACATAATAAAGGCCATATATGATAAACCCACAGCCAACATCATACTGAACAGCGAGAAGCTAAAAGCTTTTCCTCTGCAATCGGAAAGAAGACAGGGATGCCCACTCTCCCCACTGTTATTCAACATAGTACTGGAGCTCCTAGTCATGGCAATTAGACAAAACAAAGAAATACAAGGAATCCAGATTGGTAAAGAAGAAGTTAAACTGTCACTATTTGCAGATGACATGATGTTGTACATTAAAAACCCTAAAGACTTCACTGCAAAACTACTAGAACTAATATCGGTATTCAGCAAAGTTGCAGGATACAAAATTAACACACAGAAATCTGTGGCTTTCCTATACACTAACAATAAACTAATAGAAAGAGAAATCAGGAAGACAATTCCATTCACAATAGCATCAAAAAGAATAAAATACCTAGGAATAAAACTAACCAAAGAAGTGAAAGACCTATACCCTGAAAACTGTAAGACACTCCTAAGAGAAATTAAAGAGGTCACTAACAAATGGAAACTC
The DNA here is from genome assembly GCF_030020395.1 of Manis pentadactyla. Taxonomy (NCBI): domain Eukaryota; kingdom Metazoa; phylum Chordata; class Mammalia; order Pholidota; family Manidae; genus Manis; species Manis pentadactyla. Next base: position 208,684,876 of record NC_080020.1, on the reverse strand, counting down.
ATCCCATGCTCCTGGCTAGGAAGAATTAATATAGTCAAAATGGCCATCCTGCCCAAAGCAATATACAGATTCGGCGCAATCCCTATCAAATTACCAACTGCATTCTTCAATGAACTGGAACAAATAGTTCAAAAATTCATATGGAAACACCAAAGACCCTGAATAGCTAAAGCAATCCTGAGAAGGAAGAATAAAGTGGGGGGGATCTCACTCCCCAACTTCAAGCTCTACTACGAAGGCACAGTAATCAAGACAATTTGGTACTGGCACAAGAACAGAGCCACAGACCAATGGAACAGAATAGAGACTCCAAACATTAACCCAAACATATATGGTCAACTAATATTCGATAAAGGGGACATGGACATACAATGGGGAAATGACAGTCTCTTCAACAGATGGTGCTGGCAAAACTGGACAGCTACATGTAAGAGAACGAAACTGGATCACTGTCTAACCCCATACACAAAAGTAAATTCAAAATGGATCAAAGACTTGAATGTAAGTCATGAAACCATAAAACTCTTAGAAAAAAACATAGGCAAAAATCTCTTAGACATAAACATGAGTGACATCTTCTTGAACATATCTCCCTGGGCAAGGGAAACAAAAGGAAAAATGAACAAATGGGACTATATCAAGCTGAAAAGCTTCTGTACAGCAAAGGACACCGTCAATAGAACAAAAAGGTATCCTACAGTATGGGAGAATATATTCATAAATAACAGATCTGATAAAGGGTTGACATCCAAAATATGTAAAGAGCTCACACACCTCAACAAACAAAAAGCAAGTAATCCAATTAAAAAATGGGCAGAGGAGCTGAAGAGACAGTTCTCTAAAGAAGAAATTCAGATGGCCAACAGACACATGAAAAGATGCTCCACATCACTTGTCATCAGAGAAATGCAAATTAAAACCACAATGAGATATCATCTCACACCAGTAAGGATGGCTACCATCCAAAAGACAAACAACAACAAATGTTGGTGAGGTTGTGGAGAAAGGGGAACCCTCCTACACTGCTGGTGGGAATGTAAATTAGTTCAACCATTGTGGAAAGCAGTATGGAGGTTCCTCAAAATGCTCAAAATAGAAATACCATTTCACCCAGGAATTCCACTTCTAGGAATTTACCCTAAGAATGCAGCACTCCAGTTTGAAAAAGACAGATGCACCCCTATGTTTATCGCCGCACTGTTTACAATAGCCAAGATATGGAAGCAACCTAAATGTCCATCAGTGGATGAATGGATAAAGAAGATGTGGTACATATACACAATGGAATATTACTCAGCTATAAGAAAAAAACAGATCCTACCATTTGCAGCAACTTGGATGGAGCTAGAGGGTATTATGCTCAGTGAAATAAGCCAGGTGGAGAAAGACAAGTACCAAATGATTTCACTCATATGTGGAGTATAAGAACAAAAGAAAACTGAAGGAACAAAACAGCAGCAGAAGCACAGAACCCAAGCATGGACTAACAGTTACCAAAGGGAAAGGGACTGGGGAGGATGGGTGGGAAGGGAGGGATAAGGGTGGGAAAAAAGAAAGGCGACATTATGATTAACATGTACAGTGTGTGTGTGGGCACGGGGAGTGCTGTGCAACACAGAGAAGACAAGTAGTGATTTTACAGCATCTTACTACGCAGATGGACAGTGATTGTGAACGGGTATGTGGGGGTTACTTGGTGAAGGACGGAGCCTAGTTAACATAATGTCCTTCATGTAATTGTAGATTAATGATAACAAAATAAAATTTTAAAAAAATAGTAATAATCTATACACTATACATATCTCCCCACATGGATGTCAAATGGATATATGTTATGCATGCATACCATAACTGATAGTTTGATCTTTAATGTACTTGAAATAGTAACAGGGATTTGAAAGAATTTTACAAACCCTAAATATCAGTGTAAATATTAGTAAAAATTTATTGTCTGTCAGAGATATTATTGTTTTATGGAACTACAAACTATAAATACAGCACATATATGCTATATATTACATAATAGAAAAGTAAAAATTATTGAACTATAAGAAAAAGACATGATGTGTATAATCATTTGTTCTACATAATTTCCTCATTTTTCTGGAGTTATAGGAAAAAACTTGGCTTTTATATGCATAGTCTTATTGATTTTCTGTACACATCTGCAGAGGTAAATGGACAGTAATTATTGCCTTTCTCATGCTGGTCTTTGCATTTCTCAGAATATTGCCGTATTCTGCAAAGAGTCAGGTATCAGCCTTTCAGTACCTTCTAAAAGTTGGATAAACTCAAAAAGAAATTCTTGATGACATCATTTTGCCTGAATAATGATAATGGCTTACACTTACACAATGTCTTTATTCCTCCCTGAGCACATACATTTCCATTGTTTCATTCAGTCCTCACAGTGGCTCTGTGAGGAACGTAGGAACATTTTTGTCTATATTTACCTGGGAGGAAGCTGACCCTTAAGAAGGCGGAGTAACTGGCATGTGCACACTGATAGGTCGCTGGTGTGAAGCTTGTTCCCAAGTGTTCTGACTGACCAGGGTCAACCAGGGTCTGGTCTATCTTTGCTTCTTAAAAAATACAGCTTTGTATTCATGAGCTTTGTACTTACAAGCCCTTCAGAGCCTTGTAAGTAAATGTCCCAAAGGAGCCCCCACATTTGCAGATGTGTTGCTGAATCTGCTTTCCTCACCCCATCCTTCATTTCACACTTGGTTCACCCTCTCAATGGCCCAAACTCACCGCTTGCTGTGCTCCTGATTCTAAGCTTGCAGGCTCTCAGTTTGGAAGCCTATTTGACTAGGACCTGCTAAGCTCTCCTTGTTTCTAAATCTTAGTTCTTCCCATCTGCAACATTAATTCTGGACATAAATTTATTGGTGACAACCCCTTCATTTACTAGTTGTTGGGAATCACTCCGTTTGAGCTTGTCTTTGTTCTCCTCCCAGAGCTAGCCCATATGGCATCTTCTGACCCTGCAAGGAGGCGGGGATAACCAGCCTGCCCCTCTTGAATGGGTGAAAACATTGGTCAAGAATAATCAGGTGATTTTAGCTTACCAATTCATCTTATTGTGTATAGCATGGCTTTTAAGTGTCAAATATCTTAATCACTTTTTCTAGCCATGTGTTAGTCCAAGCAGTAAGACTAACTAATGGCTGACATGAGAAGTCTCATAAGACATTTAGGAAATACTATTTACCAGAGGGGATACAGAGACAAAAATTTTATGGTATCAAAGACAAGGAGGATTATAAAACCCCAAACTGAGGGCCTAATAGCAGAACCAGAAGTCAGAGAAAGTGAGAGTTAGGGAGACAGCTGAGAACACCAAGTGCGTAATGGGAAGTCAAAGGTGTAGGGAGAGATCTTTTGGGAAATTGCCAGAAATGGACCTTGCTGAAGGCAGCTAGTTTCATGTTGAAAAGGACCATTAAAAACTCATTAATAGGATCACATCTCCTCCTTGTTATACAATGTTGCACATTGTACCTCCTAGAAACTGCATTCCTGGGGTTATTCCAAGATTATTAATTAATAATAAAGGAGAAATTATATGAACTAAAATATATTAAATACATATAACATCTTAAAATGTAAGCCTATCACCCAGCAAATTAAAATTAGAACCCTAGTTTTGACATCCCCCCAATAATAAAGTCAATATATGTTAATATAAAGTACTCTAGAAATAAAACACACTATTTCTTAATATCTTAAGTCAAACCTTTTTTCTATTAGAAAATTTTGTTTAGGTCACAGAAAATGTATTGTGAATCATGTACCATATTCTCAATGTTTCTACCATTTTAAAATGTGTTCCTGGTAATGCATGTAAATGGTTTAAACATGAATAACAAATGACACAATGATGATATACGGCTGTGCCTACATTGTATACATCTTTTATGACAAGTTTTACTTGCTCTAACTCTCTATAGCAGTAAACATCAAGGAATAACGCTTTCCTATTTCAACTGAACACAAACTAAAAGCAGAGAAACTATTTTTAAAAACTGTCACCTATAATATGGTACCAATACATTACAATGGAAATTATACGTATTCCATGTTCAGGCATTCATTACAGAGGGTTTATAGCAATGAGAAAGAAATAAATACCAGATATGTTATTATCTATTTATGTCATTTTTATTATATGTGTTGGTTATAAGAATTCATGCTTGCCTGATAGCTATTACTTTGTCCTGTCAGATTCCTGAAAAGCTAAGGCATCTGCAGAAGTGACCATTATATTATGAATGGAACACCAACAATTTCTTACCCTTGGCCTAGACCATTGAATATATTTACCAGAGTTAGAACTACAACTGAATCTACCTCAGAATTCTCTTAATTGGAACAAAAAGACAAACAACTAAACCTAACAATCATTGATACAGATTGTAACTATTTTCTGAGGAACTAAGAGGAAGGTTTCAGAAGGCCATGAATAACCTAGCTTCTCCATACCAGATGGACTGATGACAGTCCTGGATAAAGAGTTACTGAAAATAAAATGTTAGCTAAGGGTCCTAAAGGCCACTTTGGAGCACATACTTCCAGTAGTGAGTAGAGGTGGAGATGCCAAACACAGGGGCAGATTGAAAGGTCTGTCCTTTGGAAAGCTGTTTTTAGTAAGTGAATTTTTGAGAAAATACCCTCACGTTATCCTTAGACTGTTGAATGGAGTTTTATTATTGTTGGAAATACTGCCTATTTTAAATTTTTTCTAGTAATGACTAGTTATTAAGCCACATGCCTTACACATAAACCTAACTGGGTTAAGGCAGTAACAGTTGGGTTTTCATTCCTGTCCAAAGCATGCTTATAAAAAACAAAATGCCCAAGGAACATGAGCCACAGTTACTGAAATACCCGGCTCTCTTACTGGTGCTGCAACCGTGTTGTAGAAGTCACAGGGAATTGACCCTGATGTTTTATGTGTAATACACTATAGGGAAAGGTCATGGGAACAAGCCAAAGCCATTTCAGCCTATATCCTAGGAGTCTGTAGAAAGAGACCATTTATCTTAATTAAGTTTGTAGCTCATTTCAAAAATAAGACATTTAAAATTCAGATTACTTATGTCAAACTGGGGACTATTCAGATGCTTTCTTGTATTCAGGAAAGGATACAGGTTGTTGTTATCTCCCCAGGGAAAGTGCCATTGAATTTATAAAGGCCGAATAACGCTGATGACATGTGTATTTATCAAAGAATAGACACTATTTTACAGCACACAGGAAGGGGCGGTGTTTACACCGCTTACCCAGTTTGAACACAAAGGTCTTTATTATGCATTTTAGAGGTTTCCAGCCCTACATTGTCTCTTGTCCTCATTCCACTTCCCTAGAGCCAAATAAACAGAAAGGTATGCATTATCTTTCTGATCAAGCTTTTCAGTTCTCAACAGCTTCCATTGCTACCATGATGGACAGTCCATACTAATATCCATTCTTTTGCTTGTGATCTATTGTTTATTCTCAGGGCAGAATTCAGTTCTGGGTCTTTGTTCTAAGTGCTTAACATTCTTTTCTCAGCTGAAACCTTGGTTTCCCACTGGTTAAGTGCTTCCTCCCATGGCTGCACTGTTTCAGATAAACAACCAGCCTGCCTTCCCCACATTACTTAATGAAATACCTGGCCTTGGGTACCTTCTGTGACCCTAAGAATGGGAATTGACAGTGGGGTCTGTAAAGTCCATATGTCTTTCTTAATTTGTATTGGGTGTACTAATTTAACCATGCTTTTCAAAGGCAAAACAACACCCAGGATTGTGACGGAGTGCCTACACTGTGCCGATATATAGAAAGCTTTATCTTAATTGATAGAATCACATCCATGAGTGAGCAGTAATATCATCTCCATATTTTTAACTGAGGAAAATGACTTCTTAAGTGGAAAAGTTTACACACCTCAACTGAGATTGCCTATTAATAAAATGGTAGAACCAGAAAAAAATTGCCTTCTACGACACTGTAATATGTAACTTCAAAATTATTATCTGAAAACTGACTGAATTATACAACTAAATAAACTATGAATACTTTATTGATGACAAACACACACACCTGGATACATAGGGAGAGACTGGCATACACATACAATTTTAAGAGACATCTAGGGGTAACTGATAAATAATGAGAATCTGGATTTGATCCAAATACTCTTGCTCTGTGTCTCCATTTTCTATCTTGATTTGCTACATGATTTCATGGTGGCTGGGTTACTTTATGAAAATAAACTCTAGAGCACAGTGGTTAGGAATAAAGCTCCAGGATCTTATGGACTTGCAGCCCATGAACTGCGTGACTTTTCACAAGTGACTTGGTATCTTTGAGTGCCATCTTTTTTTGGGGGGGAATAAAGATATAACTTCTATTTCATAACCTCATTTTGAGGGTTTAGTGGAATATTATTCATAAACTGTTAAAGTTTCTGGCCTGCATCTGCAGTATACATTCAATAAATGTGTGTTACTATTATTTGTTGTTGCTATTATTTATTTGTAATAGTACAGGAGGTGTCATTCTCTTTATTAGCTGCTTGAAGATGAGTTCTCCTAGCAAATGATTAACCCATTTAACTTCTTGCTTTAGCTATTTTTGTTTCTGTTGGCTGTTTTACAAATGTACAAGCCTACTGAAGGCATGGCTTTTCTCCAGGGCACTTATCCTCTGAGAAATACCTCCTAGAAAGTATTTGCAGCTGAAAAACTCCTGTGGCTGAGCAAGAAAACTTTTGTGATTGTAGAAAGCTTATAAGTTATTTTGGCATAGGTCAGATGAAGAATAGCTTTGGGGCTAAGTGCTATTCAGATATTTCATAATAGCATGCTCCTATGCAGAAACTTCTCAGGTTACCATTACTTTCTGCATGTTGTGCTCTATAAATATGGGCTCTGGTAACTGAGAGTTGAAATTTTCTGTTTTGTCCACTCCAGAATTTGGCTGCCTCATACATATTCACAGGTGATTTACAAATTCACAATGATATCATTAAAAGAGATGACTTAAAACCTTTCATCAATTTTTTTTCTGTATTCTTCTTAATTGAAGTATAGTTGAATAAAAGGAAATAGGAAAATATGCTTCTAACAATGGTAGAATAAGAGGTTTAGGACCAAATCTTATGCTGAGAACAACCAGAAGACCTGGATTCAGTGTGAACAAGTTTTTGTTTGGGGGAATCGCAGAGCTACCAAGATAGCAAGGATGTGCTTGGATAATATCTGGAAGAGAAGAGATGATCAGAGAGATAAGCCAAACATTTTGTACCTCTCTTTTCCTTAAGCTGACAACAGATGGTTAAGTACCTGAAGAATTAAACAGAGCTTTCTATAGATTCACATGAATAGGAGAATAAGAATTGAAGTTCAGGTCCTACTAAATAGTGCGGGGAGACTGTTAAGGGTAACCTAGATATAGATCATCTCCCATAAAGACTGAACATAAGTTTTGAATCTTACTTTGTATTGAGATGCTTTTCCCTAGCTTAGCTGTATGTCAGAGAGAAAAGTAAAATCTCCCTATGGAACATAATATTGTAGAGAATCTTACCTTATCTCTATAAATTTCACAAATAATGTTCAGTTAGCAATTAGTCAAAAATAATCAGGCATACAGTTGTCTTTTTTAAAACTTTCCAGACTGAATTTAAACTAGAAAGTTTTTAAAAAAAATAATACAAACTGATTCATAGGAAGCCAGAGGGTGGAATTATTGGTCTCGTCTTTAAGATGTTGCATGATTAATATACTCAAGTAATCAAAAACTAAGAGTGACAATTAGAATTTCATCATATAACTGGAAACTATTAAAACATCAAATAGTCATATTGTACATCTTAAACTTCCACAAGGTTATATGTCAATTATATTTCAATAAAGCTTGGAAAAATTCAAGAACTAAGTAATATAGTAACTAAAATAAAAAACGAATGGGTAGGAATGACATAGTATTAGAAATTTATAATATGATAATTAGCAGACTAAAAGATGGGTTAGATATAGAAATGTCAGTAACATGACTAGAAGAAAAAACAACAGGGAAAAATAAATAGGAACACAAAAGAAAAAAATGATATTTGGAATATAGTGAAAGTATTTAGTATCTAATGAAAAAGTGAGAGTGGAAACGAAGCACCATTGAAGAGATAATTACCAACAAATTCCAGAACAGCAAGATTGTAAAGCAGCAAAAGTAATCCTAGTTATAGTAATCCTAATTATAATAAAACTGTTGAAGTAAAAGAGCATATCTCAAAAGCAGTCAGAGAAAAAAGATGTTATCTTCAAAAAGTCAACAATAAGGCTGGCAGCTGACTTCTCAACAGAAACAATGGAATCCAGAGGAAAAACAAAAGTGTATTTTGAAAGGATGGCAAGATGATAACTGCAAAAGAAAAATTCTGTTTCAAGAAAAATTATCCTTCCAAAATGCAGGTTAGAATAGAGATATTTTTAGACCAAACGAAAGAAAGGAAGAGAGGTTTTGGGAAATGGCAGACCTGCACTCAATATACAACATATCTTCAAAAAGGCAACAATAAGGCTGGAAGCTGACTTCTCAACAGAAACAATGGATTCACAGTATTTGTATTTCTGCACTGAATCAATACCATGGTGAAAAATTGAGGGCTAGTGGTATCTACTTCAGTAAGTAAAATGTCACCTTGCTGTACAAAACAAAATGTTCAGTCTCTGTCAACTCTTACTGATGAAACAATTAATTTAGTTCTGTAAGGAAAATTAAGAGAGCTGTGTACTAACTTTTGAATGCCCCCCAAGATTCTTTATCCAAAAGTAATTGCTACAGCCAATTGCAGTGCCTGAAAAACCACTGTTAGAGTCATTTCTTGGAATTCTTTTAGGACCTTTTATAAAATGTAAATACTCTTGAAAGAGTTAACAGTACTTTATTCATACTAAAATGTTAATGGCTCATGTGATTTCATATGCTTCTAAGAATGACCATATTGGCCGCTGTCAGCACAAAGGAGAACAGTGTGTGTATGTGGCAGGGGAGTGGGGGATAGAGGGAGGCTTGAGAAAGTGTGGCAAGGGGGAAAAGACTGTAATTCCTGACATCAGGGAGACCTGAGTTTAAATCCTGGCTCTAAAACATTTTCATTATGTGGTATTGGACAAATTACGCGATCATTCTGAGCCACAGGACTGTATCAGGGAAAGAGTGACAAGACACTTTCTTTGTGAAGTTTTTGTGAGGAGCAAGTTAACAAATGAAATGCACACAGCACTGTATCTAGTAGAGTACCTGGTACCAAATAGTTGCCCAATATAGGTAATTTCCTATCTTGAAGAGAGAGAATAGCATAAAAAATGAAATGGCATGTTTCTGGAGAAAAATGTAACCATTTAAAAATGTGACTTTGCTGTGCAGTGGAAAATTCTTCCAGAAGGTGGAGAAAGTTTCATGTCAATAGAATTCTAAGGAGAGATTGCCCCAGGAGATGTTACAAATATCAAAGAAGGCAAAACAACCAAAAAGAGTGGAGAAAGGTTAAACAATCTGTTGGTAAATTAATGTTAGATTGCTTGCAAAAGGATGAGCTAACAGTCTGGGGAAACATGTGTTGACATGATGGGTGTGAAAAGCTGGGAAAGCAGTAATGTTGGAAACAACTTGAGAGATTGGTTGTCATCCAATTAATTAGATGCAACAAATGCCTGTGTGATTTCACACCACACGAAGGATTTTTCCCACATGACAATGATGTGAGTGTACCTGGAATGTCATACTTAATAGGGCCTCTTCAGTCCCTCAACATTGAAGTAGATCAGAGTGATCAAGACCAATGAATAAGGCTGTTTTACTAGGCTGTTCTCTGATGAAAAAAGGGAAAGTAACAGAGTATATAGTAGCACTTGATGGGGATGGGCAGGTGCAGATCAATACAAACATGCTATAACATGACACATTATTACATAGTCAGAAAACAGCCGGCTCAGTCAGTCCTGACCGCCTGAAGTCAGTAAGGGGGATAGGACTGTTGGATTATAACATGGCAATCAGTCCTGTCCCATTTTGCCAGTATCTGTTGAATTTCCTGATCCAAGACGTTTGGGCAGGATCCTATTGATCCCTTCCTCCTTCCTGAACTGAGTCTGTTTTGTCCCAAACTATCACCCCAAGGTACTCATACTCCAAGCACATGCAACTATGGACTGTAGTGTAAATGGGTTCTGGAATTTCCTTTTTCTCTGCCTTTATTAATCCTACTTCCTTAGCTTGAGATGCTCTCCTTCAATGACCCGAGCTGGGGGTTTTCCAGTCTATCCCTCCAGACCCACTGACCTGTTGCTCCGTGACCTGCGGGTCTAGCCGCTTGGGCTGCCTCACTGGGACTTCTTGCCTTCTGGCTTCTCCTTGCCTTTGGCCAGTGGGAGGTTTCTGTAGAAGTGCTGAGAGTGGGAGGGGACAGAGAGTTTGTTTTGTTTTGGCAGCAGGTAAGGTCCTCTGTCCAGAGCCGGCCCTCCCCTGTTGTACTAGTTTCCTTTGTCTGAGTTACAGTTACGGCTCTCCACCCATGAACCTATCAGCCTAAGAAAGGTAATGACATCATGTTCTTGCTGATCCTGCCTGGATGCACCATCCCTCATTTGCCCCCTTAGCCCTGCCTGCACATTTATACTAGTCTTTTCCCTAGATTCTCTTTACTCTTTCATTTCTGAGTGTGCCTTCAGTCCCTCTCATGCATGAGAGCTTTCTCTGTTCCTCTGTCTGGAGTTGCTACGTCCACCTCTTATGCTCCTGGTTTGACTAACAGTCACTGCCACAGCTGTGGAGCGTCCGTCTAAGAGCTCTGGTATGCAGGGAATATAGTGATTTTTTCTATAACTCGGTTTTCAATTTGTTTTTTCTATTCCAACTTGGTGACAGAAACTTAATCATCAGTTTGCCATCACCCCACTCTCACAGCATTGACCAGTGTAGAGAGAGCCTACGTGGTGTCAGAGCGACTTATACTTCAGCCATCAGTCTACTCAGGTGCCTGTCTGTCATGGAAATGATGATGCCAGGCCCAGACCCCTTTTCTGAGAAGGGCATGTAGCCTCAGTTGTTGAGATTCCTGTCAGGAGACAGCCTTCCAATGATCCACTTAACTTATGCCCTTTCTGGGGCTGTGCATATTCAGTGACAGTTCACTGTGGTGACACAAAGGCTCAGCCGTTTGGTCCCATGTGTGACAACTTTGAAAGGTCTTTCTGGTTCCAGCATCTGTGGGGCTGGCTGAGCCTTCATTGGTCCTGCATCACAGTTCCACTTCTCCCTCTGTCCTGATCAGTTTTTTCATCTTTCTACCGGTGTGGATACCAAGGGTACTTCTTAATAAGTTTCCTGCATACCAAACTGCATTTCAGAGCCTGCTTCCCAGAGACCACAACTGGCAAAAATATCTTTGGTCATACTGACTTCTAAATAACCAGTTGCAGGGGAAGTGTCCCTTCTCCCTATCTCCCGGCTCTCCCTTATAAGGCTGCATAACAGTGTTATGTAAGCTCAGTGGCTTAAAAAAACACACATTTATCATGTCACATTTTCCATGGACCCAGAATCTTGCACAGCCTTAGTTGGGCCCTCTGATTAGAAGTCTCCCAAGGCTACAACGAAGGGGTCAGGCAGGGCTGCAAACTCATCTGAGACTCAGCTGGAGAAGGAACCGCTTCCAGGGTCACATGGTTGTTGACAGCATTTATTTCCTGTGGCTGTTGGAAAGTTTAGCTGACTGTCATCCAGAGGCTGCCCTCAGGTCCTTACCATGCAGGTCTTCTCAACCTGGCCCCTTTTCCCTCAAAGCCAACAAGAAAAACAGTCTCCTAGCAAGACGTGTTTCATTCCTATATTATCATGAAAGTGACATTCCATCACCTTTATATATTTAATTGGTCAGAAGCAAGTCAACATTCCTCCCTTCACTCACAGGGAGAAGATCTGAAGGTGTGAACAGCAGGAGGTGCGGGTCACAGGAACTTCCCTAAAAGCTCATCACCACACTCTGGAATCCGTGAGGTTCCCTGTGGTCTCATCTGTCTAGATGCATCAGGTGCCTGTTCTCTTCCTGAGATCTTACTGTCTTTCTGGAAAACTCCCTGGAGAGTAGGGATGAGAGCATTTTTCTCTTGAGCTAAGCACACACTATATATATGGGTCTCACTGGTGTTCCCTCTGTATCAGAGAAGAATGCAGGCTCATAAAGGTGAGTGGGGAGAACTTGGACTCTAGCAAGGCTGCTGATGTGGCCATTTGGGGGAAGAAGGGGTTGTGAGCCGTTGCCTAGTTCCAGAACACATGAAATGATTTTCCCTCATATTTTAGGAGAAAATGGATGGGGAGAGAAGAAGGAGGACAAACGAAGGAAGCGCTGGTGACTTTAAGATGTGCATTCTCTACCCCAGAGACACTTAGTGTACTGAGCAGCCCCATTTAGCAACAGCTGGCATTTAAACAAATACCCAGATTTATAACTGAATCTTGAACTTCCTGCATTAGAATCTGAATCACTCAGCTTGTCATTATTCTCATGCCTGCAGGGTAGAACAGCAAATTCTCTTGAGTTGTTTCAGAGAGAGAAATTTTGGATACTCTTATTAGGCTAAGTAACAGCAGTTTTTCACACCATCTCATAAACCTAAGGGAACATCTCCCCATGCCTCTGCCTAATAAGCCTTAAAAACAGTCCATGTTCTGAAATACAATGCTGAACATTCAGGAGATAGTTATGCTCAGTAGAATCTGTCCTGTTCCACTGATCTTCATTGTCAGAGCTGACCCTAAGTATGGATGACTTAGGCCTTCATCGGTCTAGGATGGTGATGGTGGGGCTGCCCCAGAGTCTTTGAGTCCCCAAACAGCCTCTGCCACTGCCTGCCTGAGCTTTCCTTTCATGTCCATGAACTCTCTTTATATAGTTTAAATTTCTGACCTCGTGTTAACAGCGTGTCAGCAGCAAACTCAAACCTGTACATATATAAAAGGAGTTCTGGGCATATTATCAACAAAATTAATTTAACCTAGCCCAGTGAGAGTACTGAAGATGTTCTGTGATATTCTTGTGTTGCATGACAATGAAGCATAAAAAATTTAAGCATGATGTATAAAGTGATTGAGTGAGAATAGGGAATTAAACATATTTTGAGAATCTTTTATGTTCTGAGAACTGTATTATGTACTTCATTTAATCCATTATATTTTCATAATCATCTTGCAGGGCATGTATTAAAATCTCAATTTTATAGATGAGAAATCAGGTGCTTAGAGAGATTAATAAATTGTCAGTGTCACAAAACTGGTAGGGATTGACTCAGGATTTAAACTTTGGTCTGAGCATAGCTTAGTGAGATAATAGAAAATATATATGGGTCTCTGCCCTGTGTTCCTGGCACAGAGCTCCAAAAATCCTAATAATTTCATGAATGATAAGGGCATTAGGAGCATCTCTTGTTCTAATATTGACCCCATCCCTGACACAGGCTTCTAAAACCCTTGTAAGATCCTCAGTAGTAAGAGACCAGGAGCATCTTTTATGCTAATAAGCCAGCTTGGGGTGGACTTCTGAGTGGGGGCTGGTCTCCAGGAAGATCAAATCATGATTACAAACTTGGAAATTTTAATCTCACCCTTAGGAGAAGGGAAAAGGGTTGGAAATGGAGGTAATGATGCTCCTATATCAGGAAGGTCTGTAAAATCCCAATAATACAGGGTTCAGAGAGCCTCCAGGTTGGTTGAAGACATCCCCACCGGAAGGGTGACACTCCCCCACCTCCAATGGAACAGGAGCACCTCAGCTTGGTACCTTCCCATGCTTCACCCTTTTATCTCTTCATCTTGCTGTTCATCTGTATCCGTTATCATATCCCTTAATAAACATAAATGTCAGTGAGTGGGCCGCTGAGTTCTGTGAGCTGCTCTAGCAAGTTAACTGAACCCTAGACAGGTTGTTAGGACTTCCATCTGTAGCCAACTGCTCAGAGCACAGGTGATAACCTGGACTTGCAACTGGCCTCTGAAGTCTGGGGGAGAGAGAGGCAGAGGGGTCTGGGCCTTTACCTGTGGAATCTGATGCTCGGTCCAGGTAGTTAGTGTCAGGATTGGGTTGAATTATTGAACACCCTGCTGATATCCAGAATTGCTTGTTGGTGTGGAGAGAACCTTTCACACATTTGGTGACCAAAAATGTCAGAAGTGAAGTGTTCATTCAAGTAGTAAAGAGACACTCTGGTGAAAGAAAGACATACTAGGGAAGAGCTGGGTGTTGCCCTACACAGGAGGTGGAAAACTGAGTTTTTCATTCACAAGCACCAACCAACATTTTTGGAGACAGCTGTGGGAAGTGAAAAATGCAGGAAACAGGTGAAGAAACCAAGTCTGTGCCCCCAAACTTTCTCTTCTTCCAGAAGATGTTTAGAGGAATTGGCCTGCTTCCTCTACCGGCAGCTTTCTGCCTGGAATTAGAGGCACAGTGTCCCCTACAAACAGAATCAACAAAGCACATTACCTCCCTCCCTTTTCTTCTTAAATAAAGATCAAAGCCCACATCTGTGACACCAGCTGAGGGGCTCCAACCCATTAAAAATAATACCTGCCCAATGGCCATCTCTTCCCAGATACAATAATTTCTTTTAATCAGAAAACACTTGCTATAAGGAGTGTGAGGCTACATGAGGGAAAAAAAATGATTGACCAGTAAAGTATCTCCCTGGAATAGACTACCCTTGCCATTCATTCATAAGAGACAGTTTATTACTAAGTCCAGTTTTATGAGAATCAAAAGCCAAAACCTGCATGAGATGGATTAGTAGAAACTGGGCATAATTAATCATTGACTTGGGAAGTTGAGTGGGAATATCCCATTCAGATGAAAGTGATTGTAGTGTACAGTCCCTGGAACTTGGAGGTGTTTGGTGGATCATAACTGATAATTCTGATTATTATTCCTGGATACACTTCTTTATATACAGAACTGTAGGTAAGCTCGTCACAGCATGCTGTTTCTACACTGATCAGTTCTAGAGAAAAACCTCTCCTATGCACAATACTAGAGAAGTGCAAGTGGATTTTGCTATGAATTAGATATCAAAGGAAAACTGTTTTTTTCTAAAGTCCATTAATTTGGAGTGCATATGCCTTGCAGGACAGTGAAGAGAAGGTTTCAAAAGATATTGTCTATTTCTCAATAGTACTTTCGCTCTCATTAGTAATTCAGACCAAAGTCAAAGGTGTTCTCCTATTGGAATCTATAGAGATGAGGGAGATCTCCTAGCTCAGGGACATTTTGATGTAGGCACAGATAAGTTTAATAAGTTAGTCAGGTTTTGTTTGTCTGAAAGGAAGTAGGGCCTGGTGCCTGCTGTGCAAGGTTGAATGTCTCAAGGAGACAAAGTAGACAACAAAGAGTCTGTAAACTAGAAAGGCATGTTGATCAGAAGTAGTGATGTTGGGTGGAATGTAGATAAGGTACTATGGAAATGGTAGATAAAGTATTATGGCTACATTTATGGGGTTAAAAGGCAGAGAAGGAGGCTTTTTGCATTCTTTTGTACTTGCATGTCTTTTTCCATCCAATCTCAATTGTTTTTCTCATCTAAGTCCCTTCCCTACCTACTTTTTTTTGAAAAATTAATAAAATTTAATAAAGAACAATTAGGAGTAAAGAAATTGTCCACAAGAATTAACATATTTTTACAATACATTAATTCAGAACAGTATGGTATAAACACAGGAAGAAAAGAATATCTTTAAGGAACTGAATGAAGAGTACAAAAACAGACCCTTGTGTTTATAGAATCTCAGAATGATAGAATGACATCGAAAAACAATGGAAAAAGGGCCATGAACAAATTGTGTTAGGACAATTGGATCTCCACGTCAAAAAAATAGATAAATAAAATAAGATTTCTATTTCCACCTGTCTTGAAAGAGTATTTCAGCCCCAGGCAAGTTCACTCTGGATTCGGTGAGACTGACTAACAACAATGGAACGTTGTGGGCAAAAGGGCCCATACCAAGCCCCCCTCCCGCGGTGTCAGGTTGAGTGCTGGAACCACACCTGCATCCCGCAAGTCTGCAGTCCATCTCCATCTCCGCCCCTGGGCAGAACACTGGGCTGTCCCCTTTATATATTAACACAGACAATAATGGCTCATTGACAACAGGTGTGCAAGCATGTGCCTATGTCATAGGGTAGATTACGGTCAGGTCAGGATCCCGGTCATAGGAACCTCCACCCTCCCTACACACTATAAATGAAAAATTTTCCATATGGATTAAAGATGTAAATTTAAAATGTAATTGAATAAAAAAGGCAAAACTATTAGAAAAAAATGAAGGAAATTACCTCTACTATCTCAGAATAGGAAACATGTCTTAAATAAGACAAAAAAGCATATACTCTAAAGAGATAAGTACATTTTACTTTATCAAAATTTAAAACCACTGTATAGATGGAGCCTTCACTACTTATTGATGAGTTTTTAGTTATCTTTTGGTTGGTTTTCTTGAAATACTTATTACATTCAAAATCTTAAGAAAAAAGAAGACAGTTTGACAATGTACCTGTCTTTCCAGGGCTCATCTCCAAGTCTGAACCATTTTGAGCTGCCCTTCATTGTTTAATACAATGATGACATGAAAAAGAACTATTTTCTAACACCTGGCATTTATCATTTCTTTACTGGAAAAATATAGCAATATGGATTTTAATTTTAACATGCCGATAACTTCCCTGGAACTCTGAAGTATCTTAATACCAATCCATAGGTTGTCACTGTGTGTTCATATCTATTATTTATTCTATCGTATATGTGAATGTGCTATATTCATTATATTTACCTTTCAGGTTGACTTTTATGAATATAATCAAGACTTCACTAGTTGACTGTTCGTAGTCTTTCTATTCATCTCCTCTAACCTAACATTATCATTGCTAGAGGGCTTTTTGGCAAATAACTGTGCTACCTTAGTTAAATATGTCACTGTGAAGGTGCAGCATCAAAGGGTAAGGACTGGCATCCTTCATCAACAGCAGCAGTTGGAGTCTCCTTGATGATATAGGTAAAAGTGCAAGACTCAGTCTGGTGACAATAGGTAGGCATAGTAATAGTGTTCTGGCTAGGCAAAAATGACAGGAAAAGCAAGCAAGAGTTTTGCTATATCCTTTTGGGAAAGCTACAATATGCTTTCTAATTATACAAATTTAATCCCTTCTTTATGCATTCCCAAGACTGCAGTTTTCCTTTTTTGACTTTTTAGGTAATGGATAATTACAGAAGAGCCGTGCAAGCAAAACTACTTTTAAAACCATTTTAAAGGGGTTGAGAATAGAAGCCAAAAAATATTTTAAATATAAGGATTATTTTTCCCATGATGCTCTGTTCCTCTACAGAATATATTTAGTCAAACTGTGAAACTCCTCAATAAAATTCTTGTTGCAATTCAATTAAATATACAATATGTAATATCAATTGCAATCATATTTTTAGAGCATTTTGATGTACTGGAAAAGGAGACACCTTCTTCCCACTATGTGGATATGGTCAAAGTCAAGAACCACCAGCTCTTTTGTGGGAACCAGCCATATCCTACCAAGACTTTGCAGTAATAGAAAGATGCATGGAAAGTGATTGAGCAATATATGAGGAAGAAAGCAGATTTTTATGGGGGGACTGGAGAAAGGGAGTAGAAGGGAAACCCTTTACCCCACTAGAAAAGCATGAACCAGGCTGTAGCAATCAACTGATTTGGGATCTCTGTGTGATAGTATTGAATACCCTACTCTCAGGACTGTCATGATGCAGGAGCTGCACAAAGATATGACTGAACTATTTCTAGTGTGACTACTGCTATGATAAAGTAAATACAGAACCACCTAGGATGGGGTCCCTAACCCTGACTCAACAGAGAAGTTCTTTGTCTGAGATAAGTGTTCATTTCCTAAAGGGGCATATCAGCAGATAATTCCCAGTCTTTTGCCACGTTGTATTGTCTCCAAGGATTAAATGAGGTTACTGCTAATACCTTGTGTTTAAAACTTGGTCTTTATATTTGAGGAGAATAGACCGACGGCAGGATGGGTAAAAGAAGACTACCAAGTTTTCACTTTTTCTGCATTTAGGGAGGAATGAGATATTGCTCACTTTCAGTTGCTACCAGACATTTAAAAAATGGAATCAATAGTTCTGACTTGCGTGTCTGAATGGAATAGCCTCAGGGAAGGCCTGTGGTACCATTGTCTTAGACCCTGCTCTCTGTTGTGGCAGTCGGGTAGGTCTGATGCAAGCCCATACTTTGAATCAGTTTTTAGTGCTCAATATCTGGTTAATATCAGAGATTACAGAAGAGCCGTGCAAGCAAAACTACTTTTAAAACCATTTTAAAGGGGTTGAGAATAGAAGCCAAAAAATATTTTAAATATAAGGATTATTTTTCCCATGATGCTCTGTTCCTCTACAGAATATATTTAGTCAAACTGTGAAACACATAATATCAGGAGATATAATGTGGTTAGGTACAGGTCAAAAGTTGAGGGGAGAAATATTTAATTTCTAAGTGTTTTAAGTAATAATTAGGGAGGTTAAGGCTAGAATCATTAATTGTGCATGCTGTTTCTCAGGTCTCATTCAAAATGTCATCAGCAAATTATAGTCACATTGATTCAGAGACCACAGTTAATCATTGCATCTTTCAGTTAGCTGAAAGAAAAGACAAAAGCAATGCTCTTGAAATACTGTTCATTCCTTCTTGTCCAGTTTCTTCCTTTGTAAAAGATTGTTCATTGCTTTTTCCTTTAATATCTTATCTTGCAACATTTCTTTTTTTTTAACTAATTGCGTCCTCAGATATTTTCAGTGTCCTAAAGATATGACCATCAGCTTCAGGAAGGCCACCTTAATCTATCTGGTCAATTAGCTACATTCTCAGAAATAAAAAAAAAAAAAATCACTTTACTTTCCAAACAGGGAAATATTAAAATTATAGTGTTTTAAAATGAAAAAACAAACAAACAAAAAAAAACACAGATTTTTTTTTACAGAAGTCTCAACCTACTGTCAAAACCAAACTAGAGTATAAAAGGAAATAGAAAGGATTTTCTCAGAAGGCAATTTAAATTGTTCTTTACTAATAGTGACACCAGTTTCACTATGGCAATTAGTTAGCATTAATAAGGGCTAAGATGTAGGTTGATATTTTTCTGTGCATCTTTTTAATTAGACATTGTATATGATAAGACATAATTTAACTTGTAACATAAATAAAATAATGATCAATCTGTAATTAAAGTGGTCCCAAAGAGATATGTGTTCATTAAAGGGAATAGAAATTATTTATTCAGAGATATTCAAGATCTTATTTTAAAAAAATTGATAACCTTGCAAATAATTTACAACTGTGGTGGGTGAAGGGAAAAGGACCCAAAGCTCTGCACCTCTCTTTTTATATTTTAATGATGCATTCCATCATTTCATGGTACACATTTATACTAAGGTACACAAAACCATTTAAACATATTTCAGTAATGTTTTAAGCCCCAAATTGTGTTTCTGGATAACCTTCAGAGTTCTTTTTTAAAATGTATTTATATTATAAATTTGTTAAATTGTTTACCAATATATATTTTTAACTTTATCAAAAGACTTAAATGACCTGGGTAATGACATAATAAAGAAAAATGATTATATACTGTTGGAGAGGAAGAACCTTCCTCTACCCCTTGAAGTTCTTCTAGCTGGTCTAAGAATCAAATTGACCTAAGACAGATTAACAGGGAAAAAAAGCCCAAGTTTAGTTACATAGTATGGGGATGGCATAGACATGGATTCCAAAGACAGTCAGGGAGAATTAAGTACATATGTCGTTCTGAACCAATGAGAAGGGGGTAGGTGTCTGAGACTTCAAAGGGAAATGGAAGCAATTCACAGAAATATGAAAAGATAAATGCTTTGTAAACAAAATACTTTATGGACCACACAGAAACAATAGAGCACAGAGAGGAATTTTAACAGACTTAGCCACATCCCTCACTGTCTACTATACCTAGTTTACATTAAAATATAGCTGTCCATGGTGATAGCTCTCCTTCTGGAGCTCCTCCATCTAAATTCTTTATATGCAATTTTAAGGAGGAGGAGGAGTGGACAGAGTATCTTCCTGATCTTTTGGGCCTTAATGGTTTTCAGCTCAAAATAATTTGCATGTCAAAGTGGTTTGTCTTGGGGCAGCCTGCCCTTGGTCCCTATAGTACTATCATAGTTCAGCAGTATTTGGCCATAATTATCGACTTTTAAAATGAAAATTGTAATTCTTCTTTGAGATTTTCCAATGGGAAAGATGTTTTCATAATTTTAGAATATGTCATAATGTATAGGTATCATTACTAACAAACATTGTTAATGAACATTTATAATATAAAGTATGTTAATTTTGTTAAATCTTTTTCTCTATCATAACCTTGACTTAACTGATATCAAGCTAAGCAAAAAGATGTTTAAAAATTTACAGTGGCAGCACAGTTTCATAAGTGGCTAATACAGTTTTGGTGGAAAAGAACAACATTTTCATATTCATTGATAGTGAAATGCTGTTCATGGATGTAACTCCAGGGGAAATTATGTTCCCAGCCCAGGGCAAATAACCTTTGAAGCCAAAATCAGTCAAAGAGAGAAATAAAGTGGGAGAAATCTGTATAGAGCTTACAAGCAGTCTTCTACTCCTGCTCACCCATGTCTCTCACGACCTGGCTGCAAAGAGACCCCACTAAACCTCTCTGGTCCACCTGTGAACTTTCTCTCTGCCCCCTTTGTAATCACCTATTGGTATGGAGTTGGACTAATTCACTCCACTCCTTGGAAACACCTACTAATATGGAGATGAACTAAGGCCAGGCAAGAGATTCTGGAAATATTACAATTTTACCCACAATGGAATTTGAAATGTTCAACTTTACCTGTGCAATGCATTTATTGTTGTATCTACCTCAATACCTGAGAGTAGGAACACTGAATTAATGTTATTATATTTGTAAATCAAGTTGGAATTTACAAAGTACATCCCCCTTAATCTCTTATCTCTATTAGAACAAATAACATTCTGTCCATTATTGCTGGACAAACCTGACCTCAGATAGATACTCTGTAATGAATCACCATGGCCAAATGTGCCTGGGTGTGGTCAGGCTTTCTATCCCATAATCCAGTGCTGTTTCTCTTAAGGAGAATGTACTGGGTTAAGGAGAGGAAGTGTTTGGGGACTTGTATTGATTTTTGTTAAATCCTCAATTCCAACTGGCTCCACACTTTAAAAATGCCAGTGGGCTATGGTGTAGGTATAGTATAAGTATCAACATGTTTGTTTTTTCACCTATTAGATGGCAGTAAATGAGAAGCTGTGCAACTATTTTACTTGTCACACTCCCATGGTGTTTTTTATAGAAAAATAATAGGGGCATGGGGTGTGAGATGTTCCCTGGGGGTCACTTCCAGCTCTCACGTCGTGGGTGTCTACCGTGCTGAGAGCAGAATAAATGCTCACAAAATGCACGCCCAATGAATTAATCCACTTAAGACAAATGTGAGTTACAGAGCTGTTGTCCTTGAGAGATAATAGTACTGGCAGCATCGTATTGCTGACAGCATTCCTCACAATAATTCTTAGCTTGAAATAATGCTGGGGAAATGAAATATTTGGAATTTCTCTGTTTTAGACTATGGGTTCTGCAGACTTTACAAAACAGGACCACAAATATCCATTTCAGCTATCCATTCATCAGCTCAAATCTCTTTCAAGTTCCTTCTCCTGCCTTACAATGTTCTTGCTTTCCCCAGAGACTCACATAAATGACTCTTTGAAGGCAAGAACTCAGCAGATAACATTCACACTTTAAAGACCCTTTCAAGGTCACACTGAACAAGTTACAGGAACAGTGGTGACTTTGATCTGAAGTTTTAAGGAGGGGTTTTAAGAAGCACAGAGCCACAGACTATGAAAGAGGAGGTGAAGACATTCCGGAGGGGGTGAGAAGGAGGTTGCAGAAGAGGAGGCGAACAAACAGTAGCCTGCACCAAAGGCGTGTTGACAAAACCAAGACGAGGATTAATACGAGCTGGCCTGAAGACATTTGCAAAAAAAAGAAAAAAAGTGTGGAAGTTATGAGGAGGCCAGTTATAGCGAGATCTTTAAATGCTACGTTGATTTTTTCATTTTTTTTTTCCTGCAGCCTCTGGGCAGTTAGCATTTCCAGCACTTCCCTGATCAGAAGGAGCCCTTTAGGAATGGAAGTTCAGATTGTTTATTTCCTACTTAAAAGCTGCTCTCACTTTTGTCCTCTAAAAGTGGAGAACAGCAGGGGCTGGGTTCCCCTCTTGCACTCTAAGTCCCCTGAGTGTCCAGGTAGGCCCTGGCTATAGTTGGCCTCTTTTAAGGATGACCAGGGAAAGAAGGATTCTTTCATCTGCTGACTCTTGCCTGTAAACTCTAGCCTGAGGTAAGTGGTACTGGACAGTGAGATTGAGAGCCCCTTACAAGCTGGCCTTGAGCCCATAAGCCTGGCAAATGTCTTTTAGCTTTGTCCTGTTAATTCCTTGTGTGACTAGAATGGCAAACTAGAGGAACATTATTTCCAAGGTACAGCTCTTTTTGCCTTGAAGGGATGTGCCGCCTTTGGTCCAAATAAAGTAATTTTATTAAAATACTCAATGAAATGACACGAAATTCTAGCTCACATTATTTCACTTATATTTACTTTCACATTCTATAGTGACTAAAATAAATTGGTGACTATTCAATAGAGTACTAAAGATTTGTGTTTACTAATATTCACTAATATATTATTATAGGAATATATCTTCAATTGCTCTTGATCATCTTAGGAATGTTTTATTTGTATATATTTTTGATATTATAAAAGTTACACAGAAACAAACTTTTCTAACTAAATTGGATAATTTAATATTTTCTCATGCATCACATCATTTTGTCAGTTTAATGTGAGTAAACAATGGGGATGATACCTACAATGCCTTAATTTATTTGATTTTCTGCAGCTGCAACCAAGAAGTAACTAGATGGGTCTATGAGCTATACATATTGAACGTGGGGGTTGATAGATAAATAATTACTCTTAACCTAAAGCAATAGACATAAATATTCTGTGCCAGAATTTTGCATTTTGATCCCACAGATTATTTTGTGACTTGGATAGGAATAAATAAATTTGTTTCTGTAACAAATAGAAGTTCAGTGTAACACAACCCATGGCTGTAAGAACAAAGTGGTTGCTTTATTGAGCTGCTTGCTTCCCCTACCTCCCTCCGTCCCTCCCTTCTGTTAGGCAGAAAGACAAGCTATGAGTGGGTGGAGGGAGAGTAAGGCCAGTGGAGCCCACTAAGAGGGACTCAAAATGTTAACCAGATAAAACCAGAGAGCCAGAAAAGGACTCACAGAGTTAATGAGTTAATTAGTTGAAGTTTCAAATGCCAGGAGTGACTTGGAATATCTAGATATTCCCCAGATAAAGAAAAGTTATCAGTGTTGCCCATGTCTTCATTGTATCAATTAGATCATGCCATTGTAAAATCTATTGAGCTGCGAAAAAGGCCCCGTTTATTCTTTAACTTAATCTATATGCTGTTCTTCCTCTTCTTCCAGCCCCTTAAAATTAAGTAACTTTGTAACCAGGGCAGGAGATAGACCTCAAAAGTGTAAATAAACCTATGTGGATAAAGGATACTGAGATTAAGACCAATATAGTCACCTAAATAACTGTATTCTAAAAACAAACCTTAAAAGAAACAATGAATCATCATGTCTTATGCTGACTCCTACCCAAAAAGCCCTTTAAAACCCCATACCCTAAACCCTTAGGGGTGCCTCCTCTCTGAGATTGCCTGCACTCCCCTTTCTTCAAGTGTGCGCCTTTTTGCCTTAAAGACTTCTCAGTGCTCAATTTACTACATTTTGTCTCTGTGCTCTTCAGTGGTAAGTGCTTTTGTAACTTTGCTATTTCATTCAAGCACAAGTCTTCCCTCTGTCTCTGTCCTACTTCAGATTAGCAGGGAGGGGCTGCCAAGAGCTCTGATTTGAGCTTGCAAGTTCCCGTCGCCTGGGTGACCCCGATGGGACTGCAGCTGTACAATCATGCTCCGTAATAGCCTCCCTGAAAATAGTCTGCTTTGCTTTGTGAAGTTCCTAGAACATAATCTCACTCCATCTAGTGCTCTGTGGCTCCCCCACATCCTGGGGTGGTAGGGACTTAGTTCCCATGCTGTGCAGATCCAAGTGGGCACTGGATGCCAGATGACACTGGCTTTAGGAGTTGGCTAGGGAAATGCCCTACAGTGAGCAGGAGTTCAGTGAGTTTCCCTTTCCTGCCTCTTGCCTGCTTTTGTTCTTCTCGCTCTCTGCTGCCTGCAAGGCAGCTGCCATTCCCTGCTATTCTCGCTTTAATGAATTTTTTCCTCACTTTGTACTCTGACTTCCTTCCATCTCTGAACTGAATTCTTTCCCAACACTTCCAATCCTTCCTCTTTCAATTCCTCCTTTCATTCCTTACTTCTGCATTGGGAACGTTTCCATTAAGTCGCATCACCACAGTCAGTGGACCAACTGCTTCTTAATCACTCGCTCCAATATCTATTAATACATGCCCTGATGCTTGTGATAGAAGAAAATGGCAAAAATGACTTGGGTGGATATCAGAACACATCTTGACTTTCAATAGGAAGGCCATACCTTAGGAATGGTGACATAGTCCCAAATATCTCAAGGAGTTCAGGGCATGTGGTAATCTTGTATGACCTTCTTCTCTCTTGAGTCTTATACACTTAAGGAGGTATTTAGCATCTGTCTGCTGTCTGAATTCCCAGATAAGGCATTCCAGACAGCCCTCCAGTGCCATATTTGTCTGTCCATTACACAACTCTGAGATGATATTTCTGCATTCAACTTACTCCCTTGTTTCTCTCACCACCGTTTTTCTTCGATTCCACCTTCTATTTTTGCCTTAATTAATGCCTGAATTCTGTTAATGACATCATTTCGAAAGGGTCAGCATTATTCTTAATTTCTGCTTCTATTTCCAGCCAAGTAGGTTATCACCGTTGCTCAGTAACACATTGTTTATTGAAACTCGGGCAAAATTAAAGAAGGAATGTAACTTAGTGGCTTTTGGATCAGATAGACCTTATGAATCCTAGCTCACTAACTTTTGACCTTGACAATTTGTAAAACTTCTTTAAATACAAATGCATTTCTCCCCTAAAATGGAAACCCCTGATATTGACTTCTTTGGGTTCTATGAAAGTTAAATTAAATGATGTATATAAAATAATTAACCCTGCCTATAGTACATAATAAGGACTCAATAAATATGCCCATACTTCTTCAATCATTCTGTGTTTTCATATTTTTTTGTGCTATGAGACTGATGGTTTAATAGAATATTGGCTTTTAAGGCATAGACATCTATGTTTCTGTTCTGCTTCCATCACTGTATGGCTGGGAGATCTTGGATAATATTTTAATCTTAGCGTCTCAGTGTGAACACTTATACACTGAAGTTATGAATGCCTGCTTAAAGCTCCAGATTGAGGATAAAATGTCATAAGTATGAGATATAAATAATGGCTAGCATGCAGTAATTACTTAGCAAGTGATAGACATCCTAGAAACAGAATGCTCTTTCCATCTTTGTTGTTGTCTTTAGGCAAACTTGAGGACAGCCTGCTCTATTCCACAGAAACTTTAGCACTTCCCGCCCCACCCCCCAATTTTCCTTTCACTTGGTTCTAACATGATTTTAGATAACTTTACAATTACCCTGACATTCATATATGTCTCATTATAATCAGGGTTTGGAATATATTATTGCTGAGAACTGTTTCAGGATCTGAAAATTTGAAATTACTCTTTCTGCCCACAGTGAGTTCACCTCACACCCCATCACTTCCTCCATCCTCACTATGACCTCTGCACCCTCTGTCCCCTCACAGTCTTAGAGTCAGCTTGTTCTCCAGACTTCATAACTGACCATTCTGTTTAACCATTTCTAGTGCTTTATTTTCCTCAGTATTGTGTTGCCTTGTGAATCACTCAAACCTGCCACCAGTGCTGTGCTGACCTCATTGCTCCATTCTCTCTTTTTCAAAAGACTTGCCATATGGTTGATTTTAATTATTTCCTTAAATTTTGCATTGAATTCACCAGTGAAATTATTTGAGACAGAAATTTTCTTTGTTGGAAGGTTTCAAATCACAATGATGATTTCTTCGATATAGGGTTATTCAAATTTTCTCTCTCAGTTCTTGTAATTTTTGTCTTCCAAGGATTTTATCCATTTCACCTAGGTTTTTGTTTTGTTTTTGAGAACACTGAATTTCTACTATCTTAGCAAATTATAATCATACAATACAGTATTGCCAACTACAGTCACCATGTTTTTCGTTAGCTCCTCAGACTTAATGCTTTTTATAGCTGGAAGTCTTTTTTTTTTACCAGCTCATAGTTTTTTCTGAACTGGATTAATTCATTTGGCATGCATTTTGTGAGCATTTATTCTGCTCTAAGCATAGTGCCCGAGATACTGCCCGCATTGCTCCTCCAAACTTACAGAACTTTCATTCATTTGCAAAATCTATGTCAGTTACTGTTTGCCCTGGGAAAACTTTATTGATTTACTGATTTGATGTAATGTCTCATTTCTTGGAATTACCTAATACTTTATGGGACTTCACTTAAGACATTTATTTACCGGATACCACTTGAATTATACCCATGTTGGCAAGTTTCAGAAGGAAGAGAATCTGAATTTATCATCTTTGTGCTACTCATTACATCAAGTACATTGATTAAAATCAGTAAGTACACTTTGAATTCAATTAACATGGTTATAGAAGATAGATTGTAAGATTTTTGAACTTCAGAATTAGATTCTCTTAGTCTTCAGGGTAGTCCCCAATAAATTTCTAATTATTTAAAAATTACTAAGCCCAAAAGCATTTTCTTGGCTCTTCTTGTCTGAGGGCTAGTTCAACTGCGTAAGAAGTATTGGTGGGAAAAATTAATGTTAAATAAATGAAACCTGATTACAGTCAGTACATTTCTGTCTCCTTTATTCCGCCCCTTCTTTCCCACCACACACCCCGTCTCTCATATTCATAAAGAAGAAAACTGGCCATAGTTTTTAAACACTGATTCAATAATAGCCCATCTTATCTTCGTAGTGGGGCAAGTCCGGGGATTTTGTGAAAGGGTGGATCAGCACTTTGCCTGGGTAATTTGAAGCACATGGGAGCTTCCTTTTTTCTTTTTTTCATCTTGGCATGGTATTTGGTTAAGGGCAACACTTTGAACCTTTTGAGCATTTTACGAAAACTTCTTTAAGCTGCCACTTGTTTCGCATCTTTATTGCACTGTCTTTCTGAAGGAAGGTATGTTGCCCTGCAGCTCCACACCTGGGTGATGATTTAAACACAGTTCTGTGAGAAAAGTCCCAAGTGTCAGACAGTGAATCGTTCATACACATTTCGAGAAGAATCCACATTTTCCTTAGAGGTTGCTTGTCTAGCCTGGCCTGGCTGTGCTTGATGTGCAGCTCAGGACAGGGTAACAGAGTCAGTGGATAGGAATGCTGGCCCAGAAATGCCCTCCCTTGTCTCTCCCCCACACTCCACCCAATCTCAGAAGTGGACAAAAATATTGTCGTTGTTTTTTTTCTTTGTATTCTCTTATTATGAGAAGAAAGGCAGTATTGCAACACTTCTCATTATAAAACTCAATTCTTGAAGCAGGCTTCTGTGGGAGGCTTATAAATAACAAAGAAGAAAAGGGAAGTTTGTGAGAAAAAATAAGGAGTAATTTTCCTGGGATTGAAACATAATTCAAAATGCAATAAATCAATAAAAGAGAGATAAATCTGTGAGAAAAAGAATATATATTATATATGTGGAGAGAATATATATTATATATATGTACTTTTGTTACCAAAAATGCTCTCTGTGAAACCAAGAGTAGAAAACTAGAGGTTTCTGCATCTCTCATTGACTAGAGCAAGCATCTGTTCCATGAAGTCCAGGACTGGTATTAATGCTGGACGTATGAGACAGACATTTTTATACCATGTTTTGTGATCTCTGACTTGTGAGTTTACTAGGTGTACCACTGCCTCCCCTACCACACCCCAACCCTAATTTAAAATGCTTATTTAATACTGAAATGGTCTCTGGTGCATGTTATAATAACAGGGTACTATTTCTTAATGAAACATTCATACAGCTCCCACGAATCAACACTTCACCTCAGTATTCTATTTCCCCCCCACACCCTTTCCCCAAAAATAAAATCCATATGAAACTGGGGGAGCAATAAAGCATGATGTTTTCTTATATTATTTATAATCCAGAGTGCTGTTAGAAAAAATAGCTCCTCTGTTTCATCTGTATAGTTTGTAAGACAGGATAGAAATGAATGGTACGTGTTATACCATTGTGGCGGTTAATTTACCTTTGGTTTTTTTTTCCACCTGTTTTCTGACAGTGATCAGTTGCTTTTGGTCTAATGAAAGAAGCATGGATGTGATCCCCAAAGCTTCTCAGTTCAGTGCTCCTAGCTTTCTAGAGAAGGGCATAAGCAGTCCTCCTTGGGCCTTAAAGTGAAGGCAACCTCCCCTGCAGCCCGCTGTCCCCTCTTCCTCAGCTGAGAGTTGCTGCAGGGAGCGGGGCTCCAGGTCCTTCCTTTTCGGCGGGAGAGCGGGAACACCTGGCTACCCCGGCCTGGGGAGCTGGCAGCCTCAGCAACCCTGAGGACAGCTCTCCAAGTGTGGTTTCAAATGCCCTCTCTCCAGAAGGTGTTTTGGGTAAAATGCCAAGCTGTAAATAGGACTGGCTGTCATCACACACAGGGAGTGATGCCCTGGAGGGCAGGTCTTGCGGTCTTTAGAAGCGCCTCTGAAATGAGCATATCTGGGCATCTCACATGTATGCCTTGGTTATTATTATTTATTTATATAATAATAAATATATAATTATTTATTTATTATTTCAATTTTTTACATTAAGACTCTTCTGTTGACTTGTTGCTCATCTCGACATATTTTCAGGCTCGTCTTTCGCGACTTGACTGACCATGCTGGGCATGGGGCCTCCTCGACCCCTGGGTCCCTGTTGTGGGGGGAGTGACTGCTCCCCTAGGACATCTTTGGTATCTCTTGAAGAGAACTCTGGCTGACAAGGCCCAGCTAAGGTCTGTGCTGGCAAGGAGGCAGTCTACTGACCAGATCTTTAGCTGTGCCCTCTCCCCACACCGTTCTGCTGCCCGTTATGCCACCGTTTCTGTTTTTGTGTACTTAAAATGCTAATATGTGGAAGGATTGAGGGTCAAATAAAAACTATTATCAGATAATAAACTGTAAGTCACAAAAAATGGTATCACTAAGATTTATTTGAAGAAGTTCAGGAGGGGGAAGGGAAGCAGGTCTTCCACTGTGTAGATGTGTTTTGCATTTTCCCTTTCACAGCTGGCTGTCCACCTCCGGGCCCCCATTTGTAAATGCTGCTATGTTAAAAGCCCTAGTGAAATAATTAATACTATAGAATATTGCTTTTATTTTGAGGTTTACACTTATTTGGACATGTTTCTGGTAGCTTAATAAAATGTATCTGTGAACTCCAGTGAAACTAGACATTTCCATGTAACATTTTATTTTGTAATTCTTTGTTTCTGCATTATTTGGTATTACCTTCCTGTTTTCACATTTAGTCTATGTTCTGTCTGTCATTCCCTGCCTTTCGCTGAATTTTTATGAAGCCTATTCTGTGGATGCTATCAGTCCTTCTTGCTCAATTTTCCAGGATTACTAACGAACAATCCATAGTTTGGGATATGGCTAATAGGCAGTCAAACATGAAATGTGTTTTGCATTTTCCCGTCTCTTTCCTTGGAAAGCTTTTAACGTACAGGACAGATATAGGCTGGTTAACACTCACAGGGATGGGTATTATGAGAGACCTAAGCCTGCCTTTGTTTTCATAATAGTTTTCTATTTGGTGGTTCAGTATATAATTTTATTGATGCTTACATACTCAGCCATTTCCATGATTATGCTTCTCAAGGAGTAATTAAATTGAGCAAATATTTATTGATTTCCTTTTTCATGTCAGGCTCTATGCTAAGTACAGTAGTTCTGTCGGATCAACATTGGTCTACTCGCTGCCTCTTTGACACTTAGGATCTAGAAAGAATTCATAATAATGGCACTCATGTGACATTTCATAGTTAACCAAACACTTTCCTCTTTATCCTCTCATTTGACCCTCCTAGCACTCTGGGAGAAACAGGGTGGATATTTACATTCCCATTTTGCAGGGAAGGATAATGGGCTTAAAGAGCCGAAGTGAGTTTCTAAAGCTTATGGCTAATAAAGGGAAGACTTAGGGCAGTGAGTCAAAGGAACTTTAATTTAAAATTGCTGTGTAGACCTTAAATTCCAATAACAGCGTTTGACTAAAGACATTTGCTTTATCAGAGCCCCAAATTAGTATTAGGATCTTTCTGATTATAGCAGTCTCCATCATCCATCTTACCAAAAAAAAGAAAAGAAAAAAGAAAAGAAGCAAACCAGAGAAAAGAACTGCTGTAAAGGCGAGCTATTTGACACTCTTCATAAAATATTATTGTTGTTTTTCAGTCTTATCCCAGAGGGATAGTTAAATCTAAGAAACACTAATTCATATGTTAGACCAATAGCATATTCCAACAGAAGATCAATTTAAATGGACATTTATTCCTTGATTTTTATTTTTAAAGGGACACCAATAGAATAAAAACCATTTCATGAAAGAAATAGTAATCTTTCTCTTTGCTCCTTCTGGCTGCTGCTATAATTCTGTTTGTCTCTACCATGCCTGGTATAAAGGCAGAGGAAAGTCAGACTAGCTCTTTATCGTTAGGAGCAAGTATTGCCTTTCTTCTTTGTTTTAAAAACTCAAACCATGATTATTTTAACTAATACATTTATTTGCATGTAATTCACAGCCTTTATTTCTCCTCTGTTCTTGAAGTAGATCAGCAAATACATGAAACATTTCCACAGTACTTTACTGGGAGAAGGAGGTAGTAGAACTTTCTGAAATATTTTCTTAACCTCTGTGCAGCATTTGACACTTGTGACCACTTGTCTCTTAATGTTCTCTCTTCCCTTAAGTTCTGTCTTATTCTCTTCCTGTCTCCAATTCTCTGCTTTTTAAAACATGCTTTTCTTATGTTTTTAGATGTAGCAATACCTTGAAGTTCCATCTTTATCTCTTGATCTCTTCTTATAGTACAGTTGACCCTTGAACAATGTGGGTTTGAACTGTATGGGTCCACTCATATGTGGATATTTTTTTCAATAAGTATATTGGAAAGTGTTTTGGACATTTGTGACAATTTGGTAAAGATCAACTGTACAACTGTTTCATGATTTTATTAGTCACCTAGTATGAATGACTCCCTACATTATAGATTATTGAATTCTCTCTTAAACCTATTTACTTCTGAACCCTTAGTGCCTAGTTTTGTGTAGATAATTTGAGTGTAAAATCTATGAATTCATTCTTTTTCTCAGTGCACAGGAGGATAATGTCTTGCTTTCTCCTTGTCCACACAGTCAGTGGATCACTTATATGCCAGCCATGCAGCTGGCTCTGGGTAACATCCAGGGCTTATGCAAAGAGATAAAACATACACAAGGAAATGGGGAGAGACCCCCATCCAACACACACACATGCTTTACTCCCTCTGCTCCCTCCTCCCACACATATTAGACAGAAATTAGAAAAAGACTAAAGGAAGTAGTAACCCTGGGTGCTGGGACTGTACTCCTGCTAATGACCTAGCTCATGCCATTGCGTACTTCATCAAATGTGGAGAAAAGCAGATTCTCAGGTCTATCCCTCTAGATCAGTGGTTCTCAACAGGGGTGGTTTTACCCTAGAGAGAACCTTTGGCAGTAGACATTTGGTAGAGACATTTCTGATTGTCACAACTGTGTGTATATGTGTGTGTGGATGCTCTTGGTGTCTAGTGGGTAGAGGCTAGGGATCTGTTAAACATCTTATCAAATACGGGACAGCCTGCACAGCAAGGAATTTTTCAGCCCCAGATATACACAGAGCCAAAATTGAGAAACCCTGCTATAGATTCTAAGGCAGTAAGTAAACTAAGACCTTGGATTTTGCATTTTTAATGTGTACCTTATATAATTTGATTTACAGATTCTCAGAGGGCAAATTCCTCATTTGAATAATTATTTTCTTCTCTGTGATTCAATCACATGAGAAAATAATTACATATACAGAGCATTCAATTAAAACTTTCAGTATTTTGCACCAATACGCATGATTCTTCTTGATAGGAAATAGTTACAATGAGCTTCACCAAGCACCAGCGTGGCTTACTATTATTCCTGGTGGGAAGCAAGCCAGGGTTAACACCCTCACTATCTAGCCCAGTCTGGCAGGCTTGTGGCTCCATTGTCAAGGCATATGCCTACACAACGACAGCACGCAGTCTGCTTTAGTGTCCCTCAAAAGAAAAGTATTGTAGCAGATAACTGCTTCCAGGATCCCTGCTGTCAGAGAAAATAAGCAATTTATAACTTCTCCACGGTCCTGCTGCAGAGCATTTTCATTGGTGCCTGTTGCTGTTTCACTCACATGAGACGTTTTTCTCTCTTGTACATGGTCTAGCTAACTTTTGACCTTACCTGAGGTCATGTCATATTGATTCTTGCATGAAGTTACTGTTGGGAGATAAGCCTTTTCCTCTTCATGACAAAATGTACTACTCTCGATATGCTAACAGCTTTTTTTAAAATTGAGGTATGATTGATATACACTCTTAAGAAGGTTTCACATGAAAAAACAATGTGATTACTACATTTACCCATATTATCAAGTCCCCACCCACACCCCAATGCAGTCACTGTCCATCAGTGCAGCAAGATGCCACAGATCCACTATGTCCCTTCTCTGTGATACACTGTTCTCCCTGTGATCCCCCACACCATGTGTACTGAACATAATACCCCTCAGTCCCCTTCTCCCTCTCTCCCCACCTACCCTCCCACACCCCTTCCCTTTAGTAACCACTAGTTCATTCTTGGAGTCTCTGAGTCTGCTGCCATTTTGTTTCCTCAGTTTTTATGCTAACAGCTTTTAAATCACTTGTTCGGAGGGGAATACCATTCCTTTTTGTGCAATGCAGGGTCAGCCCCAGAAGAAGATACCCTCCGCTGGGCACCCAGCAGGCCCTTTTTAGCGTCTTTTCTTCCCTGCTGCCCTGACCTCAACCATACCTCTCCCATCTGTTGCTTTGCCTGCCACTTACAACCACAGCCACATTCATGGACCCACAATCTTATCGTGAACCTCCACCCAGTCCCTCATCTCTATTTCTGACATCCAATTTCCTGAAGTTGTTTCTACCTCTGTCACATGTCCCTTCCCTGCTCACCATCTTCTCCCATTTGATCTTGAAAACCATTGCTTCCAGAATTTTATCTGCCTTCCATTTAGTTTCTCTCCCATTTTTGTCTCTTTATTTATCTCTGTACTACTTCTGTATAGTATATACAGAAACATATAGCCTTATATTTTCTTTTATAAATAACTCTCATTATGTTACCCTAGACATATAATCCATAAGTGATTCCCCATTACCTGTGGAGAAAAGTCCAAATTACTCAGGTCATCCTTTATACCTTTTGTTTTGTTTTAGAAAATAGTTTATTTCTGAAAAATTTACCAAAGCTCAGTTTTAAATAGAACAAGCTTAATGTTCCCTGTAGTCTGGCAACATACTCAGACTCCTTTTTATTTATAGAGGAAAACATTATAAGGTGTGAGACTCTATAATCTGGGCCTTACCTCCTCCTGTTCTACCTTGAATTGCCTCTCTTGTGTTCTAACAAACTGTACAACTTATCTGAATAAGGCATAGTCTTCCATACCTCTGCTTTTTCTTACATTGTTCCTTTTTCATCTAATACACTTTCCTTTCTTTTTCTCCATTAGACAAACTCTTACTAATATTGAGAGATAAATCTCAAATTACATCTAACAAGTCTCCCTTGACCTCCCTGGAGTAGATATAGCAGGTCACTTTTCCCAGGGAGCAGACTTTTAAAACAGAGATTTGCATGCTGGAAATATATTGGGAATGTGCTCTTAGAATCAATTTTATCTCTGGGAGTCAGAGGGGTAGAAAGGAAGCAGGATTGTTCAGAGAGAGAAGTTGAACAATGATGTAGTCACAACAAAGCCTTCAGTCAATTTTATGGGGTGTTCATAGCTATTATGTCCCTTTAGAGTTGTTGATAAGGCAAGGGGGCTGGGCTGTTACACCTCGATGTTGGCAGGTCACTGTACGAAGATTGCCCAAGAAGGGCTGTGACATGAGACAAAGCCCAGGGTGAGTCCTAGGGAGAGACCTGCTTAAAACTGGGTAACTCATACATCATCAGCTGGAGGAATGAGAGCTTCAGTCTTTAAAGAGGGTCTAAGGAGATGTGGATGCACCAGTCCACTACCCCAGAGATCTTCATGCTTTCTGCTCATATTGCAGAACTTGGCATTTTGCACAAAGGCTATTTGTGTATATCTGTTACTCACTAAATCAGACTAATATTTTTGAGGACAGTGGATTTGAGAGTTGGCTTCATGGATCAGGGGAAGATGGGATAAGTACCCCAGTATATCAAAAGTAGATTGTACTAGCCTTTCATTTAATATGAAAATGTAGCTACCTTTATGTAACCAATGGATAATACTGATCTGAGTATTCAATTCTTAATTTTAAATGAGATTGACTTTTGTTTCTCAATCATTAAAACTCTACAAACTTTCAATAGGCAATATTTATTTTTTTCATTAAGAACTTAGCTTTTCTGTAACATTAAAATGTATGCTATCTGCATTTCTGAGAAAGAGTAACCTTGTCATACAAGAATCTAAACAAAATGAATGGAAAATAATATCACATGAAGATTGTTTATCCCAAAAAACTTACCAGTGCTAAGTTGCAAAGAAAACAAGCTCGATATTCCCTTCAGACTTGCAACATATTTACATTCTTATTTGTAGAAGAAAACATTATTAGAAGATCAAAAATATATATTGAAACAAAAAAGCTATGGCCTTTGAATGCGGCTCATTTAGTTTTGATCATTAAATGCTAAAATCTAATTAGTTCACATTATGAATGAAACTATTCAGGAAGTGTAATAGAGTTTTCATAACAATATATTTAGCATAGCATGCAATTACTCATTTACTGTTTATACTATTCATCATGAATCAGTTGATGTCACATTAAAATTTCATCTTGAATGTTGCCTGGCTTCTCTTTGTTAAACTTGCAAGTTGAAAGTTGAATTCTAGATGTTTTATTCCTAATTATTACTTGTTTTATTCTTTTGAGTACAAGAACATAATAGGAAAAATAAACTTTTTTCTCACTTTTCATTAAAGTCACATTGAATTTTCATAAGTCCCAGACACCACTCTTTATATAAATTACTCAGATTTAGACACAATAATGATGCAACTATGAGTTGCCAGTTCTGAGCTATATACTATGTTATATATATTAATATAACTATATAAACCAAGTAATACCTAGGGTCACCAGAAGCTGCCAGAAGCAAGGGAGTGTTCTCACCTACAGCCTTCAGAGGCAACTTGGCCCTGATGACACCTTGCTT
Organism: Manis pentadactyla; assembly: GCF_030020395.1. Lineage (NCBI taxonomy): Eukaryota > Metazoa > Chordata > Mammalia > Pholidota > Manidae > Manis > Manis pentadactyla. The sequence continues at coordinate 208,649,112 of NC_080020.1, read as the reverse complement.
TTATAGACTTCAAAACTGTTGTTTTAAACCTAGGAATGAATATGGATGTTGCTGCCACTCCGATTTTTCTATATACATTAATTTTCATGTCTATGACCTCTCTGATATTTTTGGCATCTAAAGCTTAGAGAACTAAACCAGCCAATGTTGATAACACTTGGGGATGTTAGATCTGAGAAGGCCAACATGTACTTGTTGGGCTTCCTCTCTTACCCAGAAGAACTGGAACAAGTCAGTTTAGTTGATGCATGGATGAAACAGACTCAGGCGATGTGTCAACCTACCCACCCCACCCATATACTGCAATTCGACATCTTTCCCACTCAACAGAAAGAAGGCTTCCACACTTCAATTAATAACACTTATAGCTTATGTTATTTTAGAGATCAGCGCATTGAACCTCTAAGCTAAGACTTAACCACAGTGACACAGTGAGTTAATTTTGGACCCAGACGTTCTGGTTCTTACTGCTCTTTAGTTCCTGTTGCAGAGGACAGCTGGCCCTGAGACTGAAACATAAACATTGGTAACTCAATCATGTGTAATCATTTGTACTAGAAGACAATGTTTATAAGTGTATTTGCAGTTGTCTTAAATATTTCCTATTTTCAACCTGTATGTTGCTAATTGTGTATGACATTATTCAGGCTAACCAGATATTTAGAGATCACTCTTATGCACTCTACACTTTCATTTCTATTATCATATTTGATTATCATCAGAACTCTAGATAGATAATATCATTTGTCCAACATAAGTGACAGTTGTGACTAGTGACTTGTTCACAGCCCATTTCTCACGGGAGAAGCAACAAAAGGTATTAGAAATTGGGTGACAATGTAATTAGTTCTTAAAATCTGAGACATTTTAAGATATAAATGACATTTTACTCATAAACACACTAAACAGCAGGTGTAAACTAGGACTGTTCTGGCACAAGACATAAAGTACAAGTACAAAAGGTCTGGAGATTACCATAATATTTCTTTTAAGTTGAATTTTGAGCATTGTAGATAAATGTGTTAGTGCCACAGTATGTAATATTATGATTTAAGAAAAAAGTATCCAAAAAGTACATTGTAGCAGTCAAATTCAAAACTGAGATACAGTGTATTCCAAGACAGCCTGGTGCAAGGTTTGTAAGGATACCTTGACTACTTTCTGAGATATCCAACTTGGGAGGGAGGTCACCCATATTTGTGCCCTTCTATTTCTGGATTCTGTTCCAGTGATCTTTGTGCTCTTTTTTTCTAGCATTAACATCTTGATTACAATAGCTTTATAATAAATGTTAAAAACAGGTAGTATTAGTTTTCCAATTTTATTATTTTCAGAACCTGTCATTGTTTTACTTCCAGTGTTTTTCAATATAAACTTTAGAATCAGATTGACCAAATGTACAAAAAATGCCCCAGGCATTTTGTTTAGAATTACATTGAGTCTATATAGATCAATTTGGGAGCATTAACATGTTAACTATATTGTGTCTTCCAGTACAGAGAACACAGGATGTCTTTCTATTTATTTAAGTCTCCAATTTGCTTTATATTGTTTTTTTAGTGATAACAAATAGATTTTGCACATTTTTTTGTTAGGATTATGCTTATTCCATTCCTTTTGGTATATATGATGTATATAGATATAGAGATATTTATCTGTCTTAACATATTGGCAGATATATCTATCTCTCTATATACATTGTATGCTGCAAACATGGTAAACTCACTTTTTCTAGAATATTTTTTCAAGATTCATTGGAATTTTTTTACTAGGCAATCATGATATCTGTGAATAAGAATGGTGTTATTTCATACTTTCCAATTTATATGTTTATTTATTTTTCTTCTCTTAGTGCACTAGCTAGTACTTCTAGCACAGTGTTGGATTGGAGTGCTGAGAATGGATATCCTTCTTTTTTCCCAGTTTTGGAAGGAATGTATGCAGTTTTTAAGTATGTGGGTTAAAAGTGTGTTTTCTTTTGAAAAACTTTATCAGATAAAGGAATTTGCCTTCTAATCCTAAGTTCCTGAGAGTTTCTATCACAAAATGGCATTCCTGACTTCCATTTGCACTGGGAAGAATAATGTTACAGGATTATATTTTCAGGAAAGACAACATATTGGAGTGCAGTGGAACAGCTGGGTTTATTACTAAACTGTGGTGGAAGGTCAGATTTGTGATCATTATGGTGTCAATATTAGGTGACATTGTTTTTGCATTCCAACTAGTGGAACCAGATATAACCTCCATATGAAATCTCTTGGATAATGTCTGCAGATTGGACAGCCATTGGAAATAATATTCCATGAAAGAGTTTGTATTGTAACTTGCTTTATTAGGGTTGAATACTTTTGTAAGGAACAAATAACCAGGTAAATGGGGGACAGAAACTTTCTATAATGAGTTCATTTATAATATATGTCCTACATTCTTCCAAAAACATTTGAATTGGCTAAAAAATATTTGTGCTTGTTGTAGTCTAAATGATTATTTAATCACCATTTTTATTAATACCATATTGAGTAATAATTTTTTTAAGTCGTATTTCTTTAAGTTTTGAGGCTGATTGAACCTGTTACTGAACAAAGCCAAACTCAGATCTGCTCACCTGACATGCAGCAAGCAAAACACTGAAACTAAGGTGCAGTGAAAGAAAGTTGGCAGGTTTATTACTGGTCACTGAGTAAAGAGATGGAGCAGCTAATGCACAGATTTCTGAACTCCCCATTGATTTATAAGCAAGGACTTTTTAAAGGGAAAATTATGAGTAAAGTTCTCAGGATGCATGATCAGCTCATGGACATCTGATTTGTTGAACATTAGGTTGCCAGGAGATACTTCAGGAATCTTAAACATCAATTTTCTGACTACAGCTAGTTTAAGGTCCACATGCTTGATGTGAAAATAGGGTCCATCTGCTGGGGTGTCTCAGCTCCTCTAAGACAACTCAAGAATATATATCAAGACATTATCTATAGCTCTGAGTGGGAACTGAAGACCTGTGACCCTGATTTATATCTAAGCTAAGCTATTATTACTCTTGCCTAGCCTGCTCTTCCTTTGCTCTCACATGTATCCATTTTTTCAATCATCATTAACTATCTTGTCCAGTTCCTACAGTCTGGCTTGGAAGGCTCGGGGCCCGTAGTGAAAGAAAAGTCTGAGGGGCTTCACCAAGTGGGGCACCTCCTTAGTGTCAAACTCAGCTGTGTCATTGAACTTCCTTTATACTTCCTTGGAGGAATTATTCATCTGAACTTCTCTGCTTCAGTGTGTGATATAAGGATTACATGAATAATTGCATCACAGTACATAGCAAAGCAGATTGAGTTGCCCACTACTTTGTTACTGAGTGTAATTTAAGGTACAGACATTGCTTTATAACCCTCTAAGTGTTTGGTGTTCTTACTGTATGAGAAATCACCACTTCCAACTGCAGTTTCAAAATAAGAGCGATTATCCAACGTACTCCTACCGATAATGCCTAAAATCTACTTTTGGGGAGTCAGGGCTTAGGCATCTATTGTTGTGATCTCATCTAAGGAAGATCTTGTCTGTGTCTGCATGGAAAACCAGTATTTAGTCTCTTAGTAGCTTGTGTGAGGCCTACAGATTTCAGATTTTAGGGTGGCATCTTAAAATTTTATAGCTGACTTTGTAAAACATGCAATATAAATTGCAATGTCATGAGGAATCTCTTTTTAATGCCTTTATTAGCTGTTTCTCCCTGAAGCAATTCTTGGAAGAGCACATTTTAAAAATTAAACAAATCTGAAGAGGGTTTAAGAAAATGTATGGCTTGGCATAATTATAAATTTAGAGTAAAGACTATTCATACACTCTTTTTCCTATAAGTGAAATTTATTCAGTGGGTTTTGCAGTAATATTCTGTATTCCTGGACTACACCCCTCTGGCCAAATATTTGTATTCAGTTTACTTTTCTTCCTTGTACCTGTAGTGGCATATTACTGCACAGATATTTTGCTCATGCAATATTAGAATAAAGTCATTCAAATAAGTGATAAAAAATTTTAAATCTAACTCTCTCTTCTGTTGGGAGATTTATAATAAAATACCAATTAATATATCTTCTATTTCATTGTCCCTCTGTCTCTTCATACAATAAAAACAAATAATTAGTTTTCTTATCTCTCAGGTTTATGTATGAGAAAGATTCCCACAGATATACACCCATATATAAGAATAAAGATGTTTAAGTTCTACAGTTTTTTGTGTGATTAAAAGTTTGACACAGTAAAAAGATGACAGGTTTTGGAGTCTAATAAAACTGCATTTAAAAACTAACTTGCCATGAGATTGGCTTAAAGATGGTGGCATGAGAGGTGAGATAGAAACCTCCTCCCAAAACCACATGTAATATGAAAATAGAGCAAATACAAATAATCCTGAAAGAGCAACAGGAAAGAAGGCTGTATCAGACTGCATACACTTGAAGAAAAGAACAGACCTCACGGAACAGGGTAATGTACTAAAGCCATGATCTGACAGGACCCAAGTCCTTCCCAAACCCTAGCTCACTGGCAGGAAGAAGAGAAACAGAGTGGAGAGGGGGTGGATGCCTAGGATTTTTGAACACCCAGCCCTGGAGATCTGCTCTGGGAGCACAAACCTACATTTCATGGTGCTCTGGAGATTAATGGGGTTGGAAAGCTAAGAAAGGCAGAATGCTTGGAGAGACTGAGATTCCAGCTGCTTGTGGAGAACAGGTACCCACAACCAGCAGCTCTGAGACAAAAGAAAGGCAGGCACTCTTAGAGACTTCCTAACAATGAGAGGGCTACTAAAGGGGCAAGAATTACACAGAGCTTGCTGCTCAGGAGAAAGGACAGGTGGACAATGTTGCCCTGGCACACTCAGCCCAGCAGGTTGGGGACCTTCAGGAGCTTCAGGCGTGCCATCCCTCTGGCTAGCAATTCAGCTCTGAGGGCCCCAACTGCAATATGCAGCCTGCCACTCCTTCATCCTGGCCAACACCAGCTCACAAACTAGCTGCCCCTGCCATTGCTCCAGGCCAGCTACAGGGCGGCCCTGCCTAGGGCAGCTAGAGCTGCATAACATAGAGGCTCCTCCCTGCATGCTTAGCCCACTGGACCTGGCAGTGGAGGCAAGCACTGCAGCTGGGAAGCAGAAAAGAGCTCTTTCCTCCCAGCAGGCACCAGCGCTGCTCCCCTGCGACCCTTGCAATTGTTTCAGGGGCTGAAGAGCTCCATAAACTAGAGCTTCTGGGCACTAGAGGGCGCCACCTACAAATATAAAATGTCAAAGGAACCTGGTTCACCCCCAAATCCCACAAACACGAGAAAGAGGGCCAGGCGAAACAACTCATCAATCTTCCTGAAAGAGATTTCAAAATAAAAATCATAAACATGCTCATGGAGCTAAAGAAAAATATTCAGGAACTCAGAGAGGAATTCAAGAATGAGAGGGTGCAATCCCCCTGGGTGGCAATGCAGCTATGAGGACCCTCATTGTGATACACAGCCTACCACTCCTTCCTCCTGTCCAACACCAGCTCACAAACTGGCTGCCCCCGCCATTATGCTAGGCCAATCAGAGGGTGGCCCTGTGCTCCTGAAAGTTCCCAACCTGCTGGGCTGAGTATGCCATGACAATTTTGTCCACCTGTTCTTTCTCCTCAGGAGCAAGCTCTGTAAATTTCTTGCCCCTTTACCAGCCCTCTTGCAGTTTGAGAAGTACAGACTCTAAAAAATACAGTGTCTGAAATGATACATACAATGGAGGGATTTAAAAACAGATTAGATGAAGTAGAGGAAATGGTAAATGAAATAGAAATTATAGAAGTGGAATAAAAAGAAGCTGAGGAACAGAGAGAAAAAAAGTTCACTAGGAATGAAAGAATATTGAAGGATTCAAGATGGCGGTGTGAGAGGTGAGACAGAGAACTCCTCCCAAAACCACATATAATACAAAAATATAGTTAATACAACTAATCCCAAAAGAGCAACAGGAAAGAATACTGCACCAGACTGCATGAACATGGATAACAGAACAGAACTCATGAAACAGGGTAACATACCAAAGCCTTGATATGGCAGAACCCAAGCCCTTCCCCATCCCAGCTCACTAGCAGGAGGAAGAGAAACGGAGCAGGGAGGGGGTGGAAGCCTAGGGCTGCTGAACACCCAGCCCTGGAGATCTGCTTTGGGAGCACAAACCTACGTTGCATGGTGCTATGGAGATTAGTGGGGGTTGGAAAGCTAAGACAGGCACAGTACTTGAGAGACTGAGATTCCAGCCATTTGGGGAGGACAGGGATCCATATCCAGCTGCTCTGGAACAACGGAAAGTCAGGGAGTCTGAGAGGCTTCCTAGCAGCGAGAGAGCTGCTGAAGGGGCAGGTTTGCATGGATCATGCTGTGTGGGAGAAGGGATAGGTGGACAAGTTGTCTGGGTGCACTCTGCCCAGCAGGTTAGGAAGTTTCAGGAGCCTCAGGCGCTCCATCACTCTGGCTGGCTTCTTAGCTCCAAGGCCCCCCACTGTGATAAGCAGCCTGCTGCGCCTTCCTCCTGGCCTGCTGGTACGTCTCCCAAACCAGCAGTCCCTTCCATGGTGTCCAGCCAGCCAGAGGGAGGCCCCGCCTATGGCAGCTATAGACGCAAAGCACAGAGGCTTACACCAGTGTGCTCCACCCACTGGTTCTGACAGTGGAGACAGGCACTGCAGCTGGGAAGCAGGAAACAGCTCTTTCCTCCCCCCCCCCAGGCACCAGTACCACTCTCCTACAATTCCCAACATAATTCCAGGGGCTGAGCACCTCCAGAGACTATAGCTTCTGGGCACTAGAGGGCGCCACATAAATATATGACACATCAAAGGAACCTGGTTCAGACAAAAGTCTCAGAAACACCAGAAAAAGAGCCAAATGAAACTGAACCCACCAATCTTCCTGAAAGAGAGTTTGAAATAAAAATCATAAACATGCTCATAGAGGTACAGAAAAATATTCAAGAATGTAGGGACAAATTTAGGACAGAGATTCAATCATTAAGAAATTCCATATCTGAAGTGAAACATAGAATGGAGGGATTTAAAAGCAGATTCGATGTAGTAGAAGAGATGGTAAATGGAATAGAAATTAGAGAAGAGGAATACAAAGAAGCTGAGGCACAGAGAGAAAAAAGGATATCTAAGAATGAAAGAATATTGAGAGAACTGTGTGACCAATACAAATGGAACAACATTCGCCTTATAGGGGTGCCAGAAGAAGGGAGACAAAAAGGGATATGAACTGTCTTTGAGGAGGTAATTGCTGAAAGTTTCCCCAATCTGGGGAAGGAGATAGTCTCTCAGGCCATGGAGGTGCACGGATCTCCCAAAACAAGGGACCCAAGAAAGACAAGATGAGGACATATAATAATTAAAGTGGCAAAGATTAAGGATAAGGACAGACTATAAAAAGCAGCTAGAGAGAGAAAAAAGTTCACATACAAAGGAAAACCCATCAGTCTATCATCAGACTTCTCAACAGAAACCTTATAGACCAGAAGGGAGTGGCATGATATATTTAATGCAATGAAGAAGAAGAGCCTCGAACCAAGAATACTCTACCCAGCAAGGTTATCATTTAAATTTGAAGGAGGGATTAAACAATTTTCACATAAGCAAAAACTGAGAGAATTTACCTCCTGAAAACCATCTCTATAGTGCATTTTGGAGGAACTGCTATAGATGTAGTACTCCTAAGGCTAAATAGCTGTCACCATGGGAAATAAAAACACAGCAAAGAAAATAGAACAATAAATTACTAAGCAGATGGAAAATCAAATCAACTATCCCCAACGTCAATCTAGGGATTGACAAAGAGTACAGCATATGATATCTAATATATAAAGAATGGAGGAGGAAGAAAAAGGAGAGAAAAAAAAGAACCTTTAGGTTATGGTTATAATAGCATACTAAGTGAGTTAAATTAGAATGTTAGGTAGGGGATTACCCTTGAACCTTTGGTAACCACGAATCTAAAGCCTGCAGTGGCAATAAGTACATATCTATCGATAATCACCCTAAAAGTAAATGGTCTGAATGCACCAATCAAAAGACATATAGTCATTGAATGGATTAAAAAACAAGACCTGTCTATATGCTGCCTATGAAAGAGTCAAATCAAACCCAAAGACATGCACAGTCTGAAAGTAAAGGGATGGAAAATGATATTTCATGCAACTAATAGGGAGAAAAAAGGAGGAGTTGCAGTACTTTTATCAGACAAAAAAGACTCCAAAACAAAGAAAGTCACAAGAGAGAAAGAAGGACATTACATAATGATAAAAAGGGTCAGTCCAACAAGAGGATATAACTGTTATAAATATCTATGCACCCAACATGGGATCACCTCCATATGTGAAAAAAATACTAACAGAACTAAAGGGAGAAATAGGATGCAATGCATTCATTTAAGGAGACTTAAAAAACACCAGTAACTCCAAAAGACAGATCAACCAGACAGAAAATAAGCAAGGAGACAGAGGCACTGAACAATGTATTTGAACAGATGGACTTAATGGATATCTACAGAACACTCCATCCAAAAGCAACAGGACACACATTCTTCTCAAGTGCACATAGAACATTTTCAAGAATAGATCATATACTAGGCCACAGAAAGATCCTCAGTAAATTAAAAAAGATTGACATTGTACCAACCAGCTTCTCAGACCACAAAGGCATGAAACTAGAAATAAATTATACAATGAAAAAGCCCACAAACACATGGAAACTTAATAACATGCTCCTAAGTAATCGCTGGATCAATGACCAAATAAAAACAGAGATCAAGCAATATATGGAAACAAATGACAACAATAATTCAACACCACAAAATCTTTGGCTATGCTAAGAGGGAAATATATTGCACTACAGGCCTACCTCAGGAAAGAAGAACAATTCCATATAAACAGTCTAAACTCACAATTAATAAAACTAGAAAAAGAAGAACAAATGAGGCCAAAAGTCAGTAGAAGGAGGGACATAATACAGATTAGAGCATACATAAATAAAATTAAGAAGAATAAAACAATTAAAGAATCAATGAAAACAGGAGCTGGTTCTTTGAGAAAATAAAAAAAATAGGTAACCCCCTAGCCAGAGTTGATAGGAAAAAAAGAGAGTCTACACACATAAACAGAATCAGAAATGAGAAAGGAAAAATCACTAAAGACAAGACATAAATATAAAGAATTATTAGAGAATACTATGAAAAATTATATGCTAACGAATTGGATAACCTAGAAGAAATGGACAACTTACTAGAAAAATACAACCTTCCAAGGTTGACCCAGGAAGAAAGAGAAAATCTGAACAGACAAATTACCAGCAAGGAAATTGAATTAGTAATAAAAAACTATGTAAGAACAAAATGCTTGGACAAAATGCTTCAGCATTGAATTTTATAGTGAAAACCTAATAGCCATCATCCTTAAACTTTTCCAAAAATTAGAAGAGGAGGAAATACTTCCAAACTCATTCTATGAAGCCAGCATCACTCTAAAACCAAAATCAGGCAAAGGCACCAAAAAAAAAAAAAATTTACAGACTAATATCCCTGATGAATATAGATGCAAAAATTCTCAACAAAATATAAGCAAACTAAATTCAAAATGCATCAAAAAGATCATCCATTATGATCAAGTAGGATTTATTCCAGAGATGAAAGAATGGTACAATACTTGAAAATCTATCAACATCATCCACCACATCAACAAAAAGAAAGACAAAAACCACATGTTCATCTCCATAGATACTGAAAAAGCATTCAACAAAATTCAGTATCCATTCATGATAAAAACTCTCAACAAAATGTGTATAGAGGGCAAGTACCTCAATATAATAAAGGCCATATACCATAATCCCAGAGCCAACATCATACTTAACTGCAAGAAGTTGAAATCTTTTCCTTTAAGATTGGGAAGAAGACAAGGATGCCCACTCTTGTCATTTTTATTCAACATAATTCTGGAGTTCCTCACCATGGCAATCAGATAACACAAAGAAATAAAGGGCTTCCAGATTGGTAAGGAACCATTTAAACTGTCACTGTTTGCAGATGACATGTTAATGTACATAAACAAACCTAACGAATCCACCTAAAAACTACTGGACCTAGTAGCTGAAATCAGCAAAGTTGCCAGATACAAAATTAATACACAGAAATCTGTGGCATTCCTATATACTAATGATGAACTGGCAGAAAGAGAAATCAGGAAAACAATTCCATTCACAATTGCATCAAAAAGAATAACATACCTAGGAATAAACCTTACCAAGATGGTGAAATATCTATACCCTGAAAGCTACAAGGCACTCATGAGAGAAATTAAAGAATACAACAATAAATGGAAATACATCCCATGCTCATGCTTAGGAAGAATTAGTATTGCCAAAATGGCCATCCTGCCCAAAGCAACCTACAGATTCAATGCAATCCCTATCAAAATGCCAACAGCATTCTTCAACAAACTAGTGCAAATAGTTCTAAAATTAATATGGAACCACAAAAGACCATGAATAGCCAAAGCAATCCTGAAAGGAAGAATAAAGCTGTGGGGGTTACACTCCTCAAATTAAAGCTCTAGTACAAAGCCACAGTAATCAAAACAGTTTTGGTACTGGTACAGTAACAGACTCATAGCTTAATGGAACAGAAGAGCAAGCCCATATATAAACCCAAACATATACAGCCAATTATATACAATAAAGGAGCCATGGATATACAAAGGGGAAATGACAACCTCTTCAACCACTGGTGTTGGCAAAACTGGACAGCTGCATGTAAGAGAATGAAACTGGATAATTGTCTAACTCCATATACAAAAGTAAACTAGAAATGGATCAAAGACCTGAATGTAAGTCATGAAACCATAAAACCCTTAGAAGAAAATGTAGGCAAAAATCTCTTGAATATAAACATGAGCAACTTTTTTCTGAACACATCTGCTTGGGCAAGGAAAACAAAAGCAAAAATGAACAAATGGGACTACATCAAACTAAAAAGATTCTGTACAGCAAAGGACACCATCAGTAGAACAAAAGGCATCCTACAGTATGGGAGAATATGTTCGTAAATGACATATCTGATAAGGGGTTAGCATCCAAAATATATAAAGAACTCACATGCCTCCACACCGAAAAAGCCAATAACCCAATTATAAAAATGGGCAGAGGATATGAACAGACACTTTTCCAAAGAAGAAATTCAGATGGCCAACAGGCTCATGAAAAGATGCTCCACATCACTACTTATCAAGAAAATGCAAATTAAAACCACAGTGAGATATCACTCACACCAGTTAGGATGGCCAACATCAAAAAAACAAGGAACAATAAATGCTGATGAGGATGTGGAGAAAGGGGAACCCTGCTCCACTGCTGGTGGAATGTAAACTAGTTCAACCATTGTGGAAAGCAGTATGGAGATTCCTCAAAAAACTAAAAATAGAAATACCATTTGACCCAGGAATTCCACTCCTAGAAATTTACCCTAAGAATGCATGTTCCCGGTTTCAAAAAGATATATGCACCCCTATGTTTATTGCAGCACTATTTACAATAGCCAAGAAATGGAAGCAACCTAAGTGTCCATCAGTAGATGAATGGATCAAGAAGATGTGGTACATATACACAATGGAATATTATTCAGCCATAAGAAGAACACAAATCCTACCATTTGCAACAACATGGATGGAGCTAGAGGGTTTTATGCTCAGTGAAATAAGCCGGGAGTAGAAAGACAAGTATACCAAATGATTTCCCTCATTTGTGGAATATAACAACAAAGCATAACTGAAGGAACAAAACAGTAGCAGACTCACAGACTCCAAGAAGGGACTAGTGGTTACCAAAGGGAGGATGGGAGAGAGTGGGTGGGGAGGGAGAGAGAAGGGGATTGAGGGGTATTATGGTTGGTACACATGGTGTGTGTCGAGCTCACAGGGAAGACAGTGTAGCACAGAAAAGACAAGTAGTGACTCTGTGGTGTCTTACTACACTGATAGACAGTGACTTCAGGGGGCATGGGGGGGACTTGATAATATGGGTGAATGTATTAACCACAATGCTTTTCATGTAAATCTTTCAAAGGAGTGTTTATCAGGGATACCTTAATAAAAAAAGAAGATCCCATATGGGACCCTTCAAGGCAACATGTTCTACATGATGCAGCTACAAGATGGTGAAACCTCTGTTGTCATGGGTTTATCAGTGACCGTGGAGCAAAGAATTGTCCTGGTTATACAAAGTTTAAAAATAGACACAACTAGGCTATATTCTCAGGGGTTGCATACACAGGTGGTCAAACTATAAAGAAAAGCAGGAGTTGCTTATCATAAAAGGATTGTGGTTACCTCTGTGGAAGATGGTGGTTTGTAATTGGGAAGAGCTTCTGGGATGAAGTCCATAGACTAGTTCTTGATATGCTAATCATTTAATAATTATCAATCAAACAATACATTTCTGTGTAGGCCCATTTCTGTATGTGTGTTATATTTCAATATTTTTTAAGGTTAAAAAAGCAAAGGATTGAAAAGTTCTCTAAAGTGACCTTGAAATAAGTGAAGATCTGTCATTTCCCATTAATGAATCTTTCTAAGTCTCCATGGCTCCCCAGATCAATGGCCCCTGCCTTTAATGAGATGAGCCCCCGAGACATGAACTAGACAGGATGTCTTAGTTTGAAGTCCCCTGCAAGCAGATCCTCAGACAAGGATTTGAGGGCAGACAGTACTTCCTCTGGGAGGTGACCCTAGAACACGTCAATAGGACAGTAGGGAAAGGAGACAGAGCAGGCAGCCAGGAAAGGATGCATTAAAGATAAAGTTTCCCCTGTGGATAGCTGGGGCTCAATCCCATTGGGTATTTCTGGGAGATATCATAGGACATGTACCTTAGAGCCATCTCACACAAGGGGGAGAGAGCTTAGGTATTGATCTACCAGTTCCCCAACTCTTTGTTTGAGGGCAGCTTCCAGGGGCATTAATATCCTGGCACTTGTGACTTTCTCTGACATGTAGCCAGAAAAATGCCCTTAGGCAGGATCACTGGAGTTCACAGAAAGCAGCCAAAGGGCAGGGACAGGTGAGTGTGAAGAGGTTAATAACCTCTGCTACATTCCTACATCTCTTTGGGTATAAGACTTAGCCTGGAATGTCCACTCATTTCAGCTTGAATCTGCTATACAACATGGAGCCTATCTTAAACAATAAGGTGTTGTGCACTTAAAAACTTGTTAACAGGATAGATCTCATGCTGTGTTTTCACCACAAAAAGAAAAAATCAAGGGGACACAAGAAATCTTTAGGAGGTGGTGGATATGTTTACTACCTTGATTGTGGTGATGGCATCATGGACATAGGCTATATGCAAACTCATGAAAATGTATGCATTCAATATATGCAATGTTTTGTATATACCTAATATACAAAATTGTGTATTAGTGTACCTCAATGAAGCTGAAAAAAAACCCAAAAAACCTAGCTTGCCAGTAGTCAAGTGACCCGAACAAATTACTTTACTTTTTTGGCCTTTGGCTTCCTTAATGTAAAATAAAAAGGATAACATCTACTCTTTAGAATATTGTATTAAACTAGATGAATTATGTGAAGTTGTGGAAATGATAAAGACACAAGATTCTCAATAAATGGCAGTTGCCATAACTACTGCTATTGTTTTTTATTGGCAATCCAGTGAACAGTGACTTGATTCTCTTTTTATCATTCGGCTTGTGAGACTCTTGTTATTAATTTGCAGCACTTACTGCAAGCTCAGGAATAAAAAGTCGCTGTGGAGGAGCAGAATCTGCCACCCCAAAATGGCATGTGGATTATTTTAGGCTGATTGTTTTTAAGAAAGAGAAGACCAAGAAGTTTTTGTTTTTGCCTCCCCGACTTCACGGACTAAAAAAATTTAGATAGAGGAGTTGATCCAGGAAGGAAGTGATCAGCATGGATAAATACAGTGTACTGTGAGCCAGGTCTGTAGGCAGGGAGGAACCTGCAAAATCTGATCGGAGTCCTCTCTGTGGACTTCTGTTTCTGGGTGGCCCAGCACACATTTGTTTATCAAACATTTACTCTTTCCATTCTTGCTGTGAATTGCCTTCCTCCTTTTGAAGCCCCAGCTCCTGCCCCCTTCTCTTTAGTTCGGGATAACATATGTACCTCGCTTTGCCTGAGTGCCTTTGGAATCTTCCTTATTCCTGAGCCATATGGAGTTCCTGTATGTATGTAATTACATTTTATTTTCTCCTGTTAATCTGTCTCATGTTAATTTAATTCTTAGACCAGCCAAAAGAACGTTGAAAGGTCAAAGAAAATTTTTTCTTCCTAACAACACAAATGAAATTATATCAGCCCATTTGCTTCCAGGTTGCTTTGGATAAGACTTCTCTCTGCCCTTGTTAGTGGTGCTGTTTCTTTCTTCTGTGTTACCCTTCAAAAACCTTCCCAAGAGCAGCACATGTTACTGGATGACCGAGCTGATCTTCAGAAGCCAGAAGAAAGGACAAAGATGATAGGGAGGGAAAAAGCATGGTTTAAAAATGGAGAAGTGATGAGATTTTACGACTGTGTAAATACAGCAATAATTTCTTATGGCTGCAGTGGTTGCCCTATATGCTCTAATTACCATTGCGCAGTATTGCTGTGCAGTGCATGAGAACTTGCATATCATCATGACCATTGACAACTACCTTCTTTCTCCATATTGTTCGCCTGTCCTCTTCAGTATTCAACTTGCAGTTTTGAATCTGGGGCTCATTTTACATCTTTTAGAAATCTGAATTCCTTTATTGCTAAATATTTTCAGCGCTTCCATCTTATGATATAGCAAAGCTCATCAGTCGGCTGTGCCTGTATCACTGCAGCAGATGAGCTGTACTGAAGAAAAGCAGCATTCAGGAGAGCGGAATATACCGCCTCCAAGATGCTCCTCTGTCATAAACTGTATAAACTAAGGCCATTCTCATTTCTTAAATCCATTCCATTCTGATTTCTGACCCAACAAATAATAGAAATAGAACTTGGTAGGATCCACTATGATTTCCATTTTATTGAACTTATGGACTGTTTTTCAGGCTCCCTCATAATAGAACTCCCAGCAGCAATGAGCAATATTGAAATCATTCCTATTATGAGCTCATTTTTATTTCTATGACACCAAATTCTCCTGGCTGTTTTTTTTTTCTCCCCTGACTATTCCTTTTCAATATCTTTTCCTACATCATTTTCCTCTCTCCACCTTTATATGTCTTTATACATCATTCCCCACGTACATACGAACTTTCTTCAGGTCCCCGACTGCTCTGTGCTTTCTCCCATCTCAGGGCTTTGAACAAACTGTTCTATCTGGAAGGTTTTCTGCCTCCTCTCCTTTACCTAGATAACTCCTATTGATGCTTCAGATCTCAACTGAAACCCATTTTCTCAGAATAGTCTTTATTAATACCACTCCAAATCACACACTCTGTAACAATCCCAAAACCTAATCAGGACCTTATTTAGATACTTCCATATGACCCTGTCTTTTTCCTTCAAAGTGTGGTTAGGAAAAAACACCTTCCCCTACCCTTTTTGGTTCTTTGGCCAGTCTAATAGTCCACACAGGACAGAGTAATAGGAGAAAAACAAATTCAATTATGTATAAATAGGGGCCCCATACAACCAAGGGCAAGCCTTGCAACTGAGGCTCACTTACCATCGTGAGCTAAAGAATGAGGTAGGGGTCTGGGGCTTCAAAGGGAGGAGAGTGATTTGCAGAATAAGAAGAAGAGCAGATGTTTGGCAATTAGATGCTTGACCTGTCATACAGATAGGTCATTCAGATAAAAGAATGTTCTCTTGGTAGCGCTCTTTCTGCACCAGATCCCCTATTTAAAGTCTTTAAGGTAGTTTAAAGGAGGGGTAAATGTTTTTCTTGAACTAGGTGGGTATTGATTGCCTTCAGCTCAAAATTGTCCACATATCAAAGTGGCATATTTTGGGGATACTTGCTCTGAACCCCTTCAGAAACATTGATAATATATTTTATATTTTTGTCATTACTTGAAAAAATGTTTTTATCATTTCTTAAGTTGTAAGCTCTACAAAGCAGGGACATTTGCTTTAGCTCAGCATTAGCAGAGTGCCTGGCACATAAAAGGGGGTCAATAACTTATAGAATTGTGTCTTTAGTATCATCTATCTTCCAGCCATAGTGTATTACATAAAGGAAAGTGCCCTGCTTTCCCATCTTTACATTGTTTTAAGTTTTTAGAAAGATTGTATGTCTTCATTTGAGTGTTCTCAATTGTTTTGTAATGTAGGTATTTCTCTCCCAGTTTAATCACATGAAGAAATTGTAAGTCAGAATCATTATGGCTCTAGGTCACAAACTAATAACTGGTGAAAATGAGATTTAAATTTAACATCTACTTTTCTTTACTGTGATGTAATTTACATACCATAAAGTTCACCCACTTAAAGTATAGGTATAATTAAATTGTTTTAAGTATATTTACAGACTTGTGCAACCATCACTATATTCTAATTTTAGGACATGTTATCATGTCCCAAAAGAAACCTTCTATCCTCTACCACTCCCTTAATTCAAGTTGCAGGCCAATTTACTTTCTCTCTATGGATTTGCCTATTCTTTTGTTTCTTTCTATGGCTTTGCCTACTCTGGACATTTCGTATAGGTAGTATCATACAATATATGAGGTTTGTGATTAGTTTCTTTTACTAGTTTCATTACTAACAATGATTTTTGAGGTTTATCCATGTTGAGCCATGTATCAGCACTTGATTCTTTTTAATGGCCCAATTATATTCCATTGTATAGATTTAGTATATTCTGTTTATCCATTCACCAGCTGATCAGCATTTGGATTATCTCCAATAACTTTTTGGATGTTATGAGTATTACTGTTATGAATGCTCATGCATAAGTTTTTGTGTAGACATAGGTTTTCATTTCTCTTGAATATCTACCTGGAACTGCTGGGTCATAGAGTAATCCTACAATGAACATTTTAAGAAAACAGCTAAACTGTTTTGCAAAGTACTGCAACATATTACATTTTCACCAGCAATGTATGAGGATTCCAATTTCACTCTATGTTTGCTAATACTTACTACTGTTTATTACTTGTCTTTTTTATTTAAACATTCTTGCACATGTGAAGTGGTATCACATCGCGGTCTTCAAATACATTCTCTTAATGACTAATATGTTGAGCACCTTTTACTGTGTTGATTAGACATTCATATATCTTCTTTAAAGAAATGTCTATTCAAATCCTTTGGGTTTTAAATTGGGTTATTTATACTTTTATTGTTGTGTTTTAAGGCTTCTTTGTAAATTCTAGACACAAAATCCCTTACCAGATATATGATCTGAAAATATTTTTTCTCAGTCTATGGGTTGTCTTTTCACTTTTGATGGTATCCTTTGAAACACAAATGTTTTAAATTTTGATAAAGTGTAACATATCAGTCAGATATCATTGCCTAACCCAAGGTCACAAAGGTTTACTCCTGTGATTTTTTTAGTTCTTACATTTAACTCTGAGTTAATGTTGAATTAATTAAGTTAACTCAAATTAATTTTGAGTTAATTTTTCTGCATAGTTCAGAAAGAGGTCCAACTGCATTTTATAAGTTATTATTTTAAATCTTTTTCTCATGTGGATACCCAGAACCAATTGTTGAAAAGACTATCCTTTCCCTCACAAATTATCCTAGACCTTTATCAAAAATCAATTGATTATAGATTTTAGAGTTTATTCTGGACTCAGTTCTGTTGAATGAATCTGTGTCTGTTTCTGTCAGTAATACACTGCTGATTATTATGCCTTATAATAAGTTTTGAAATCAGGAAATTTGCATGTACTCATTTAGCTCTTCTTTTTCAAGATTATTTGTTTTGGCTACTTATGAGTCCTTGATTTTCCTTATGAATTTCAGAATTTGGGCTTGTCAATTTCTACAGAAAAAAAAAGCTGACTAGAGTTTTGATAGGGATTGTATTGAATCTACAGATCGAATGGGAAATATTAACAACTTTACAAGTCAGTTTAATATTGTGACTATAGTACCCATGATCATAAGTTATCTTTTCTATTTATTGATATCTTTTGAAATTTCTTTCAAAGATGTTTTACAACTTTCAATGTACAACTCTTGTGCTTGTTTTTAAAAATCTATTCCTAAGTATTTTATTCTTTTTTGATGCTTTTGTAAATGGAATTGTTTACATTGCCAAGGTATAGAAATAGAATTGATATTTGTATATTGATCTTGTATCTTGCAACCATGCTAAACTTGTTTATTGGGTCTAATAACCATTGGGATTGGTTTCTTTTGGAAGATTTCTTGGAATTTTCCATATACAAGATCATATCATTTGCAAATGAGGTAGTTTTACTTCTCCTTTGCAATCTGAATGCCTCTTATTTAATTTTTTGCCTAATTGCCCTGGTTAGAACCTCACATACAGTATTGAATAGATAGGGCAAGGGTAGATCTCTTATCAGACTGAGAATATACCCCTTTTTCCTATTTTGTTGAGCATTTTTATCATGAAACGGTTTTAGATTTCTTCAAGTGCTTTTTTCTTTGTCTGTTGAAATGATGTGATTTTTGTTCTTTATTTACTCATACTTTATAACTTTATGTACTCTGTTACTATAGTGTATTATATTGATATTTTTATGTAAATATGATTTTTGTTGTTCTCCTTTTCTTACTAGAATATTCTTAACTCTAGTTCCTATCAGTTGAAATTCTGTTCAACTTCCCAGGTTCATCTCTGATTCAACCTCTTTCAAGAATCTCTGTGATAACAATTTTTATTATCCATGTAAGTCTTTCAGGAATTCTATTTCATCTTATTTATTAATATATTTATCATTTTTATATCACTCCATTCTACATAATCACATGTATATGTGCTATATAATAAGTGTTCTTAGGGGTAGGAAAGACATCTCATGTTTATATTATACCACAGTTTCCAGCAGAATGATACATATAGTACATACACAGAAAAGTTGTTCAGTAAATATTTGCTAAATTGTGAGGAGTTTACAGTTTTGTTGAGGCCAACTTTCTAATTGCTATAGCATTGAAAGAGTTGATGCAATCATATTACACCCAAAACATGTTAAATTCAAATTAACAACTAGATTTCCATTTTCATTGTCTTGTCATTTACTTGGGCTTTTGATCTTCTTGATATGAAGTTATGGCAGATATTTTAATATGTGGATGAATATTTCTATAACATTTATATAGAAAATCCATTTAAAAAAATGTATCCAAGTGGAAAAAGGCATTTTCAGTTTTAACTCAAAAAGTTGTAAGTGTTGAACAATGTTCACATGACATGTATCCAATTTTCATCTTTCAAACATTGAGGACAGTTTTGTAGCACTAAATTTAACAGCTACAAAAACACGAAACAAAACCTGTCTGTCAAGTTCCTGTACTCATTGTATATGCTGAAAATCTAGTTCCACCATTATTTTTAAAGAGAGCTCTCTGCAGTCCAGAAATTGCTTAGGATCAGTAAAAAGATTCTCATCAATTACATTCTGTTTTTAAGGCTCAGGTTCAAGTCACTTTTATACACACAGTGATAGGAGTTTGTGGGAAGTCCAGCCTAGAGGCTTTAATGTTCCTGCCAGAGGAAATGCTGCCTTTGCCTGGCTGTGGCCCCAAGGATTATTTCTAAAATCTTAGAAGCTAAAGACTAAGCATGTAGCTTCAGCTTTTAGCAACATATAAGGCAAGGTGAATACAAAAGGGACTCAGGATGTGAGCCTTGTCTTACAGACAGAATCATTTTATTATATAAACAACCACGTCATTCATTTTGTATTCTCCAAGTCCAGATATTCACAGCCATTTAATTAGAAGATATTTAATGATGATATACTGGGAATAGAAGATTTGTTAGATGTTGGGACAGTTTGGGGGCAATAGGTGAGAAAAAAATTAATCACAATCCATTCATTTTTCCTCTTTAGGCTTACTAAAGACCAGTTTAAAAATAAATTCAAACAGATACAGCATTTTTTCCTCCTCTTCCCTCACCCACCCTCCTCAAGACATGGACTAAACTGGACTGGAAAAAACAGTTTCTACCAATTGACTGTAAGGTCCTGTAAAAGTCATTTTACCACTTGAACTCAATTTATTCATTTGTAAAATGAGAGTTTGAATAAAAGATCTATAAGGATATTTCTAGCTTTCAACTTATGTAAGACCCTGTGCTGTTCATCCCATTGCCCTGCCAGTGTGTTGATTTACTATCATGACTACAGTCACCTCATCAGGGTATAGTCAAATACTTATCTAAAAGGTGCTCAATGCAGTGTTACTGAATATAACAGGTTACCTGGAACCTGAAAAAGTGGACAGGGGCATGAGAAGTTAATTACATTACATTTACAAAGAAAGCACACTTAAAGCAAATTATCTGGACACAGAAAAATTCAGTTATGGAGTGATATTTAACAAATGAAAAACCCTCTTCTGCTAGTTAAGAGAGCCCACATAAATTTTCTGTATTGATAGGCTTTGACTGCTCATATGTTAAGAGGTGTATTTCCCAAACTATGATCCAAAGAGTATTACTGTTGCTCAAAATGTTTCTAAATGTTTTCTTTGGGGCAGGGGAGAATTCTGCTGCCAGATAACCTTGGGAACTCTTTTTACTACCCCTAGCATTGGATATTTACTACAATGTCTATTAACTAGCTAAAAATTATGAGAAGTGCTACAGTTAAGGAAGCACACATGCTCAAACCAAACAGATCACAGTAACTTTTTCCCATGGATTACCTAAATGTCTTTGGAATGTAGATGGACAGATTCTAATGTTAAGAAGTGTTTTCTGGAGGAGAGGGGGAAAAGATGGTGTGGCATGAGAAGTGAGGCAAAAAACTCCCCCCAAAACCACATATAATAAGAAAATACAGTAAATAAAACAAATCCTGAAAGAACAACTCAAAAACGTCAAAACAAAATGCCTACATCTGGGAAAAGAGAAGACCTCACAGAAAATGGTAAAGTAGCAAAACTGTGATCTGGCAGGATCCAAGCCCTCCCCCAACACAAGCTCACAGGTGGGAGGAAGAGAAACAGAGCAGAGGGACTAGAAGCCCATGGCTTCTAAACACCCATCCCTAGAGATCTGCTCAGGGAGCACAAACCCACATATGGTGCTCTGGACATTAGTGAGATTGGAAAGCAATGACAGGCAGAATATTTGTAGAGACTGAGATTCCAGCTGCTTGGGGAGAACAGGAACAGACAACCAACCACTCTGGGACAAAAGAAAGGCAGGCACTTTGAAAGACTTCCCAACGATAAGAGGGCTGCTAAAGGGACAGAGATTACTCAGAGCTTGCTGCTCAAGAGAAAGGGCAGTGGACAAAATCACCCCAGCACACTCAGCTCAGTAGGTTGGGAACTTTCAAGAGCTTCAAGCACTCCATGCCCACGGCTGCCAATGCAGCCCCAAGGCCCCCCACTATGATTCAGTCTGCTGCTCCTTCCTCTTTGCACTGGTCTGCACATTTGCTGCCCCAGCCATTGTACCAGGCCAGTCAAAGGGTGACTCTACCTACGGCAGCTACAAGAGCATAATACAGAAGATCCTCCCTGCGTGCACAGCCCACTGGACCCTGCAGTGAAGGCAGGTGTGCTGGTACCACTTGCCTGTGACTCCTACTGTTGCTTCAGGTGCTTGGCAGCTCTGGAGAGTAAAGCTTCCAGGCGCAAAAGGGTGTCACCTAAATATACTTGTTATTCCATAGGAATCATTAGAATGAAATGGCAAAAATGTTTTGTACAAACAAAAATACAAACACCAGAAAGATGGCTAAGTGAAACTGAAATCATCAATCTCCTTGATAAATATTTCCAAATAAAAATCATAAACATGCCAACAGAGCTACAGAAATATATTCAAGATCCCAGGGAGGACATCAAGAAAGATATAGAAACTTTGAAAAATACAGTATCTGAAATGAACCCTACAATGGAGGGATTTAAAAGCAGATTAGATGAGGTAGAGGAGATGGTAAATGAAGTAGAAATTAGAGAACAGGAAAAACAAAGACCCTGAGGCACAGAGAGAAAATAGGATCTATAGGAATGAAAGAATAATAAGAGAATTGTGCAAGCAATTCAAATGGAACAATATTCACCTTATGGGGTAACAGAAGAAGACGAGAAAAGGGGATAGAAAGTCTTTTGGAGGGAATAATTGCTGAAAACTTCCTTAATCTGGGGAAAAAAAATAGTTTCCCAGGTCATAGAAATACAGAGATATCCCAATACAAGGGATGCTAGGAAGACAACACCAAGACATATAAAACTTAAAATGGCAAAGATCAAGGACAAGGAGAGAGTATTAAAAGCAGCCAGAGAGAGAAAAATGATCATATACAAAGGAAAGCCCATTATGCTATCATCAGACTTCTTAGCAGAAACCTTACAGGCCAGAAGGAAGTGGCATGATATATTTAATGCAATGAAACAGATGTGCCTCTAACCAAGAATACTCTACCCAGCAAGAATATAATTTAAACTTTAAGCAGGGATTTAACAATTTCCAGATAAGCAAAAATTGAGGAAATTTGCCACCCACAAACTGTACAGTGTATTTTAAAAGGACTGCTGTAAGTGGAAGTGTATTTTCAGAGAAAACAAAACCACAGTAAGTGAAGTAGACCAATTAATTACTAAGCAAATGCAAAATTAAATCAACCACCACCAAAGTCAGTCAAGGGATACAGAAAGCATACAGAATATGACAACTAATATATAAAAAGTGGAGGAGGAAGAAGAAAAAGAAGGGATAATAAAAACAGCTTTTAGATTGTGTTTGAAATAGCATAAGTGAGTTAAGTTAGACAGTTAGTAAAGAAGCTGCCCTTGAATCATTGTTTACCACAGATCTAAAGCCTGCAATGGAAATGAGTACATATCTTTCGATATTCACCCTAAATGTAAATGGACAGAATGCACCAATCAGAAGACTTAGAGTTCCAGCATGGATAAAAATCAAGACCTATCTATATGCTGCCTACAAGAGACTCACTTCAAACCCAAAGATGTACACAGACTAAAAGTGAAGGGATGGAAAAAGATATTTCATGCAAATAATAGGGAGAACAAAGCAGGAGTTGCAGTACTTGTATCAAACAAAATAGACTTCAAAACAAAGAAAGTAATGAGATAAAGAAGGACATTACATAATGATAAAGGGGTCAGTCCAACAAGAGGATATAACTATTATAAATATCTATGTACCCAACAGAGGATCACTTACATATGTGAAACAAATACTAACATAACAGAATAAAAGGGGAAAATAGAATGCAATGCATTCATTTTAGGAGAATTCAGCACACCACTCACTCCAAAGGACAGATCAGCCGGACAGAAAATAAGTAAGGACACAGAGACATGGAATAACACATTAAAACAGATGGACCTAACAGACTTCAACAGAACACTACACTCAAAAGCAGTAGGATACACATTCTTCAAGTGTACATGGAACGTTTTCCAGAATAGATCACATACTAGGGCACAAAAAGAGCCTCAGTAAATACAAAAGGATTGAAATTGTGCCAACCAGCACCTTAGACCACAAAGGTGTGAAGCTAGAAAGAAATTATGCAAAGAAAACTAAAAAGCCCACAAACACATGGAGGGCTTCACAATATGCT
This sequence comes from Manis pentadactyla, assembly GCF_030020395.1. NCBI lineage: Eukaryota > Metazoa > Chordata > Mammalia > Pholidota > Manidae > Manis > Manis pentadactyla. Next base: position 208,625,355 of record NC_080020.1, on the reverse strand, counting down.
GCTAAATATTCAATGGATCAATGTCCAAATAAAAACAGAGATCAATGAATATATGGAGAAAAATGAAAACAGCTCAAAAAGCCCAAACCTCTGGGATGCAATGAAGGCAGTTCTCAGAGGAAAATATACTACAATTCAGGCTTACCTCAAGAAAGATGAACAATCTCCAATGAACAGTCTATACTCACAATTAATGAAATTAGGAAAAGAAGAACAAATGACACCCAAAGTCAGTAGAAGGAGGGACATAATAGATATCAGAGAAGAAATAAATAAAATTGAGAAGAATAAAACAATAGAAGGAATCAATGAAACCAGGAGCTGGTTCTTCAAGGAAATGAACAAAATAGATAACCCCCTAGCTAGACTTGTCAAGAAAAAATGAGAATCTACACACATAAACAGAATCAAAATTGAGAAAGAAAACATCGCTATGGACAAGACAGAAATACAAACAATTATTAGAGAATACTATGAAATATTATATGCTAACAAATTGGATAACCTAGAAGAAATTGGCAACTTTCTAGAAAAATACAGCCTTCTAAGACCCAGGAACAAACAGAAAATTGGAACAGACAGACCAATTACTAGAAGTGAAATTGATTTGGTAATCAAAAAAGTATGTAAGAACAAACCCTTGGACAAGATGGCTTCACTGCAGAATTTATGAAACATTTAGAGGAGACCCATACCATCTGCCTTAAAATTTCCTAAAAAATAGAACAGGAGAGAATACTTCTGAACTCATTCTATGAGGCTAGCATCTCAGTAATATCAAAACCAGGCAAAGACACCACAGAAAAAAGAAAATTACAGACCAATATCACTGATGAACTTAGATGCAATGATACTCAACAAAATATTAGCAAAGCAAATTCAAAAATACATCAGAAAGGTCATACATCATGATCAAGTGGGATTCATTCCGGGGATGCAAGGATAGTACAATATTTGCAAATCCATCAATATCAAAAACTACATCAACAAATGAAGGACAAAAACCCCATGATCATCTCCATAGATGCTGAAAAAGCATTTGACAAAATTCAACATCCATTCATGATAAAACTCTCAAAAAAATGGGTATAGAGGGCAAGTACCTCAACATAATAAAGGCCATATATGACAGACCCACAGCCAACACCACACTAAACAGCAAAAAGCTGAAAGCTTTTCCTTTAAGATCAGGAAGAAGATAAGGATGCCCACTCTCTCTACTTTTATTCAACATATTACTGGAGATCCTAGCCATGACAATCAAACAGCACAAACAAATAAAAGGCATCCAGACTGGTAAGGAAAAAGTTAAACTGTCCCTATTTGCAGATGACATGATATTGTACATAAAAACCCTAAATAATCCACCCCAAAACTACTAGAACTAATAACTGAATTCAGCAAAGTTGCAGGATACAAAATTAGTACACAGAAATCTGTGGCATTCCTGTACACTAACAATGAACTAGCAGAAAGTGAAATAAGGTAAACAGCTCCAGTAACAATTGCATCAAAAGGAATCAAATATGTAGGAATAAACCTAACTGAGGAGGTGAAAGACCTATACCCTGAAAACTACAAGATATTCATGAGAGAATTTGAAGAATACACCAGTAATTGGAAATACTTCCCATGTTCATGGATAGGAAGAATTAATATTGTCATAATAGCCATCCTGCCTAAAGCAGTCTACAGATTCAATGCAATCCCTATCAAAATACCAACAGCATTCTTCAACAAACTATAACAAATAGTTCTAATATACATATGGAACCATGAAAGACCCCAAATAGCCAAAGCAATCCAGAGAAGGAAGAATAAAGCTGGGGGATTATGCTCCCTGACCTCAAGCTCCACTACAAAGCCACAGTAACTAAATAGTTTGGTATTCGTACAATAACAGACTCATAAGTCAATGGAACAGAATGGAGAGCCCAAATATAAACCCAAACATATAAGGCCAGTTTACATACTGTAAAGGAACCATGGATGTACAAAGGGGAAATGACAGCCTCTTCAACAACTGGTGTTGTCAAAACTGGACAGCTACATGTAAGAGAATGAAACTGGAATATTGTCTAACTCCATACACAAAAGTAAACTTGAAATAGATCAAAGACCTGAATTTAAATGGTGAAACCGTAAAACTCTTAGAAGAACACATAGGCAAAAATGTCTTGAATATAAACATGAGCAACTTTTTCCTGAACACATCTCCTCAGGTAAGGGCAAAAAAAGCAAAAATGAAAAAAGCAGTACAACATCAAACTAAAAAGCTTCTGTACAGCAAAGGACACCATCAGCAGAACAAAAAAAAAAAAAACACCCTACAATATAGGAGCATATATTCATAAACAATATATCCAATAAGTGGTTAACATCCAAAATATATAAAGAGCTCACATACATCAACACCCAAAAAGCAAATAATCCAATTAAAAAATGGGCAGAGGATCTGAACAGACACTTCTCCAAAGAAGAAATTCATATGGTCAACAAGCACATGAAAAGATGCTCCACATCACTAATTATCAGGGAAATGCAAATTAAAACCACAATGAGCTATCACCTCACACCAGTTTGACAGCCAACACTAGAAAGACAAGAAACAACAAATGATGACGAAGATGCAAAGAACCTTTCCTGCACTGTTGGTGGGAATGTAAATTAGTTCAACCATTGTGGAAAGCAATATGGAGGTTGCTCAAAAAACTTAAAGTAGAATTACCATTTGACCCAATAATTCCACTCCTAGGAATTTACCTGAAGAAAACAAGATCCCTGATTAAGAAACACATATGCACCCCTATCACAGCACTGTTTGCAATAGCCAAGATATGAAAGCAGCCTAAGTGTGCATCAGTAGGTGAATGGACAAAGAAGATGCAGTACATATACACAATGGAATATTATTCAGCCTTTTAAAGAAAACAAATTCTACCATTTGCAACAACACTGATGGAGCTAGAGGGTATTATGTTTAGTGAAATAAGTCAGGTGGAGAAAGACAACTACCAAATGATTTCACTCATTTATAGAGTATAACAACAAAGCAAAACTAAAGGAACAAAACAGCAGCGGACTCACAAACTCCGATAAGGGACTAGCAGTTACCAAAGGGACAGGATTGGGAAGGGAGAAGGGGGTGTTAAGGGGCACTGTAATTGCCACACACAGTATAGGTCAGTCATGGAGAGACAGTACAGCAGGAGGAGATGAGTAATGACTCTATTGCATCTTACTATGCTGATGGATAGTTATTGTAATGGAGTGTGTGTGGAGGGGACTTGATAATATTGGTGAATGTTGAAACCACAGTGTTGCTTATTTAAAGCCTTCATAAGATTGTACCTCAATGAAACCTTAATAAAAAAAGAGGTGTTTTCTTACTTGTTAAATCCTCTAAAGACTTCAAATATTATTTTAAATAGTCAAACTATATTGTTTTTGAATTTTTTCTTTGACATATGTTATATGTTGTCTCATTATTTATGGCTCAGTTTTTATGAGTGTATTATGTTTATTTTTCTGCTTACTTTTCCTTATTTTTTACACACCTTTTTTTCCTCCGAAGCACTTCACAGTAGTCAACATTTTCTAATTATTCCCATTAAATATTTCTGATATTCTCATTTCTTATGTTTTGGAAAATGTATGCTTCGTAACCTCCACATTTAATTTGTGCTTTGATGTTTAGTGTATAGTTAGGAGAACTGGAAGTATTGGGTTCGTTCAAATAGTATGGCACAATAATTTTTCTTTGTACTCAGAAGAAGTCGCAGGGATGCATAATATTTACTATCTCTACTCCACAATTTATAGAAACAATAAGTAAAATACCACTATTGCAAATGACTGCTCTATCGAGATAGACACACTTTTCTCTTCTAAGCTCACTATTCACCTTCCCCAAGAAACCTCTCAGCATTCTGACTCCAACTCATTTGGATTCCTCTTTGGTTGTTCCTTAAAAATGGATTCATTTGATCTTGCTTTCTTAGCTATTCTTTGTGTTTTTGGTTTGTCACCTCATAGGATATAAACTCTCTTGGGCAGGGGGTACTATCAATATTTTTGCATTTTTGCACATCCACAATACTATTCTTTCAAAAAGAATGTGGGGTTATCAAAAGGAATAAAAAGAACCATGTCTTTTTACTTGAATTCAATCTATGCTTTTCACACTGAAGGGTTCAGCTAGCATGAAATTTCAGGGGTATGAAAAACTAATCTCTACAGAAATGGCATACTGTATGGAGAGGAAAACGACTTAGAGAAAAGGTTGCAGATCTCGATAGTATTCATTGTTCTAAGTTTTTCCTATTAACTATGTCTCAAGAGCTGTGCTTCAGAGCTGTCAGAGGCAACATCGTGCCTATTTCATTGGTTGTAAATGGACTTGCTTATAGGAGCTCAGAAGATCCTCCCTATAAACCCCCATCTGATTCCCAGTGCTGTGGCCTATCACAATCTTACCGTGATTGAAGGGCTCAGCTCTCTGATTCAGAGAGTATCACCTTCTATACAAGATGAGGTGTAACTAGGTCTTCTTTTTCAGATAGATGTTGGGAAGCACAAGAATTTTCAGGTAACAATTGTACATGAAAATATAAAGTCAATAGCAAAAACAATCTCTGGTTATTTTTATTTTTTTCCTCCAAATTAAATGGTTTTGTTTGATTAGATGTTAATGTGTGAATTGGTGATGACTAATTTTTCCTACACATACATTTTTGGAATGTTATGAACTGGCCAATGAAAACTCAGACTGGCAAGCTTTTTCTTGAAATGGATGTATATCAATAACTTATTATAGGGAATGGAGAAGGTTAAGGAGAGGATAAAGGAAAAAGGAACTAAAATAAGATTGGATGTATGCTCTGAAGTCTATGCAGTCGAAACACCAAATCTTTGGGAGGAAATTTTGGTCAATCTAAGTTATTTTTTATCTGGCAGCTCCCTTCAAAATCTGATATTGACTACAGCTTGCCTCTCTGTGCTCGGATGCTTTTATTGACTTTTCTATTCAGTGCCTTGTGATGCAGCACCAAAGTGATTGGATCAGTATATTTTCCCTTTGGGATTATTGTTGGAATCTTGGAAATCTTATAGATGCATTTATTACATTTCCAAACCTTTAGTGCTTACTTAACCAACTAGGGATTTGCTGCTTTATGTAGTGTGGTTTAGGGGAAGCAAATAATTTACTTGAGTTAATACAGATAGTTTCAAAGTTATATCATAGGTTCTGTTAATGGAGCTTATGCCCCCAGAGAAAAACATACTATTAAAACAGTTTGGTCCAGCTTGCAAGAGAGCAGTAATGAGTTCCGTGGCTGTATCATGGAAATGCAATATCATGGCGGTGGTGATTTTCCTCTCTTGAAATCATATAATTTTTCATTTTTCCCTTGTTTTCTTTAAACTGGTTTTGCTAATTCCCACTGCCACCACCACACACAATTTATCTTCTTTCCTCTTTTGGAAAACAAACAGGAAGTACTCTATGTTATTTTTTAGTGAGTTGATTCATTTAATAACTGATAAGCATGAAATCATATCTCTAAACTCACTTAAAGTATTTGATGATTATTTATAAGTGAGCCTGAACCAACATGAAATTCTGCTTTTTATTTTATTATGAGGCTCACTGAACTCTGCTTTCAGAGGTCACACTGCTTTCAATTCTATCCTTACTTCTTTATCTCCCTTTTCCTCTTTTCCTTATTTTAGTCCACTCCCAAATCTGAGACTTTCCCTGTTTTATGCCTTTTCTATATTCTGATCGATTCTCTAAGAAATCATTGAACATATAGTGATTACTCTTGTAGCTCCAGGAGTAAGGAGGTTCCCTGCCCCAGGCAAGTTCCCTACGAATCTGATGAAACTGAAGGAGGACAAGTGGAAGGGCAGGTTGGGTTAAAGGGTTTTATTGCTCACAGCCCAGTCTCTCGCTTGGCTTCCTGTGGCATGCTCCCAAGTCCTTCCTCTCCGGCCCCTTACCAGCAAGCCATCTCCGTCTGTCCCCTGCAGCCACAGTGTATGCTTACTTCCCCTGCCTGCCCCCTTTTGGCAGGAACTCCATGGGCGGGTCTCTGGTGACCGGTGATACCAGACCAATAACTTACCAGCAATGGAGGGTAGGAGACAATGGCCGTTTTTTCTCCATCCCTTGCCCCAGATCCACCAGAGGCTCTGCTGTGGTAAACATCCATTCATATGTAAGTGGGCCCTTATTTGGGCACCACTATGGAAGTCAGGCAGAAATTCTGGGTGGATTTTCCCCACACTCTCCATTGTGAAGGATTATGTGTATGGAAAAATAAAATACTGTAAGAAGACAGTAAAATACAAGATTTGATTATTTTGCCTGAAAGAAATTCAAACTCAACCAACACTATTGCACAATCATTTTCTATGTATTTTTTCACTAAAATTTTTTAGCCATTTTATTGAAGTGTAACTGACATACAAAAAGCTGTACATATTTAATGTACACAACTTGATGAATCTGGATATAAATATACACCCATGAAATTATCACCACAATCTATGCCAAGAAAGTATCCACCATCCCAAAACTTTTCTTCTGTGTTCTTTATTTATTATTGTGTGTGTTATAAGAACACCCATATAAGATGTAACCTTTTAGCATATTTTACATATATAATGCAGTATTAGCTGTAGGCAGTGGGTTGTACAGATCTCTAGGATTTATTCATCTTGTGTAACTAAAACTGTATCCTTAAAGCAGCCCTATAAGATATGTTTCAGTACCCTTGAGCCTAGATTTACGAATAAGAAAATACAGACTTAGGAAGATGAAAAAACTATCTCAAGTTCTTAGGAGCTATTAAGTAATGTGTATTAGTCAGGAAAGGTTAGGTTATACCAGGAACAGACAATCCCTGAAACCTCAGTGGCTTAAAACAGAAAATCTATTTTCTTTCTCATGTCACAATTCAAATTGGACTGTCTTCCTCCATTTTATGACTATACTGCCTGGAATGTGTAATCTCGAAGAACACCGTGGCAAAGAGAGATGGCAAAGGCACATAGGTACTTCTTGCCATTTCAGTAACATATTTCATAGTCCCTTGATAAGGACCCAGAGCTACTCCTATAGCCCCAGCCTAAACCACAGGGAGGTTAGACACATGTGAACTTCAGTAAGCACGAAATATTTCTGCCATGTTAGTGGAACAAGTTGAAATCAGGTCATTGAAATTCTACAGCTCCTCCTCCAGCATCATGCTATGCTTCTCCCAGAAATTTCCATTTCAGTCAATAATGCAATTATTTTTCAGGATTTCTTTAACAAATGAAAACTGAGATGTTTCTATGACATGAATATAAAGAATCATATGTATATTTATACATAAAGTGCTAATAATAATAATAATATACAGGGGATTATGTACAGTTTTTATTTTATTAAACCAACATTTTACCATGAATCATTTTCTATGTATTATTCTCCAAAAAATATATTCAGATAGACGCATCATTTTTATTAAAGAGTTTCTCTGTTGTTGAAAACTTAAAACTTATGATTCCATATCTTGATTATTATAAATAACACTGTTACTGTGTTTTAAGTGTTCTTCCTCAATTTCAGAATATTTACTTCAAATAGATTTCTTGAATGGGAATTATTAACTCAAAGGACATTTGCCACTTTGGGGCTCTTAACAAATATTACTTGAATTGCTTCCCAGAAATGTTGTATCAGTTTGTGCCTTATTAGGTGTGCATGAGAGCATGTCATTCACTTTGGGGGGTGGGGGTTGTATATACTTATGAATGATTTGAAGGTAGACTTTAATTCTCATTTTCTCATAACTGCATCATTGTTTTATCCTTCTGTGCAAAAAGGTAACTTACTGCTTCCTTCATCATTGGTTTCTAATAACTTCCAGCTATATTTAAAAAGTAATAATCTTTCCTTATAAAATTTCTATCCCTGCCTTAAAAGACTGAAGTCTTAGACCCCTTTATACCTCTTTGCTCCCTCAATTCTTTCATTCATACCAGTCACTTAGCAAATACTTATTTTTCTGTCATTTCTTGTTAAATCCTTTTCTCCTCATTTGCTTTTGCTAATGAAATTCTAGATGGCAGGATGTACTGAGATAGATTCCAGAAGTAAAAAGATAAAGGCACAGGAGAGATTCTGCTGCAAAGAAAGACAGTAGATTTTTGTGTTAGGGTGCAAGTGGACTTAGAATCTCCCACATCAAGTCCATATGGACTGAAATTAAATAACAGAGCAAAACACCCATGACTGGATTATCAATTTGCTTCTCCTTGTATCAAGTTAAATAGCACTTTGAAAAATGTTAATAATTAGACCATTTAGATCATGTTTATAAGACACTGATATTGGAAAAATCTCCCAGGAATGCCAAATTCATGATGTTTTTTATCTCAGGAAACTGACCTCTGCTTTATTCTAGGAGCTATATTACCAGTCTTCCTACCTTCTATTTTGCCATTTGTTTTATTTAATCAGCATGTATGCAGCTTACCATACCTGCTCTGTTGATTTTTGTAACAGATTTCAGTAGTACCCATAGACAGAACCAAAGACAGTTCCCTCTTATGCTCTGATTGATGCATTCTTTTACTACACATGACAAAGTGATAGATGTACTTAGTTAACTTTCTCCAAAATCATTAATGCCACACTCACTGGTTGGCTACCCAGGGATTGGTTAAGTAACTGTCATGCATTTACTACCTGAAACACTGCAATAGTGGAATAAGGAGCCCATTAATTTTCTTTCAAGATCAACTCCAAAGGATAGGTATGAAATGCATACTTAGGAAAGAAGTAGAAGAACGGGTTTCAGAGAGATACCAGGTACTTCAAAATTATGACCTAATCCTGAGATTAAAAAAGAGAAAGTAAATTGATTTTTTTGTGAATTTACGCTCGGGAAAATTGTTTAAAATGCTAACAAGTATTTTTTTTTTTGCAAGCTATAATTTAGACATTGAGTTCTTGGGTATATGTATGTGGCATTTGAGCTTTAATCGTGAACCCACAAACACATTCAAGCAGTAGATGGCAATTTTTTAAGAAAAACTTTTAGAAATGAGACAAGAATGGAGAATATAGAAAATGTACAGAACTAAAAGGTAATAACTTCATAGTTACCAAAGGAACCTAATGAATACTTATGAATGCTCCAGGAAAATTGGGGCAAAAGTTATTGACCTAGAAGAAATCTATTACTAATACATTAGTGAGGCAATTTAATAGTTCTCTTCAAATTTTATATCGATATTACTCACAAAGACTCTGTAAGCTATAATTCGATTTTCCCTTATGGAATAAAAGCTATGGTTTATCTTTTGTTTTGAACCCAATGTGATTTCTCTTTTATAGTTAATGAGGCAGTAACTAAAACATAAGAACCAGTTAGTCAATCGAACACTCTGCAGCTCTGTGTTTAAAAATGCTGACTTGCTTTTTCTTCCACTTTTCCTGGTTTCTATGTCCAGTTGAAGAGCAAAGAGTCTTTTCCTCACAGTGTTTCCTGTTTTGTAGGAGATATTCTTACATGGTAACTTGGTTCCTGGAACAGGGGATGTTTAAAAAAGAGAAATAAGTTAGTAACAATGCCTTACATCTGTCTTACATCCTCAGAGAAATGCAGATGCCCAATAGTCAAGCAAACAAAAACTTAAACAATAAACACTTCCAAACAGCAAGCCTCTTCAACGAAGAGTTAAAATTTGTTCAAGGAATCAACAATGGAAACAATTTAAATGGATGAGCTAGATTGTACGGCTTTCTGTAAGGAGGGGGGGACAAGAGAAGGGAGCATTGTCCCTGCCATCAAGAAATCTGCAATCTCATGGGGAAATGATGGCAGAATACCCTAGAAAAATTAGTTATCAACAGGTATTCATGTGTTCATTTAACAAGTATTTATTTTGCATGCACTGTATGTCAAATAAAGTGCTACAGTCTGGGGAAGACAGTACTGAACAAGATAGGAACTAGAGCTTACTTTCTACTGAGGCAGGAGACAGAAAACGAACAGACAGGAACAACTACAGACAGGGCTACAGACTGAAGTGAACGCAAAGCAGGCAGGAGGCTAGGTGACACTGGCATGGGTGCAGAGCAGGTTTTTAATATACAGTGTTTGGCAAGTCCTCTCATAGGACATTACTTTTGAGCAGACACCTGAGAAAGAATCAGTCACTAAAAGGTCGGTTGTAGAATGTTCCGGGCAGAAGGGCAGAAGACACGGCAAAGTTAAAGGCCCTGAGGTGGAATCAAAGGTTCAGGAATTACAACACATTGAGGAATTGAAAGGAAGGGTAGCTGGAGCCCATTGCTGTGTGTATATGGGTGGGGAAAGGGGAGGCGTGGCATATGCATGCTCAGAAATAGCCGGGACCATCTGGTCCACCCTAGTTTCCCAGGCAGTTCAACTAATGTGCCGCGTCAAACTCAAATACCTCGGCTTTATGACCTGCGGTTTCAGAATAATAACACTGTGTATTTCTTATAAAACCATTCCCTTTCTATTGATTTTTGTTCACAGAGATCATCACGGTGTTATTATGATTTCCATTCAGTACTTCCTCCTTACTGGTTTGTCTACAAAGCAGCAGCCGTCTTTCTTTCTTTTGTCTCTTTTCGGGAAGCATGACGAAAGGATCTCTCTTGCATTGGAAAGCAAACAAATTGCTGTGGAAGTACAAACCACACCATCATGATTTGCGGGCACATGATAGCAAACTACATTCTGCTTTCAGCTGAAGCTCTGTAACATGCAGGCATCTCAAACTGCATGCCAGCGCCTGACCGCCTTCATTAAGTCAACACTGAGTTGTGAGGCCGTCCTGCATTTGGAGTGGAGAGTTACCCTTTAAATCTAGTGAACCAGTCATTAATTTACCTATTTCTAACTGAATGCTTTAGAATACCCATTCTAAAAGCAAAACCATTTATCTAAATATCTTTCCATGATACAAGTCACTGCCCACATTTTTAACCCTACATTATCATTATCAACACGCATTAAAACCTGTATACATGTACTGTGTGATTAAAAATGAATGATTTCACCTTGTGCTCTAAATACTGCAAGAAGTAAGTTCACGGAAGTGTTCTTAATTCATTTCCAAGTGCTCATGTTGTTCTGTATGTTTTTGTCCACTGGCCTGCCACCCTTTCATCCCTGGAATAAACTCCACTTGGTCGTGACGGATGAGCCTTTTGATACATTCTTGAACTCCATTTGCTAATGTCTTGTTGAGGATTTTTGCATCTGTGTTCATCAGGGATATTGGTCTATAGTATTCTTTTTTGTAGTGTCTTTGTCTGTTTTAGAGAGATGCTGGCCTCATAGGATGTTTGGAAGTAATCCCTCTTCTACTTCGTGGAATACTTTAAGAAGGATGGGTATTGGTGCTTCTCTAAATGTTTGGTAGACTTCAGATGGACTTTCGTTTGTTGGGAGCTGTTTGATTACCAATTCAATTTCATTACTGGAATTGGTCTGTTTGGATTTTCTGTGTCTTCCTGGGTCAGTCTTGGAAGATTTTACTTTTCTAAGAATTTGTCCATTTCGTCTAGTTGTTCAGTTTATTGGTATATAATTTTTCATAGAATTCTCTAATAATTCTCAGTATTTTTAGTATTTTTGTGGTATCAGTTGTGACTATTCCTTTTCTGTTTCTGATTTTATTTATTTGTGCCCTCTCTCTTTTTCTTTGATGAGTCTGGCTAGGGGTTTGTCTGTTTTGCTTATCTTTACAAATAACCAGCTCTTGATTTCATTGATTTTTTCCTATTGTTTTATTCTTCTCTATTTTATTTCTGCTCTTATATTTATTTTATGCCCCTCCTACTAACTTTGGGTTTCATTTGTTTTTCTAGTTTCTTTAGTTGTGAGTTCAGACTTTTTATTTGGGATTGTTCTTGTTTCTTGAGATGGCCTGTGCTGCTATATACTTCCCTCTTAGGACCATCTTTGCAGTATCTCACATATTTTGAACTATTATATTTTTGTTTTCCCTTGTCTCCATGTATTGTTTGATTTCTTCTTTGATTTGTTCATTGATCCATTGATTATTTGAAGCATGTTGTTTAGGCTCCAGGTGTTTGTGAGTTTTTTGTTTTCTTTGTTTAATTTTTTTGTAGTTTCATTCCATTGTGATCTGAAAGGATGCTTGGTACAATTTAAACTTCATGAATTTATTGAGGCTCTTTTTATGGCCCAATATGCAATCTATTCTGGAGAAGGTTCCATGTGTACTTGAGAAAAATATGTATCCTGTTGCATTTGGGTGGAATGTTCTATAGATGTCTGTTTAGTCCATCTGATCTAGTGTGATGTTCAGTGCCTCTGTTTCCTTATTTATTTCCTGTCTGGATGATCTGTCTATTGATGTAAGTGGGGTGTTAAGTCCCCTAATATTATTAGGTTGCAGTCTATTTCTCCCTTTAGCTCTGTTAGTATTTATTTTACATGTTCAGGTTCACCTATGTTGTGTGCATAGATATTTATAATTGTCATGTCCTCCTGTTTGACTGATCCCTTTATCATTACATGATGTCCTTTATCTCTTGTTACTTTCTTGGATTTGAAGTCTACTTTGTCTGGCATAACTTCTCCTACTCCTGCTTTTTCCTTCCTTTTATTTACATGAAATATCTTTTTCCATCCCTTCACTTTCAGTCTGTGTATGTCTTTAGGTCTGAAATGAGTCTCTTGTAAGCAGCGTATCAATGGGACTGTTCCTTCATCTGTTCTGCCACCCTATGTCTTCTAATTGGTGGATTCAGTCTATTTACATTTAAGGTAGTTACTGACAGGTAACTTGTCATTTTATTTTTTCCAGTTGTTTTTGTAGTTCCCCTCTGGTTCTTTCTTTTTCTCTTATACCCTAGTTATTTGATTGTTTTCTTTAGTGTTGTGATTGGATTTATTAAAAAAATTTTTTTTGTATATGTATTATAGGCTTCAGATTTGTGGTTACTGTAAGGTTCATGGATAGTTTCCAAATATAGAATAGTTTATATTAAGTTGATGGTCACTCTATTTTTAACACAATCTAAAAGTACTTGTTTTTTTCTTCTAATTCCTTTTCCACACCTTATGTATTATACTTCTAACTCTGAATTTTTTTATATTACTTTGCTGATTTTGTGTATAGTTGATTTTACTACTATTTTAAAAAACTTCATCCTTGCTTAGTAAGTTATTGGTCTAGTACCTTTATGTGGGCTTATTTTCACTTATGAAAAATATTTAGGTGTAAAAACATTTCCGTCTACAGAAGTCCCTTTAATAGATCCTGTAAGGTTGCTTTAGTGGTGGTGAATTCTTTTAACTTTCACATATCTGGGAAACATTTAATCTCTCATTTAGTTCTGAATGATAACTTCACTGAGTAGAGGATCCATGGTTGTAGGTCCTTCTGTTTCAGTATATTAAATATTTCATGCCATTCTCTTTTGGCCTAAAGTTTCTGCTGAGAAATCTGCTGATAGCCTTATGCAGTTTCCCTTATAGGTAACTGTCTGCCTCTCTCTTGCTGCTTTTAATACTCTCTCTTTATCTTGAAATCTTTGCCATTTTAATTACTACATATCTTGGTCTTGTCTTCCTGGGGTTCCTTTGTTAGGGGTTGTCTGTGGTTCTAGGACCTATCTATTTCCTTCCCCAGTTTGGAGAAGTTTTCAGCAATTATTTCTTCAAAGAGACCTTCTACTCCTTTGTCTCTCTCTTCTCTTTCTGGTACCCCTAGTATTTGAGCAGTTTTGTTTGGAGTTGTCACACAGCTCTCTTTATCATCCTCTCCTTTTTAGAAATTCTTTTTTCTGTCTGTTCCTCAGCTTCCCCTTTTATGTATCAAGAGGAGTAGTAGGTAAGTTTAAAGTATTCACAGGGATCAAATGCAAAAATTTTTACATGCCAAACAAAGGAATTTAGATTTGATCTGTAAACAGAGGGGGGATTCTAGACAATTTTTGTATAGTGTACTTACAGAATCAGGTTTAGAAAAATTACCAACACACCCATGAAAAGAAAGCATTGAACATGACCAAAAACAAAAGATCTTAGCTAGAAACAAGATATTTGTAGGCAATTCTAAGAGTCTGAAATAAAGATGTGCCTTAGACATGGAGAAGAGAAAATGTAAATAAGAAATATTTAGGAGGAAAATGGTCAGAATTTAGCAATTAATTGAATATTGTTAGTAAAGGAAAGGAAGTATTTTAAGGTATATTATTGGGTATTGGCTTGGAAAGTAAATGTATATAGTGATATTCACCAAGATACAGAATAAGGACAAAGAGTTGGAGAAAGAAAGATTATGAGATTTTTATTGTTGTTGCCTAATGTGAGGTGCCTATATAACACCTAGGTTTTGAAATGTTTAATTCCAAATATTAAATGTTAATGTTAAATTGGCATACTTAGCTCAAATGAGTCAAATAACAAAAATTCCCTATTGTTCAAAATAATAGAACTGTTTAGTATGCTCCTGTATTCATGAGTCTGAAGCTCAGGAGAGTCATCTGGACTGGAAATATGCATTTTAGGCTCCAGGAACATGGCTGAAAATACCTATAGTTGCCATTTGATGTAGAGGTAAAGCCTGAAAATAGATCCTTTGGAATATCTAATTATTTTAATTCTTAGATAAGAAGAATGAAAAAGGAACCTGAAAATGCACTCATAGTGTTACCAGAAGTGTGGAAAGAACACACAGAACAAGGGAAGTAGAGAATCCTGGGAAGCAGCAGGTCTGAAGAAGGAGTTGCATGGGTGCCTGTATCAAATTTCTGAGCTATGTCAAGGATAATGAGAACTGAAAAGAAGTTGCCTGGCGTTGACAACTTCAAAATCATTTGATGATCTAAATGAGAGGTATACTAATGGAGGGTTGAAAGTAACTTAGACTTTGAAGGGAAAGATGTCATGTGGTAATTAAAAGGTGATACAGGTAGATGGAATATTTTTATTGGATATAGTAAACTTGAGCATGATTATCTGATGCAGAAAGACAATAAAGAAGAAAAATAGAGTGAACTAAGGGTTATTTGAGAAAGAAAGGGATTATTTCAAAAGGGCTCTAACTTCCTTAAGAATCAGGAGAAGTTGGGGCTGAGAACAGAGGATATAATATGTTCAGGTGGGGAGAATTTTCCCATCAAGTAGGAAATATATGCATTGGTTTTAAACACATTGAATTACTAAGTAGGAAATTGACAGAGCTCAAGCTGATGGTTTGTGTCTTAAAGAAAATAATCCTTCTCTTAAGTGAATGGGTCAAGGGTAGGATTATAGGCTTGAAATGCAACTTTGAAATCACTGTTAATGCAGTAAAAGGAAAACTATGAACACAGGCCATCATTGTCTTCTTTTACACATGATTGACACCACTGTACAGTCACAGCCGTTTTTTCAAATGAGCCCCATTGCAGCTTTACAGTTTTCTTCTACATAGTCCACCCAGGAAGCCACTACTAGTCAACCAGAGTTGTTTCGAGAATAGAAGTCTCTAGATCATCCTTTGCCAAAGTGAAGGATCTGATTAGGGATGGATGATAGGATTACAGTTCAGGGATGAGGTCACTGCTTAGATGGGATATGCTTTAATTTTAGTGATTCCTGTTAACACAGTTATGGTTTTTCTTTTTTATTTGGTTTAGCAATACTCACCAGTTCAGTCACAAGAGGAATGGGAAAGGGTTTAGGCATTTCTAGGAAGATGAAGCAAATGGACAGAAAGATGCGGGTGTTGATGGTAATGACAGAAGATAGATGGAGCCGATGGCAGTGGAGTCCAGTCTGGTGAAGAAAGGAAGGGAAGTTAGAGGCCAATGGTAACTTAGAGAAGAGGGGGAATTGAAGCACTAGAGAACAGAAGAGTATGTGTGAGACCAAGAGAGTGAGAGAGCTCAAAAATAAGAGATCACGTTAGAGGATGAAAGAAACTGAAGAAAACTAGGATGCAAAAATGGTGACAAACACGATCTTGAGAAAGGCCAGATAAATACTACAGGTTAAAATCATAAAAGTTGAAGGTGCTAAGGAGCATTTGTTAGATGTTCCCCAGAATGATTTGGAGTGTGGGCAGAAGTTGTGTAGTGCTAAAGTCCTTTATGAATATGGGTAAAGTGTTTGGACATCATTAGAAACCTATGTGTGCTTTGACAGAGGGGGAGATTTTTTTTCCAAGAGGTGAATGAAGCAGCCTTAAATTGCTAATAGCATCTAGGAGAATGCTTCTTCCCTCTCTTGGTCACATGGTCCCTAGAGCATTATTTTCAAATGCTCATAATTGTTAATCTACAGTAGGAAATGTATCCTACATCATTACAAGGAACTCATACATCACTACAGAGAATGTGCTCGTGCACAGTACATACATGATGGCACTATGCATGCATAGATAGGATAAATAATCTAATTGACTCCCAAATAGTATGTAGTCTTACTAATTGTGATATACTATGGTAATTTCAATTTCAACCAATCCTATTCTTTTGTGTTCTAATGCATTACATAAATGCTGGTGGAAACACACCACTTGTCATTTCAACACACATGAATGCATCATGACCTGCATCTTAGCAAACTGAGCTGGAATGTGAGACATGTGGGAAAACATACTTAATGTGGTCCTTGACTGAAACTCCCTCTAGAAAACTGTAATGTGCTGGCTGTGCCCCAAGTTGGATATGAGGAGGCAGCTTTCCCCCATATGGTCTGCCAGGCAAAGCCTTGTAATTGCCTATGGCCAGGCCTAAAGAATCACATATGTGGCTTTTGCCTAGAGCTGGACTCCTCAAATACACATTTTTCTCCTAGGAGCTATTCATGTCATAAATATTAGTAGTGAAGGAGCCTCAAAGGCAAATCTAGAAGATGTTTTGGGGAGTTCAAAATTAATTTGTCAACGTTATTTGATTTTAGGTCCTGGGCTATTCTAGATTTATTTTAGTTTTAGCAATTGGTAAATCCCCTTTCTCTGATAAGACAGATATTTCTTTGCTGGAGAAGATATTTTTTCTTGATTAAATGTGCAGCCTACATCAGAGCAAAGCACCATCCAAATGCAAATTATTGGCAATGTTATTTTGTCTAAGAAATAGCTGGAGGGCTTCATGTTTAAAACTTCCTCAGACTGACAGCCCCCACAGTAGCTTCCTTCAGTTTCCTATTAAAATACATATGGAAGCAAACAAACAAACAATTTAAACCCACAACACTGAAAATTAGGACAAAGAGGCAACCTGTTACCAAAATGAGGAGGATTTTCCCCTAAATATGGGGGTGGGGAAAACCTTGATTGGAGTGCATGATCAGTGGTCCTTATCTGAAATTATTAAGGGCAGTTTTTATTCCCCCTCTATCTTTTGTCTTTTTTCTTTCAGCATAAATAAAGGTCTTTACATGCAAGAAATATGAGCAGCCGTCATGCTAGGAGAGTGCTACCCTTTGAGGCAGCTAGAATACAATATACTCTAAAGCAAGCAGTTTCTTTGTACAATTACATTTTACTATCTATCAATGACCGGGCAGAGAGTCGGGAAAGGGTTAGGGTCAGTGATGCATTGCATCGTGGAAAGCATAATCCTCACAATCAGATATTGGAGATGGAAAGAGAAAGAGCTCTGGTCGCAATACTCTACATACAGGGAAGTTTAGTTTTTCCTCTTCATCATCAGTTCAGAGCTTAGGTCAGTAGATCTACACTAGGGAAATCTTGTGAGTGAGAACTGGGCAAGGGATTGTGCATGCCAACCTGTTACCCAACTAATAAACTCAGAGCAAAGAACAATCCACTTCTCTGGTGGGGGCAAACACCGAGTCTAACTAAATCTCACTCTAATTTAAGAATAAATAACAGTCACACATACATCGTGAAGCCTACAAAAATATTATATAAAAAGCTAACATTATTCTAAAGATCTAAAAATATAATGCTTTTTTGGTAGGTGAACAGTACCAATCAGTAGTTAAAAATAATTGATATTCTGGATGACACATTAAGTGTTGAGATACCAAGCTGGAATTAAACTCTATAAGACAAGGAGAAAAGGGAGAGGGGTGAGAAAAGGAAATACTAAGAGGAAGGGAGACTGAGAATGGACTTGCAAGATTACCATCTGCATAGGGGGTAGGAAAGATTAAAATTGACATTACAGACAGGGACATCACAGAAGACAAAACTGTCCCTGAAAAATAAAGAGGAAAAAGTCAAGGAGATGAAATGTTGATGGAACAGTTAAGAAATGCCGAGGTCAGGAGACATACTTAGATAAATTCTGTGAACATAACAGCATTGCAATATAGATAAAATATTCATTGCTGTATTTAAATTTATTTATAGAATGCTATTCTAAATTCTAGAGATACTGAAGTAAGGATTATGGAAGTGTTTTGGCTTTTATTACAAGGGGGACAGAAAACACATGAAAAGGTAAGACAATAAATAAATCATCAGTATTAATAAGTGCTATGATGAGCACAATACAAGTGAGTGACTGGAAGTCACTTAAAGTTGCATGATCAGGAAAGGCCCCTCTGAGAAGGAAGCCTTTGAATCAAGGCAGGAATAATTCTGTGCAAGAATAATTAACAGAAAGAAGTCAGGGACGGGAATATTCAGGAACATTCTGGAAAGAAACAGTGGCTGATGAAAAAAGTCCTAAGATTGGAACAAGCTGATATATTCCAGGGACTGAAACAAAATATGTATATTTTGACTCAGTACTAAGTAAGTGAAAGAAGAATATCATAGATCAGTGAGCAAAACAGAGGCAAGTTATCTAGGGCCCTGTAAAGCAGGATGAGGATTTGGGATGTAATTGTCATTACTACTGTCATGACTGTTGGAAGCCATCGCAGATTGTGAAGATCAGGATTGACAAACATAAGACTGACTTTTGAACAAAAGATCACCTTGCTTCTGTGGAAGAATGGAGTATCAGGGGATATAGAGGAGAACTTTAAAGGAGTTACTGAAGTGTTCTAGTGAGATATGATAGACCAGTGTGTTAGCAGCGGAAATGGAGAGATGTGAACATGTTTAGGTTATGCTTTGATGGGACAATTCACATATGTATTGAGATATGGGATGCGGGAAATGAGGAAAAGTAAGAAACTGAGGATCCAGGTTTTGGTTGTAAGCTGCTGGATGATTGGTCAGGTGTGGGTGCTGGAGTGAGGTGCTCACTGTTCCTGCACAGTGGGGAAGGAGACCAAGAGTACTGTTTTTGAGGTTGGTTAAGTTTGAGATCCATGTTAATAGGGAGATGTCTTTGAGGTATCAGAGCAGAAATTGTAAGTTAACTATTCCCTATATGTCCTCAGTGTTCAAAGGAATCCCTTGGACTGGAGATAATAAATTTGTGAGTTACTAATGGGTAAAAATTCCAGTCAGGGAAAATACATAGTCTACAAGAGAGTAAAACAGGCTCCTCTGAGTCTCTGCATTTTTAAGTGACAGATGCTAATGGAAAAGTATCTGTAGAGCATGGGAATAAAAAAATTTGTGGGCAAATAATTGATAGGATGAAACTTACTTATCACATATGAAGGCAAGAATAAGCAATTCCAGGTATGTACATACTGCAAAAGTATACCTACCATTTCCACCATTAAAAGAGAACACCTAAAGTCAGGCTTCAAGCAATTAAGAACAAATCAAAATTTAGTATTCAGTAATGATGATGTTGTAGGTTTATACTCTCCTTCTAGAAATATATTTTAAGAGAATGATCAGAAATATGGATGCAAATTTGTGCACAAAAATGTTCATTGTAGAATTTTTGTTAATAATGACAATTGCATTCAACATTAGGAGAATGTCCATATGGTGGAATAAGGAAGACATTGAAAAGTACATTTATGAATAATTTAAATTACATAGGAAAATGATTATGAAACACAGATAAGTGAAAAAAAGCAGGATGCCAAATTATAGGTGCATTATCCTCTCTGCCAGTATGTGTAGAAAAGCAATCTGGAAGGGAAAAATTTAAATGTTATTGGTGTTTGCCTCCAGCAGATGGAATTACTTTTTTCCAGTTTCATTGTTATTTTTTTGCATTTTGTTAGGCTTCTAAGGCAGAATTACTTATGCAAATAGAAAACTGTATTTTGAAAGTTTTAAAACTTTAAAAGGCAGTACAAAGTTTATGGAAAAATGGGACAACAGACATAAGGTCAAGTGAAAAAGCAGAATAAATTTAATATGCACTAATGTTTCAAGCATAAAATTTAAGTGAATACATGCATATGGAAAAGCTTAAAGAGACAATCATGAAAAAATATAATGTCATCAGTATTAATTAGAATTAGAGAACACTGTGAATGTCAAGCTACCTGTGAGGAGAGAAATAAACCCAAAATGCCAGCAGTTACTGCGGGAACTCTCTTCAGGGCTGCAGGATTATGAAATACAGAGGTAAGTGCAAAGAAAGAAGAGTCTAAATAGAGCACAGGTAGTGAAGAGAAATTAAAAGATGAGAACATAGATAAATCTCAGGGGAAAAAACCCCACAAAGAGAAAGTCTAAGGGTGTAAAAAGAAGAAAAGTGGCATAGCAAGTGACAGCCCTCAGAGCATTAAGAGAAGAGGTGCCCCTTAGAAATATGGTAGTGTTAGGAAAAAAATAGTAGGGGGCAAAATTAAAGGTCTTATGAAACAACACAGAACCACAGAATTAGCCAATCCATGCTCTTCCATCATCAATGCCAACCATTAGTGAAACTCCATGTCACCATACTGGCAGAAGAGACCAATCTTGAGATAGGAGCCCTGTCCACAGTGCCTCAAAATAGAAAATAATCAGAGCAATTCCTCACCCTATTACTTGAAAAAAAAACCCAGAAAAAACAGAAGGCTTTTCATCTGTTAGAAGTTTCCTAAATATTCAGTCAGAAGGAGAACAAAACTATCAGAAAGCAATCTCAACTGAAGGAGAGCAAGGTAGAGGTGATTGGTGATGTGAGTGAATTCTAACTCTTTCATTCACACTCTTAGGATTCCTAGGAGTTCTAGTTTACTCATTTTTTGATATCATCTTGTTTGGTAACATGGAGTAGCTGTGGAATGGAGCCAGTTTCCTGTTTCCATTATGTCCTGAACTGGTAATGCAAAAATGTTCTTGGAATGTCCCCAAATTGGAATGTTTGGGGATTTGTCCCCAATTTGGGCGTGTCAGTGAAAGAGGAGTTAAAGCCTATGCCCATTGTTAATCAGGCTGTACAACATGATCCTGAGGGACATCTCCCCAGTACAATATGCATTCTAAAACAGGAGACACACCAATCTGTCATTAATCTACAAATATGAATACTTGGTATGTAGTTTGACATATTCCTGCTTTCAATACTCATTAGAGAAAAGAGGTGAAAAATATACATATATAAACATAAGATATGATCCCTCATTTTTAAAGTTGGGCAATTTTAGATTTGAAATGCATGTTTAATGCATTATTTTTTTGTTCTTTCATTCAAGTGGTATTTACTGAGCCCTTCTAGTGGTGATGTGTTAGATCTTGACCTGAAAGAGCTCCTAAATATTCTCTTCTTGAATTATTTCTCTTCTCTCCATTTCTACTGCTAGTTTGACCCCCATTGTGTAGAGATGAAAGTACTTCCTAACTTACATTTATTTCCCATACAATGTCTATTGTATGTCATACATGTGATCTTCAGATTTATCTTTGTCAAATATAAAAGTATTTGACATATTTTAGTATCTTTGACCATACTACACCCTGTTTTAAAATTTTAATGGTTTCCTTGCTCTGTAAGGTAAAGCCAGCTATCTCAGCATAGCACACATTGTTCTCTCCCAAATTTCCTTCAGCTGATGTAGCATTACTTTCTGCTTTTGGAACTGACAATATCCTATGTATCTTTGCTTAAGTATGTCCTCTTTCTTGGGGTTATTTTCCAGTGCTTCTGGGAAACCAAGGCCTTAATCAAAATGTTCCTTTACCCACCCAGCAATACGAAGAGCTCCCAGATCTGGGCTTCCATGCCCATTGTCCTTAGCCTCTTTTGTACCAGAATTTATTTCTACCTTGTCCCCTTTCCTCCCAACCAGACCATAGCTTCTGTGATAAAGGCATCATAGCTTAACCCAGCATTTTGTGCAATGTTTGGATTCTAAAATAGTTTTAGTAAGTATTTGTCAAAGGGAAAGATAATATTTACCAAGATTACATAATTAAGTCAACTGGAGAAGAAAATAAGATGTTAGGAGAATGGTATACAAAAGAAAATCCCTCAGGGGCTTCAGAAGCAAGAGCACATGTTGCACAAGTGGACTGGCTGCATGTACTGCCCATTAAAAAGTTTCAAATTACACCTAATGATATTCCATTAACAACACCCAAGGTGATTTTGAAAACATTAAAGATGTTGGACAGAATTAGACATCTGGCTTGAAATAATTCCAGTGGGATATGGACAGGCAATCTCTTTGAAGTAAAAATGTTTATGCAACACAGAAGAATTATCAAACACTGTACCTACTGCCAAAGAGTGACTGTAGCCAAATATTAAACAATGTGAAAGAGAAAATGGGGCCATGATTCTCTCAATGGGATATAAACCAAGAATAGGCCTTGTTTCAGACATCTATTTGGACATAAGCAATGCATTCATTCCATAGTACTCTCTTTCACACAAAAGAAAAAAATGAACAGGAAGTGAAATTTTGCTTTTCAAAATTTAACTCCTAATAATGCCTCCTTATCATTCTTGAGTGATGTTTTAATTTCAGTAGAGGGCAATGTAAAAATGTAGGAATTTAATTACTGTGGGTAATTTTTCCTCACATACTGTTTTCATATTTTTTTTCTTTTAAGTAGGCCTATGTGAACACTTCAAATGATTCAATTATTAAAAGTACTTTATGTGCACCATAAAAATTATTTTTCTCAGTACATTTCTCTTATTTGCATACATAATGACACTTCCTTAGCAAAGAGGATTTTAAGAGGTGAGAAAGAAGTGGATAATGTATAGAATTTATAAACATCAAGACACCTTTATACTCCTTTATCTTCCTCCCTTTACACTGGAAAATTTGAGTCATGATTTCTTTCAAACTGTATTATAAATGACGAAACTTTCTCTTATATTTTCATCTTATTTTCTTCTCTTCCTATCTTGAAGAGAGATGATCATCATTTTCAATGTTAGAGATAGTTATGAAATCATCTTCCCTTTTTAATTTCCTAGAATAATACACCTACTTTTTATCTTATGTCTTGAATTGTTCAGCCATCATTGCTTCTGTTCCCTTGCGAGATTCTTCTCAGCAGTCATTTCTCAGAAAAGCATGGGCCTCTCACAGAGGGAGAGAGAATTAGGCAGGTGGACACATGTATCCCAAAGGTTCTTCTGGATCAGTCTCAAGAATAGAATCCATTTAGCAAAAGCAGATTCCAACTTCTTTGCCATAGAATTTACTTCAGTGGCTCAAACAATCTCTCTGGCTTGAATAGGGCTCTTGTGCATTGAAATAATGACAGGATTATGACTTATCTCATTTGACTAATAATGTGAGTAGTAACCTACATACTCTGTGAGTTGTAATCCAAGTTCCTCAGGAAATGTTAATAATAATAATAATAATAATAATAACAATGGTAAGCAATCATACTTTGAGCAATTACTGAGCAATTACCATTTGTTACGTTGCTAAGGGCTTTGCATATATTAATTCACAATAGCTCCATGAAGTGGGAAATGTTAAGCACATTTTATACATGAAGAAATGTAGGACAGCATGAGTACTTTTTGAAGAACCAAGTAAAGTGGAAGAAACAAGATTTGATCCCAAGCACAGTGCCCAGGGCCTGAACTCTTAGGCACTAGTTTATATTGCTGCTGGAAAGGAATAACTGATGATGGTAGGAAAAATAACATGGTAAGCTGTTGGTAGGCCTGGAGACTTTGACTCAATTCATTAGATGGTTGATTTGAATCAGAGTGTAGCTAAGTCTAATGAGGTCAAAGTGCATCCAGAAAGATGTTAACATACTCCAGAAAGGCAATAACAGGGTAGGATTTCTAGACAAATTCAGGACTATATATGAGATACTGAGATATCTAAAGTCATAAATCCAGGAAACTTGGCAGACCAAAAGGATTAGGCACATATTAAAGATATATGGATAGATAACTGACATCTATTCAGTGTCTAAGAGAGACAGGTGAATTAAAGATCCAACCATTCAGAAGGTGGAGGAGTAGAAAGTTTTTAACATCAGCCATTAAGGGAGTCTAATTCTAGAGCAGGGAATAGTTGTCCTTTAGACTCTCACATTTTTAGAAAGATATCCTGAGAACCTTGGGAATAATTTCAGTTAGAGGGAGAGTCTGAAGCACTTAGGTGTATATTCATTCTGCCTATGCTAGACACTGAGATACTAAAATGATACTGTCCTTACCATCAAAGATTTCTTCTTTCTTCTGTGAGATGGCCATATACCTAGAATGAAACAAATACAATGATGATGGCTGACATGTGTTGCATGCTCTGTATGTGCTAGATATTTTTCTAAATACACTCGAAATGATGATAAATTACAAATGTGAGAGTATCTGTTAAGTGTTTGGTGGAAGTCCAGAAAATGTAGTGGGGATAGAATCATTAGTAATGGTAGACATCATGACAGTAATGCATGTTGGGAGATGATTCTCTGTGGGTCTCATTCATTGTTCATGTCTTATGAGCACAAGCACCATTTGTAGAAATAGCTTTAGTTCTGGACTGTCTTTACAATGTTTGTATACTAAGCAACCATGGAAAATATAGTGTACCTCTCTTTCCAGAACAGAAAAACATCCAATATAATAAAGATAACGCTTCTCTCTGGGGCAGAGTTTGAGCAGACTTGTTTGCATTCAGTATTAAAGATTCAGGTCTCCTACTCTGAGAGTTCTTTTGCTGTGCCATAAACCCTCTGCTTATGTTTGCTTACCGGGATTGCTCCATATTGCCTCTATGGGACTGGTGGCAACAAGAATAAGGGCAAACCTGAAGCTCATAATGTTTGTTATGCTATGAACAATAAAGTCCTTTGTCTCTGACCCAGGAGTCTTGTGTCTTCTGCCAACATCCATGAAACTGGTAGGCTAACTTGTTAGCTTTCATGTAGACAAAATTCACAGATCTTTCATAGTTCCTCTTAATGGGCCTTAATAAAGGGAAGAAACTTAGAAAATCAGATGGACACAGGAAGGTATCTCAAACTAAAACACTAATACATGAATTGGTTAGGGTACAAAGAATAGACCAGTTTGACTAGGCTTAAATATTAGAGTAGAGAACTAAAGATGGATAGACAAGTTGAGGGTGGATCAAATGTTAGAGAACTCTGAGTGATGAACAGTTTGGAACCTAATCCAGGAAATTCAAAGAGCCACAAAAAGTTTTGAAGTAAAGGGATTCTCTTCTTTTTTATGTCTATACTTTCTCTTAAAAGGCCTCAGCTGGTATCCTGATTTTATAAGTCAGCTTTAGGCAGACCCGTCTTATACTATGGAGAACCTGGCTGTACACAGACTCGGCAGCATTCTGATATTTTCAAAACATTTTATAGAAATTATTATTCACACAAAATTGAAACCCTGTTTGATTCCAGTCCCTAATTAGTGATTCCCACATTAACTTGCTACCAATATTCAGGTGAGAGAAGCATTTAATATTCTTTTGAAAATAATTACAACAGGGATTTTTACATTAATTTCCACTGTAATAAATTACAGCTTATTATTAATTTGGCTTTACAAAGGAGCAACACTCTTTGTGTCATTGTTACAGGAGAGCTACTTATATGATGTGTTGGGACTGTGTTCGTTTTTTTCAAATGTTGCTCTGCTTTCTCCAGATAGTTAAATATAGACCCTAGGACTTAAGTATGAATAAAGAAGTCCAATACTGGGGCATACATGTGTGTATTTACTATTTCATGTTTTGGTGTCTCACATAAACTATCTTTTGAAATGTACATTTCCAAATAGTACTTATGGGCTGATAGTAAACTGGGTTCATTTATTCACTATAGCATAAGAAAGAAAGAGAAAAAAAAGTTGCTCTAACCAAATGTGAAGAATATTTCATATGCTTTAGTATTACCTTTAGAACATGGTTAATTTTAGGTACTGAGCAAGAATAATCCTTATTCAAACCCTAGCAATCAATATGTTCTTTGTGCAGTGCTACTTCTTATGATGTTAAGCCATGAAAATTCTTCTGCTATGTTAGCAAGAGCCATAACCTCCAAGAAGAAAAAAAAAACTCCCCAGATCCTTCATATGATTAAGAGAGTGGACCCTAGAGAACCCTTTGAACATTTCTCTATTCAAAATTCAAGTGCCAATTTTAAGCACATTTTTTGGCTGAGGATCTAGAAAAAGGGAATTATTTTTTGACTGTCATGGAATAAGGCACTCTGTAGCTTCCTTCTAAAACAGTGTTGTTTCTGCTGAACAGTACATACCTAGTAAATCATCATGACTCTCATTAACTCACTTGCAAACATTAAGGCTAATCTCTCTCCAGGACCGGCTCATTACTTATTTTTTCATGGGTTTAGAGGAAGGAATCTGTTTTTCATTATTACTCACTACATGTGACCCATTTATGTCACCAAAGCATCAAAGATATATAATATATATATGATATATATATGATATATATATATATCATATATATATATAGCTGATATATATATTTGCACAACTATATTTGCCAGGCCCTAGTTGAAAATCTATTAAATTTTATGTATTGGAGCTAGAAGCTTCCCAAGACATCATCTACTCATGCTGCCTCACATTACACATGAGAAGGTTGAAGTCATATAGGGGAAATGCCTTAACCAAGATCTTGTAATAAGCACATGACACAGCCAAATCTGGAGCCCAGGACTTTGGAAAAATTAACTAAAATCTGATTCAAGGCAAATTTTTGTACCTTACATTTTGTCTGATATGTCCAGACAAAAGAAAATCCCCGTAGATGTTTGTCACTGGGCTTCAATGACCAAGAATTTGAAAACTTGGGATGATTTATAAGATAGGCAAAGATACTTAAAAACAGACCTACTTAAATTTTAGGTATAGCAATTTCTCATCTGTATAATGGGAGTAAAACAAATATCTATCTCATAGGATTGTTGTGAAGATCAAATGTCCTACCATATGTAAAGCATCTGATTGAAACATTGAAAGCACTCTTTTATAAAGCATTTTCTAGTATATTATTTTATTAAAGTCTTTCCTTATAAATGGTACCATTACCAAACAGTTTTATATATAAATTCTTACCACCCTCAAGGAACTTACCATTCATGTTATAGAACTCTTTCAATTCATAGAATATTATAGCAGGTTTAACAACTCATTTAACAAAGTTCAAGTAACTTCCAAATCAAACTAAGAAAGAAAAATGTGAACACATGGATGTGTGAGCATACACACACTCACACTATAGATCATTTTTGCTTATAAACCTAGACTTTGAAAAAAAGTAAATAGAATTCAGTATTTTTAGAGACATGAATAAGATTTATCCTAGGAATATGAGTTTGGACAAAAATTAGTAAATCTAGAAATTTATTATACTATTAATAAATGAAGGTTAAAAAATCAGATATGGGAATAATAAGTTCAACATCTACATCTATTCTTGATTAAAACACAAACATGGGCGCTTACATTAGCAAAGTAGGAATAGAAAGATACTTAAAATTTCATAAAGCTCATCTATGAGAACCTAAAACAAGCATTACTGATATAATATTTCCATTAAATCCAGGAGCAATAGGAGGTGCCTGCTATTGTTACTGCTATTTGACATTGTATTGAATGCTCTAACTCAGAGTTTCTCACCTCTAGCACTATAATTTTAGAACAGATAATTCTTTGTGTGGGTCCATTCTGTGCTTTATAGGATGTTTACCAGCATCTTTGGCCTCTAATCACTAAATGTGGATACCATCCTGCAGCCATGACAATCAAAAATGTCTATGGACACTGACAGATGTCCCTTTGAGAGCCCAAACTATACCTAGTTTATAACTACTTCTTTATCAGTGAAAAAATACAAGGTATTTAAAATACAAAATATGAATACTGGAAAGAAATATAAACTATTTTCAGATAATATAATTAATATAAACCAATTATATTACAGAAAAAGATCATGACCCCCAGAGGAACTAAAACTAAATAATGCTTAGTAATTCACTGGAGAAGAAATCTTCACAGTGATGGAATTTATAATTATTTAACACAAAGGAATTCTGATTGAGTAGAGGAATACTTCATGTACATGGATAAGGAGAGTTGAAATTACAAAGGTAACAGCTCTACTTATTAATTTCTAAGCTCAAAACAAGCTCGATACACTTACTGGTACACACATGTAAACATTAAACTGTAAACAGAACTGCGTCGTTATAGCAAAGAATATTTTAGGAAAGAATGATGGATAATTTACCCTGTTAAATGTCAGAACACTCCATAAAACTGTAACAAATCCATCAACATGCTATGTTGACCTCAATACATGCTACAATGTGGACCAATCTTGAAAACACTAAGTGAAGAAGCCAGGCATAAAGGCCACACATTATATAATTTTATTCATATGAAATGTCCAGAATAGACAAATCAATAGAGATTGAAAATAGATGAATTTGCCAGGGTCTGAGAGTAGAGGATAATTGGGATGGACCACTGACGGGGTTTCAGGTTTCTTTTTGGGGTGTTGAAAATATTCTGGAATTAGATACTTATGATGGTTGTACATTTCTGTGAGTATACTAAAAGCCACTGAATTGTACACTTTAAAAGAGTGGACTTTATGACATGTAAATTACATCAAAATCTTCATTTTCCATATTGACTTCTTCAGTGATTTTTAAACATTTTTTGTGATGAAATATACATGACATAAAATGTAAAAAAAAAATATCACAATAAAGCTGTTATTTTTAAAAGGCATGAAATTGGCAGAAATGGACAAATGGATTATTGAATAGATCCAGTGACCTATAAATGTGTATAAATAGTATATATTCTATACATTATGCTTATGTATACTTATTCTATAGAAATTATTATATATAAAGAGATGTATGAATAATAATAATATTAGTATTTTCAATCCATGGAGGCAAATGTAAACTATCAATAAATTATGTAGTAATAATTGATTATCTCTCAGGAGAAAGGAAACTGTTTACCTACCTCTTATCATTCTCAAGTAAAGCTCAGATTAGGATAAAAGACAAACATTTAAAAACAACCTTTCACTCATTAGAAGAAAGTAAAGGTAAATATAAATATGCTTATATATTTATATATATAGGGCTTTTGTATGCAAGGCTCTATTATACAAAAGGCATAATAGAAATTAAGTTAACAGCCTCAAAATGTAAAACTGTAAAAAGCATAGAAAATTAAAAGACAAAGCAAAACACTAGAGAATTATTTTCAATCCATAAAATAAATTACATAGTAGCAAATAAAAAAAGACCACTATAAATTAATCTTACATATTCATTAAAAAAACTCAAGCGAGAGATATGAAAAGCATTGAACAGGGCTCAGGAAAGAAAGTAAAAGTTACTAATAGCTATAAAAATTGCTTCGCACAAATAGTAATTAAGAAAGTGTGAATTAAGCCAATGAGTTATAATTTTCTCCCATAAGATTGCCAAGAAACAAAAACAAAGAAAATATCTACTATGAGTTGTGTTGGAAATTAAACTTCTATTATACTGTTTGCCTATTGTCTTTTGACAGAATATTAGAATGACTTAATATAAATGATAAAAAAGAAAAAGAAAAGGAAGGAAGGAGAGAGGAAGGACAGGAAGGAACAGGGAAGAAGGAAGGAATAATGGGAGGTACAGACACTTCATTTCAAGGAGAAAATATTTAACACAGGCACCAAGGGGCATGCGATCGTATAGACTGAATGATTTGGAAACAAGCTGTGCCACAGTGTACTTTTTTCAAGATGACTGTAAAAATGTCTTTGCACACAACTTTATAGAAATGTGCCCAGCACTTAGACCTGGGCTGGGCTTATGTTTTCACTAACTGATAGAGTCCCGTGGGCACCAGGCCGTTGGATTTCCCAGGTAAGGTCAGAGTTTCAGGTTGGCCTTCTGAGGTCCCAGTCTGCAGTCACCACCGACTTGCCTGCCTTGTGGATGAACTACTTTGGAAGCATATTAAGCAGCCGTTATTCAAACCACCCCCAGCTGACGCCACACGGTGTATAGGGGATCCTTCCTACCAAGCCCTTTCCAAATTACAGATTGGCGAGCAAACAAAATAAACGTTGTTTCAAACCACTTTGTTTTAGGATAGTTTGTATATAACAATAGATATCAGGAGTATAATCTTAAGTTTCATTAAGTGGAAAATGATTAGACTATAGTGTGTAGTATTATATAGCCTCTTAAAAGACTTAGTTCTACATGTGTGTGTGTTTGTACACATGAACAGAATTCAAGACATATTGTTAAGTGATAAAAATTAGTTGTCCAATAATACTTCAATATAGATAGCATTTATGATCTCCTCCCCTTCCCCGCAAAAAAAAATATTTCTAATTGTGTTTACATGTATGCAAATAGAAAACAGAAGTATGTCATGGAAGACATTTTTAACACCTAATTTTATTAAATATTACAGTGAAAATGAATTGATATGTTGCCTTTATAAATAAAAATAAATTTAGAACAATACAAAGAATCCCAGCAATTGGCGGCAAAAGTCTACCTCAGTATATATTTGTAGTGTGCATGAAGAGGGGGAAAAGTCTTAAATATTTCTATCAGTGTTTTAGGATTTGGGTCCCAGGACTTCTGACTGGTTCCTCTCCCATTCAAAGTCAAAGCATCAACAAAATGTTAGTAATCGCATCTGGAACTATGTTGTTATTATTTAGAACAATGTGTTTGTTAAGCTTTAAGTTAATGTAGGATCAGATTTTTGAATGTCCCTCATTGGTGAAATAAGTGGAGACAAGTCTTTTGATGAATTTTATTACAGAATTTGCCTGTTACATAAACTTGCATATTTAAGTATTTCTACCAATATCTGCATTCCCTTTGCCTTTTCTTGGCTTTAAACACACACCAAGTTCCTATTAGTCTGTGTTCTGGGAACTATTTGCACTAGCTCAAAGTTCTCTCTATTATATATCAGAGAGTGTGCACTTTGTTCATTAGCGCTATCTTTGTTGATTCATTTTTCCCTTATGCTCCTTGCTGATCTAAAATACAATATTAATAACAGAGGAAACATAGTAATAAAATAGCCACATCAAATATAGCTATAATTAAGTAGAGCTTAAGTAATTTGTGTGACTACACAAAACTAGAGCATGAAGGAGGCAAGGTTTGAACACAGGTCTCTCTAAACCCCAGTCTCTGTGATCCCCTCCACCAGCATGCTGTCTGCCTTGGTGGACTTAACAGTCCTACAGGAAAATGTATCAGGAACTCTTCCATGATTTCATTGATTCCCTCCTTTCTTATCATCAAAGCAGTTTTCACCTTCTGGAGTCAAATGCAGGCATCCTGGACTGAAGGCTCCAACCAGCGTCTCTCAGTTCTCCCCTGCTTCACCTGTTACCACTGATATATCAAATGGCAACCAAATTATGTTTCCATGTGGAACACTTTTAAGTTTAATCCTGTAAACCTGGAATGTATGAGACTCAAGACTTAATATAGGAAAGTATGTCCAATTTGCCCACAAAACTTTTTCATTAAGGTACATACAATGAAATGCACAGATCTTAGTGAAAAGCTCAATTAATTTTGACATGTGTTTACACTTGTGTAACCATCACCCAGATCAAGATATCAAACATTCTCCCTAACTTTTTCCCCTTTACCTATTTCACCCATTGCCCTTCTCCTTCCCCTGTGGCCATCACCAGTATATGCTTTGTGTTCAAGTCTATTTCAGTTTTATTTCTTCACTCTGTTTTTTAGCTTCCACCTAGTATACTGCCCTCTAGGTACTTCCATGTTGCAAATGGCAAGATTTCATTCTTTTTTATGGCTGAAAATTATTGCATTTATATGTGTTTCATCTTTTGATGGATATTTAGTTGCTTCCATATCTTGGCTACTGTAAATAATGCTGCAGTACACATAGGGGTGCATATATCTTTTCAAATTAGTGATTTTAATGTCTTCAGGTAAATTCCCAGAACTGGAATTGCTGGGACATACAGTATTTCTATTTTTTTTTAAACCTCTATACAGCTTTCCATAATGGCTATACCAGTTTACAGCCCCATGAGCAGCGTACAAAGGTCCCTTTTCTCCACTTCTTCACCAACACTTGTTATTTTTATGTTGTTAATATTGCCACTCTGGTGTGAGGTGATACTTATGGTATTTTGATTTGCATTTCTCTGATGATTACTGATGTTGAGCATCTTTTTATGTGCTTGTTGGCCATCTGTATGTATTCTTTGGAAAAATGTCTATTCAGGTCTTCTGCCCATTTTTTAATTGGGGTATTTGTATTTTTGATGTTGAGTTGTATGATTTCTTTATGTATTTGGATATTAGCCTCTTACTGGATATGTCATTTGCAAATATGTTCTCCCATTCAATAGGTTGCCTTTTCATTTTGTTGATGGTTTCCTTTGCTGTGCAGAAGCTTTATAGTTTGATGTAGTCCCACTTTTTTATTTTTGCTTTTGTTTCCCTTGCCTGGGGAGACATATCCAGAAAAAAATTACTAATGCTGATGTTCAAGAGTTTACTGCCTGTTTTCTTCTAGGAGTTTTATGGTTTCACGTCTTACATTTAGGTCTTTAATCCATTTAGAGCTTATTTTTGTGTATGATGTAAGATAGTGATACAGTTTCATTCTTTTGCCTGCAACTGTCCGGTTTTCCCAACACTGTTTATTAAGGTTCACAACTTTCAACATGTTCTTGATGGGTAAGATATAGCATATTCAGGTAGGCAATCTGGCATATTCTTTTATGAGTCTTAAAACTCTGAGAATACGCTCCCTTAGAGATGCTGACATTCATAATATTCATTCCCAATTTCTTCAGCTTTATTTACACAATTTTGAAAAATACATTCTTCATTGGACTTTTAAAATATGCTCTGTCATTTCTCTTTGGAGAAAAAATCCACTTTAAGCATGACTTTCTGTTTACAAATCAATTAGTTTAAAAAGTTTTAATATTTCTTAAGAAAAAGATTCATCAGGTTGGTTTTATTTTTTAAAATCTAATTTTAAAGAGGACAAACATCTGCATGCAAAAATCATCCTACATTTATACTAGAATTTAGCTTTCTCCCTTTTCCCTAAAACATATGTCTTAATGGGTACTTTCACTATTGCACCACTTTGTTTTAAAATGTATTGATTAATACTTGATTCAAGAACTTCATCTCTATACCCACTCATAATACCTTAGTTGTTGCTTAGCAACTAGCTCAGTTCTTTCTTAATTTAGGAGACCAAACATGTGGAAGGAGAATAAAGAGCCATGGAATGATCTTAAATAAGTGGCTTTGAGTTTTCTGAATATTAAGTGACAGTAAAACAGAATGAGTCTTTTAATCCCCCATCCATGTGGATCTGTCACAAAGGCACATTGGACCTACAGATTAATAATGATATCTATGATTTCTGAAAGAATGTGTTTGATTTTATTCTAGCTATATCTTTTATTCTGTTTTGTTTTATTATTGTAATGTATCTTACATTTTGCTTAGCAGGTTCTTAATAAAGATTTAACAATTTGAATTAAGAAAACCCTTTTGGAGGGTGTCCTACCCTTCAAAGAAAGGAATGAATGATGAGGTACACACTCTGGCTAAGCTAGCATCCTAGCAAGGCATAAATATCACTAGTCACTTTTCTGAAATAGAAAAGAGAATTGTAGCAGAACTGTTATCTGAAAATCTTTGCTTTTTCTATAAAAAATCCTGAATATTCTGGCCACTAGACAAAAAGTTAAACAAAAACAGATTATTTGTATCAGCCCAATGATTAACACAATGCCTTTCAGCACAGAATGCTTAGTAGAAGTTCTTGGAAACCTAAGTGAATGAGTGAAAGCCTGTAGAAAAGAGGATTTTAGAATAGATCAGCAAGAATACAAAAGCAGTTAAGGTCATTCAACAAGAATGAAATGGAAAAGTTTTTAAACTTCTTGAATTTTGTATGGATAACCCTAAACTTTAGCTTTACTTATCATAGTGGTCTACCAAGATTCTAGAAGGTCCAAAGCTAAAATATCAAGTCAGACTTGATGATCTTTATAAGCCTTCTTAATTTTAAAATAATTGGTAAGAAGTACATATCTGAGAATTCAACAGGCTAACTGCAGTGTAAAAAAATCAGTGAAAAACAATGGATGAATAAGTTTGCATTAATTTCAGAAACAAGATAATTAGGAGCTAATTATGGTAGGAATGCATGTGGTCTGTTCTTGTTTTCCTTATGGTTATACAGCAATACACATATGCCAACACATGTGATATACCTATCTGATAAAATAAATCTATATTTTGAAAACAGCAGTTATTTTTTTAAGCAATACAAATAGAATCTCAGTTCTCCCATTTGATACGTGGGAGATCTCAAAACAAGTCAGCTCTCCTTTCTAAGGTTCAGTTTGCTCATATAAAGAGAATGGAAGTCATACTTAGCTACTTGACAAAAGGGCTAATAACTGATATAAGGCAGTAACTTTCAAACCATTTTGAGATGATTTACAGTGAGCTATGTATTTTACATTGAGATCCAGTACACACATACATACACACACACACGCACACGGGTATGTCTTAAATAGAAGCTTTTGGAAATGGTTTGGAAAGCTTTTTTACCTTTCTACAAGTAATACACTCTCCTGCTCTCTATTCTACTGTGTTTCATGAAAAATCTGTTTCCACCTCACTAACTTTATCTACTAGTGGGTTGCAAACTATACTTTGAAAAACATTAAAGTAGGTAGTTAGGGAGACAAGTTCCTATGATTTGAGATGTTTGTGCATGAGAGCACTTATGCATGTGCGTCTAAATGAAATTGTTCAATCATTGCACACATACACTTTGTTGAATTCAGTGAAGAACTCAGTGTCTCAGCAAAAATGATCATTAAAAAATGAGTATTACTAACCCATTGCTTTGATCTTAATGGTAACTTTTTGATGACTAAGTGTCAGCATGCCAGCATTCCTGCTTTTTGGGAATTTTAACAGATTATCAGAAATTCACTCTTTTTTTTATCATAAGTAATATAAGTATTATTCTATACTTTATGAAATCATAGCTTTTGGGCTGTTGGTTAGCTATCTAAACATACTGACATTTTTCTGTGATGTTACAGGTTGTTTTATTTCTGTAATATCCTGTGGAAAATATTTTTCTTTGTCCTTCCCATGCACCTGGAGATGAAATAAGGCTTGCTTTCAAAAAGTACTTCATGTGCTTGAAATAAGTAATTCCATTTCATGGAGTTATATATTTTTAATGCCTCTTCTACTTTCAGATTTACTTCCCTGTCAGGAAAGGAACCTGACAAACACAGCAGGAAAAGGATAGGAAAGGACTCTCACACTACCCATCCCTGTACTCCTTAAATATCTGCATTGAAGCTTATGAGCCTTCATAAATAGGAGATAGTTCTGACCTAGAACTTCCTAAGTGGAAAACATTTGCATCAGTTAAGTTTGTGTCTCCTTAATTCATTGTTCTTTTTAAAAGCCCATATAAGTTTATATATATTTGGATTAAGGAAACAAATCAAAAGCCCTATAACACTGAGACAAACCAGAAAATTAGAAGTACATTTATTCCCAGTTGCTTAGAACAAAAGGTCATATTAAAAATTCATAGTGTAAATTCCCACCCAAGTGTCAGAAGGATGGAAGACTAAGGTTTATTTGGGGCCTCTCCAATGGTCTCTTCACCAAGCACAGCTTTTGTTCTCCCTGGATAAGAACTGAATACAGGTGTGTATCTAAAAGTTGAGACATAGGGAACTTACTGATGAGCCCAGAGCCCAGATTTTGAAAATTTAACCCAAGGCCTGCCATTATCAGCCTGCATAGAGCATAGGAACTGGTGAGTGGGGCCACTTTGCAGACAACAGAAGCAGTCCAAAGGAGGTAGTTTCCATGTGCATCTCACTTTTAAAATTCTGTGGAGGAAACTGGCAGAGCTGCCAGCCATGTTCCGCCATGAAAATCCTTGCTGTAGTTGCAACAACGCTGACACCTGTCTTAGACATCCCTGTCACCCTACCCCCATTCTCCTTCCTTTATATCTGTTTTCATTATACATCCAGTTTAAACTCCATATTTTTTATTACCCTAGAAAATAAAACAGAAACAGAAATGGGAAGGGAGGTCATCAGAGATGGGAAAGTGCGTGGAAACTTAATGTCACATAGTAACGTTTTAAAAGCTTTTGAGTGTTAAAAGATTATTGTCCTTAGGTTAAACACATGTATAATTTTTTGTGGAATCAAAATATCTGATCAATTAAAAAGTGTGGTATCACAACAGCTGATGGAACTCACAGTAGAAGCCCTTTGCAAAATTTATTGATACAAAATGTTCATAAATAAAATTTTACTAAAAGCTTTAGTACATTAGACCAGTGTCCAAATCACACATCAGCATGCAGTAAGTATTTAAGAAGAGTTAGCTATTTTTTTGTCGTTGTTAATTTTTTTTCACCAGATAGAGGCAATGATAAGGTAGGAAACTGCATTACCATTTTTGTGGAAAGAGATGCGATTATTATTCTTTTTTATTCAATACCTATTTTCACTAGGCTCTTCTCTGTGCAACTTTTTCTGACAGTACCCTCCTTCAGGCAAAGCCATTTGTTTCCCTTTTCTATTCCTTCCCAGTTATCTAGACTATCTTAAATACAAAATAAGCAGTTAAATCAATGAATAGTTAAATAAATAGAAGAAGGAAGTTAACAAGAAAACAACATTAATCAGATCAGGTATTCCTATTACTTTGATTTTGTTGGATATTATTTATACAAGCACTTTGTTTTGGCCATAAATACCCAGATAGAATCAAAAGCTTTTATTTGTATTTGAATCAGCTAATAATTATGTCCTTTGCTTTGTTAGTGTGAACTTGGCCTTAGAGCTGAACTTTACCATCAAATTCCTTGTAAATACCTTAGATTTCAAATCACAAGAGTATTGAGATTTAGCCTCAGAAAGAAGTTAAAGGAAGAAAGCAAACAAACAAAAAACATTTAACTTAGAATTTCATTTAAAATGATCAATTGTTTTCACTAGGAAACTTCATAACAATGTATCCAAAGTCCAACATTCTTTTTTTTTTTACTCTGAAAAAATTGGTAACTGCTCATGCAAATAACTGGATGTGACTGAGATACTATGTAGAGATGCAAAGTTTTCTATGTGTTGTTAATAATTACATTTTTTGTTTGTTTAGCTTCTTTTCTGAATATTTATCAGGGAAAATAATGGATGCATATAGGGGATATAATATAAATTTTGGATATACTCCATGGTTATCCATGCAGGGACACAGAAGTCAATCTGGGACCCTCTCCATTGGCAGAGTTTGGCTCAAGCCCTCCCAAAAGGGAACTTTGCCACAAAGTCCTGTGCAAGAGCTGATTTTGTCACTGTTTTCCCCATGGTTCATAACAAGTGACTGCTCACATGTCCTCTTTTACATTTCAGCTTATTTGAGAATTTATAACAAGCATTATAAAGTGCGTTATTTAATGAGTTTTAGGAAATGACCCTCATTATCAAATATAATTACAGAGAACTCTATGTATATATGAATATTGAAAAAAATGAGCTATCATGATGAAATACTGATGAATTCTTTGGAAGGAGAAAGGAATTATTTCTAGAGAAGGCTGACATGGGAAAGAAAATAACTGTCTTGGAAGTTCTGTCAAAATATGTCTTTAAATTCCAATGTTTTACCAAGATCAGAAAATGCCCATATTAAAGACTATGATTCTGTGGTTTATTTTGAATGTGTTAGGATGAAATGTGTTTATTATAAAAAGTAGTATAATTATTTGCAATATTGTGACCATTGGCAGAGATGTAATGGAATCACTGTGTTGGCTTTTGTAGTATGTGGCTTCTAAATACCCTTTCTTTACATAAGATCAGTTCACATGTTAATTTGGATGACTACATTAAATTGGGTAATTGCTGCTACACTCTCGGTTCTAATTATTCCAGTGGTGATTATTTTACTTGTGGGCAATTTTCCTTTTTTTTTTTCCTTACCATACTGTATGCCACTCCCCAAACAGCTTCTGAAACACAAATAAGAAATGTCCTCAAATGTAAATGAGGCATTATTCTCACGGTCCCTTACATCTAATTCCGCTCGTATGACTTTGCTAAAACAAATCTCTGAGAAGACTCACCAATGAGACAATTTACTGGATTCCTTGTAATCCCCGTACTTGTCCTTCCTGCGGCACACAGACCTGCGAGGCAGTGGTGCAGAAATCCCTATCTCTGGAAATCTCTTCTTTTGGCTTTGGTGATACTGTGATGTGTACCCTTCTCTCTCCAGTGACGCTCCTTTCTCGCCCACCCTGTATATAAACACATACCAAGGATTTGCCAGCAATTATTTTCTTTTTCTGTAGTCACTTTCTTGGTTATCACATCTTTGTATTTACACAGTTACAAAGATGACTTTAAAGTTCTTTTCTTTAAGTCTCAGCTTTCTTTTAAATCTTGAGAATATTATCCCCTGGTTACCTCAAAAACCTACATGGCAAAAGTTCAGATTTTTATTTTCCCCAGTCCCTTTTCTCACCCACTTCCAAACCAGCCCTTCTTGCCTGTCCTTCATCTATGACAACCTGGTAAAAGCTTGAGGTCAGTGTTCGCTTTACCTCCTAGCTCATGTGTTGGAATCAATCACTTACCAAATCCTGTTGAATTTATATCATTTGATACCTGCTATATGACAGAGATGAATTTTATCATTTTTCATATATTACAATTTAAATCCACAAAACAGGACAGCTCAGTGTGTATAAGTAACTTACCTAAACAAGTCAGAGCTGGGCAGAATCTAGGGTTCAAACCCAACTTTTTTTTTATAACGTCTAATGTCCATTTCAGCAAATTATATCATTTTTATTTCCATAAAGTCTCACATCCCTGTACCCTTTGTAATCCTCTTAGTTCCATATAACACAGTACTTCCTCTTGCTGTCTTCCAACTCTAACTCCTTTTTGCTTGATTTTTTCCTAAGTTATATAGTTACCATATGACTCTAATAAATTTTGACTGTTTCCCATTGTTTGCAAATTATGTACACATCCCTTTCAGAGGTTCATCAGTTAAAGAACTTTGCTTACAGTCAGCAGAAATTGGTTCTTGATTATGTTGAGTGAAACAAAATGGAAAAACAAAACTTCATAAATACACCACACACACACACACACACACACACACACACACACACAATTTATTGACAGGTCACTGATTAACTCTCCTAAATAAAGGGAGATTCAGGGCTTTGGGAAGGACCAGTGAGTAGGCAGGTACTGAGGGTAGGACTCATGACCCTTTTTGGTGAAGGTGGTGTGATCTGCTCACCAGCTAACTCAGCTTCAACAGCCCTTTGGTCCATGTGCCTCCTTGATCAAGACTCAAATCCCAAATGAGACATTGAGTTACATGTCTACCATTTGGCCAGGGACTGGGGAAGGGGAAGGATAAAGGGTAATAATCATTGAAAAGTCTAACTGGGCCCCAAGGTAGGAGAAATGGAGCACCCCTAAAACTACTCTGCTGTTACCTAGGGGTGGGGCAGAGGCACCCACAGACCTAACAGATGTGTGTCCCCACGCAAGGCTTGCAAGTGCTCGAGTTGAGCCACAGCCTTTTCGGCATTACCACCCACTGCCTCTTCCTGTTCACGCAACCCTGAAATTCTCACCAATCTCCATACATGCTACAAGGCTTCCAGGCCACTGTTTTCTGGAACATTTACTTCTCTCATGTCTTTAACAAAAGCCTCCCTATCCATATAGGACCTGCCCAAATGATACCTTGTTACTACCATTTCAAGAGCTCTACAGACAAGTAATTTCTCTCTTTCCTTTTCTCCTAGTGTTTCCTTTTGCTCATCTTCAACAGTACTTTTCAAAGTCTGCCTTGTATCTTTTTTACTGAAATACAAGTGCTTTGATGGCATGCATCATGTCATTCTTCTCAGTATACCTTGTAATGTTGAACATGAGTTCTTACAGGTTGCAGTGATTAATAAATGAAGGCACAATTTTTTTTTTCTCATACCACATTTTTTCTTACTGTTGATTCAAAGTGCTGAATTTAATCTGTAATGCAATTATATCATTTATCTCCAACCTTCCTGTAATGTCCTTGACAGGAAATTACACCTAGCTTTTAAAATTGTAAACTTATACCTAGTAGGTAAGATTAAATGTGTTGATTCAATATTGATTTAATAAAGTTTAATAGCAATCTAATAGATTATTTGGAAGAGAAGGAGAGTTACTACAAGGGGAAGAGAAATAAAATAGATCAATAATGGCAAGACATTTTTAGAAAGTTAATCCTCAGAACACAGCAATGAGATGGGTATTATTTTACATATGAGGAAATTGAGGCTTGGATGGGGTGTTAATTTCAAATAGGAAATAAAACTGAGATTCAGGATTTGCTGTATATTAAAGACTGTTCGTTTCATTAATTGAAAATTTTGTAAATCCAAACTAATGAATATACATGTTTTTTTAAAAAAAAAGTAACCCAATGGGTTTTATCATAAAGATGAGCAGTGTTCTGCCCTAACCTTCACTATCCTAGAGGCAGCTATTCTAAATCATTTCTCTTCGGAGGTATGCTGGTGGTTAGCTCCATTTCTCTAAATAATATACATATGCCACTCTCTTTGTGGATTATAAGCAATGGATAGCCATTCTTCTTCCAAGAATTTTAAAAATGTTAAGGATGTTACAGCATATTGAGAAAGGACAAGATAAACCCATGTATCAAATAACCCCAATAGAAAAAAATAATTTTTACAAGAGGAAATAGAGTTTTCCACTCAACACAGAAACTATTCTAATCACAACAGGTAATCAGGGAAATACAAAATCTATTAGCTAGGTCCCATTTTCAGCCATTAGACTGGAAAAAGGCAAAACCTGTAATAATATTAGGATGCAGGGAAATGGACATTCATAGGCAGTGTAGGAGGAAGTGTAAATTGGCACAGCCATTCGGAGGGCAATTTGGCAGCATCTAGCAACTCAGAGAAACAAAACCTGTGCCTGCCGTGTCACCAGGGCGTCACTGCATCGTGTCCTCAGGGGAGGAGCTTGAAGGTGTGAGTGTGGAGCCGTGTGTGAGGTGTTCACTGCAGCAGTGTTTGTACTAGGAGAACTGGAAGCAGCTCCAATACCCGTCTTCCACAAGTTGCCTCTTTCTATCCTTTGCTCTAAATTTATTTTGAAAATATGCCTTTATTGATTTTTAGGAACTCTGAATAAATTTGGATATTAACCCTTTGCTTCATAAATGTTGCAAATATTTTTCATCTAAGCTACCACTTTTGTCTAATTAGTCCATGTTCTTCCTCCAGGATTTCATCTCAATTCTTTTCTAGTTCATCAATTTTGGCTTTTGCTTTATATATAATTTTGGGGATTGTCTTTCTTACCTTAAAGCCCTGACTAAGCACATTCTCCTATATTTTTTTTATTACCCTCATGGCTTTAATTCTTTAATCTCCATGGAATTCTTACTTCCATGATATTTTATGATGCTAGGAAAGGATCCTGTTTATAATGCTTCCTCACTCCCCAATAATTTATCTAAATCATGTCTTAAATAATACACCTCACATTTGAACCATAATGTCTTTGAAAGATTTTTGCTTGCTCTGGGCCAGCTGATGCATTCCTTTCTTACCTGTAGGGAGGAAAAATATCAGGTGAACTTTAGGGAATCCCTTTCTTTCAGCTCCGTTTGATCCCTCTTGCTCTTCCGTCGTCTGTGGCCTCTCAGAGCTGGGACAGCTTGGGAACTTTGTTGGGCTTTTTCTCTGCAGGTCTTCTGTATGTTCTAGGTTGCTGTCTCCTTAGTTCTGCTTCCCATTTGCCCCTATCACACAGAAATTAATGAAATGTCTTACTCCTTTTTAACAAGTGTTTACAACATTCCTATTGCCTTAACATCATTGTAATGGGTTGTTGTAGAGAGAGGCGCCATAAATGCATGTGTGTGGCCTACTATCTGGATAAATAAATAAATAAATAAATAAATCTACTACACACTGTTTTAAAGTTATTGCTGTGTTGCCTCTTAAAGTCAACTGGGTTTATCTGTATTCTTGCTGGGAAAAAAATATATAAAAGAACAGATTTATGCATTTAAAATATCTTAAAATTTCAACTATGTGAGCTCTCATTGTTCCTCATTAGCAAGAGTTGACTGTTTTCCTCAATTATATCTTCATATATTTTAATCAGCACTCAGCTGGATTCCTTTTTTTTTTTACTTCCCAAGCTACTTATCTCTAATTTCTCAAATTCCTTATAACAGACCCAAGTTTTAAATGGTCATTCACATCACCAAAGAAAAATGTAAATTCAGTTCATATAAAGGAATTGTAAAAATTCAGGCTATATTTTCCTGAACTTCTCTCATCTTTTTTCTGATGCTTTTCTGCTGCTCTCTCATTTTTCTGCCTCAGAGGCGTCCCTCTGCACCCCTGCTGGGGGTGAGCTACCTGCTGGCAGCCAGAACACTATCACTGCAACCATGTGGGACACTATAGCAACCCAAGGCACCTCTACTGCCAACCACTTTTCTATTATCATTCTCTACCAACTCTCACTTTAAACAGGTCATAAGTGACACTCCGATGAACAGAAGTAGACTGAAAAGGAAGCATAATCCTACTCAAACTGTAGCCACCTAGCTTTCAGCAGATTTCAAAGCAATTTACTTTCACATAAAACAACACAAATCTGACTGAATGACTCCTGTACCAACGGATTAAGATTTTCAAAGATAAAAATCCCAGTTGCAGACTATTCCCCATTAAAATGTAAAAACATAACCTGTAGGATAGTGAACCCATTATGAACCATTATAAACTAATACCACATTAAATGAAAACTACAAAGTAAACATATGTTTTTAAAAATATGACAGTGAAATACACATCATGGCAAAGCAAGTATATATCATAATCCACAGACCTAGATGTTCAGCAAAAGAATCCATGAAGTCTTGGAAGGCCAGGGGAGGGCATATACTACAGGGTGTTTGGAAGTGGTGGGAAAAAGGAGGGGAGGAGGGGAAACTGGAGGAATGATAGAGAAGAAGGCAATTAAAAGGAGGGTGGGATGCTACTAAAAACCACCTGCCAATTCTCTGCAAAAATAATCCACCTAAAACATTGGATTAGATAATGGTTGAGAGTTTTGTAGATCTAGGCTTTCTTAGAGGCAAAGCAAAGGGTAAGGGTTGGCTGGGGCAAAAAATTTCAGACTGGTAGATATGAATCAAGCAGGCTAAATGAGTGGCATTTAGTTACTTCCTAGTTCTTTGCCATTTACACTCAGGGCCGTCATTTGTACAGCCTTCTGCAAAGCAAGAGCTGAACTGAGATGAGAATCGATGCTTTCCATTTTTCATGGGTTAATTTTCTATTTGGCTGCTATGTCCAGAAAACCCTTACCTGTCTTTCCCTGAACTGTCTGGATAATTGCTTCAGTTCTGTGCTTTCCTTTGACTGTGGACACCTACCCCATTTAAAGCATTTTTCTTGCAACTCACACTCACTTGGCTCAAGAAGGTGCTACCACCAAAGCAAGGAGGTCAACATGAGCAGTTAGATCCGACAAGTTCCTGACTCAGTTACTGGCGGTTTATAAGAAGGAGAGAAAAAATGGCAAAGACCTTATTCTTCTTAGCTACTTTAAAGTGCAAATAATTGATCACATGTCAGAGTCAGCTGCAGCTGGCTGCCTCCTTCTGCCTATACCTTCCTTCCCAGTGAATTGCCTCATGCACAGCTGAATCTGTGGACAGTATATTTTCTAACACTCTCTTGGTTAATCCTTTCCCAGCTGTGCAGTGGTTTAGGTCAATAGCTTATTGTCTTCCCAAGGGCAGGACAGCTATTTTAGAGGATGAATTAAGATTATACAGCAGGTTAGAGGACCAAGATGGAGGCTTAAAGCAGAATCTTGTATGTGGTCGTAGATCTACCATTGGTTTCCGACTTATTTGGAGTCTGTGCTCCTTGTATCCATGAAAGTATTGCCTGAAACAAAGAGAGAAATGATGAATCTTTGCCTCACCTGCTTTCTTTGGAGATTGAAGGGAACTTGTTTTTATTTTGACAGTGAAAACTTTGGAGGAAATTAATGAAATGATCAAAGTTAAATATTCTTGTATGTATATTAGACTTTTTAGAGTTAGAAATGCTTTTCACACTATCTAGAATATAAAGTTAAAAAATTAACCTACCTGAGCCATTTTAAGCAGTCTATTGCCCAGCAGAAGTTTCTGGATTCAGAAATTTTAAATTAAAAGGGTTTAAGTATTCTTACATACAAATCTGTTGTCAGGTTGGAAACCCATTCAGTAAAATTTCATCATGTAAAACTCCTGAAAGATCTATAAAATCAGAGAAATATAA
Organism: Manis pentadactyla; assembly: GCF_030020395.1. Classification (NCBI taxonomy): domain Eukaryota; kingdom Metazoa; phylum Chordata; class Mammalia; order Pholidota; family Manidae; genus Manis; species Manis pentadactyla. The sequence goes on along the minus strand of NC_080020.1, from coordinate 208,580,594 downwards.
AAATTATTTTAGAGAATTAGAGAAAAATTTGATGTTAATCTAAAAACTTCATCTTTTCCCTTGTAGCTACTCAAAGCATGTTTATGATAGTACTTGACATATAGAGTTAAAGTACAGACACAGGGTAAGTTAGCACATGTAAAGTGATGCATGAATAGGGCAAAAAGTAAGTGCAACCTGAGTTCCAAGGCAGGAAAAACTCACTTCAACTGCAGTGTTGGGAGGATGGGAAGACTGGTTTTTTTGTTTGTTTGTTTTTAATTTGGACCTTGAAGCATGGGAAGCATTTTAGCTTTTGAAGATGTTCACTGGGAACTTCAAGACTGAGAAAATTGCATGTGAAAAATGTCTAGATAATAAAAGATCAGAGTTGAATTTGCTATTTTGGCTGGACCATCTTTGGGTACCAATAGGAAATCAGCTTAGTAAGGTGAACAATGGTCCAGTTGTGATGGGCATATGATGGCAAAGTATTTAGAGGTATAGGTTTCTGTGTCTCTGTTAAAACCTATCACAATCATTGATAGATGTACTATTTTTTGCTGTTTTCTCTGGACTTAGATTTTCAATACATGGTACTATGTTATAAATATTTGTATCCCCCCAAATTCATATGTTGAAATCTACCTACCAAGGTGATGGTATTAGGAGATGGGGCCTTTGGGAGGTGATTAGGGCATGAAGGCAGAAACCTCAGAAATGAGAATAGTGCCCTTATAAAAGAGGCTCCAGAGAGATCCCATCTCTCTTCTGCCCTGTGAAGGTGCAGACATAAAGAGCTGTCTATGAACCAGGAAGCCCTTTCCAAACACTGAATTTGCCAGTGTCTTGAACCTAGACTTCCCAGTTTCTAGAATTGTTAGAAACAAATGCGTGCCGTTTATACAATACCCAGAGTCTGAATGAACTAAGACATATGGGATCTAGAAGCATCCTGTGATTTAGCTAAGGCTTTAGTTGATAACCCATTCTGAGAAGCTTCAATTACAGATAAAAAAAAATTAGCATTCCAACATTTGGAGGAAAATTCATGGCAGTTTAAATAAATGAAAGCACATCCATAAAATGAAATAACAAATGTCAAGATAGAATAGAATAAAAATATTTAGCATGATTCAAAGCTGTTCTTACATTTTTGCTAAGTAGACACACTATGAAGCAGATAGTATATGTACAAGTATATGTACATACATACACACATACACAGAAAAGGCTAGAAGAATATAAATGAAATAAACCAAAATAAGCCAAAATGTTATCAATGATTTTTTTCCACATAGTAGGATTGCAGGATTTGTTTTACTTTTTTTCAAATTTACAGGCATTTAAATGTATTTTATAGTAAAAAGTTTATAGCATAATATGAATTTATTTAAAAATATTTAATAAAAATTATTTAATAAAATAAAATATAGTAAAACCATTTCAGACTGTTTACAGTGGTCACATAGGTTAAGTCTGTGAACACTCTTGGCTCTAAGACACATCACCAAAATCCTCCAGAATGAAAAAGAAATGCCTTGGGCATTCAGTCAGGGACTTTTAAGCAATTTAAAACTGTTTCTGAGTTTCCTAATCTATAAAAAGGGGTTAACATTTAACTTCCCATGTTTCCTGAAGGTTAAAGCTGCCTTATCTTTATATTATCTACTGTGATTTAATAATATTAAAACATATCATTCAGTCAAAAACATGCATCAGGCATCTGGTAGGAAAGCTGTTAGAGACGAGGGTCACAGGTAAGTGACAAAAATTAAGCTATTCAGTTTGTTTATTTGAGGGTACTTTCCATAGCTTTGAAAATGAAAACACATCATTTATACAGATAGACCTCAGTTTGTATATAAAATTCTTGTCTAAAATGGAAAATAACCATTTTTTTGCTACAAATATAAGAAAGAATAATTACAATCTATTTACATACATTTAAATCTGAATATAATTACCAAAGTTTGGGAAAAGCATATTTGAAATCTATTTGAATTTTGATTTAAAAATGTTTACTTTTTTCAACATCAATGTGGTTTAATTTTTTTTATGAAAGTAATGCATATGTGCTATAATAAAGTAGTAGTGAAAAGTGAAAAAGCAGTTATAACCTTTAATAGATAATAACAGAATACTTTTTCAAACATTTTTGTATGCATATATAATTATTTGTAATATATATGAATATGCAAATAAAGGTAATGGGGTTATACTAAATTATTTTGTAACTTCTTTTTAACATCAATAGATTACAAATATATTTTCATGTTAATAAGTATAAATTATATAGTAATTTTGGTGTTAGTATCTAATTACATTAATGTAAAAGAGCATAAAGTGATAGGAAAATTGAAAATTGAATAAAGAGACAAAGTTTACATTCTCAACTTGAGGTACCTATCTATATAAAGTTGGAGGTCATTATAATATATATATCATGGGAAGATATTCCAAATGTGTGTCTCAGTTTGCTAATCGATAAGAGCTGGAGTGTTTTAAAGACAGTTAAGTACAAAGGAAGTAGTTCTAGGGTTTGGAGGGGGAAGCCTGAAAGCGCTGAAAAAATCAGGTACTGTCTCTTCTGAGCACTTAAATCCAATATTATTAGATCAGAAGACATCTTAGAAGGGTGCATATCAATCCAGTAGTATGGATGAGGAAATAGAGGGTATCAAGGTTAGGTTACTCATATGTGGTCACATAGACAATGAGAGGAACATGAAGGGTTACAACCAGGGTGCTTTGACCTGAAGCACAAGAATCTTTTCAGTACACCACACTACGCATCTTTTACCTTCCCACTGCTGACTCACTTTATGTTATGTTGTTCTTCGTACATCTAACATAAACTCAAATTAAGATTATTAAAACATGATGACTGGCAGAGGCGGAGCCAACATGGCGGCGTGAGTAGGACAGTGGGAATCTCCTCCCAAAAACATATATAATTTTGAAAATACAACAAACACAACTAGCCCTAAAAGAGAGACCAGAAGACGCAGGACAGTGGCCAGACTGCAGCTACACCAGCGAGAACCCAGCGACTGGTGAAAGGGGTGAGATACAAGCCCCGGCCCGGCGGGACCCGAGCGCCCCTCCCCCCAGCTCCCGGCGGGAGAACAATAGGCAGAGCGGGAGGGAGACGGAGCCCAGGACTGCCGAACACCCAGCCCCAGCCATCCGGGCCAGAGCGCAGACACAGTACATGCCCAGGGGGCCCTGGATACTGGGGGAACAGGGAGTAAGACCTCTGAGCGGGTGCTGAAGCTGATGCCCCTGTGACAAAGAAAAGCGGGGGCTTTTTGAAAGTCTTAAAGGGACAGGGACTTAACAGCTTGACAGAAACAACCCAGGTCACAGTACAGCAGCTGGAAATTACAGGGAAAACCGGGTGCACTAACCCCCTGGGCAACAGCTCTGAGACCCCTCACGGAGGCAAACAGTCAAGCAGCCCCCCCATCCATCACCCCACTGGGCGCTGCGAAAGCAGAGAAGCAGCCTGAGACAAATTCCGCCCACAGAAAGGGAAATTTCTCCCTTCCGGCCAGGCAAGACACAAAGACCCACTCTACACGCAATTACCCAACACAAGCCACTAGGGGTCGCAGTTGCCCCATTAAAGAAAGGCCAGTAGCAAGTGAAAATTTTGGCCCTCCCAGCTGACAGTCAATAGCACCTGTCAACATGAAAAGGCAAAAAAATATGATCCAGACAAGACTAACCCAGACAGCTTCAGCATCTGCTACATCTTCCCCTGAGAAGGAATCTGGGGAGATAGATTTAGCCAGTCTACCTGAAAAACAATTCAAAACAAAAGTCATAACCATGCTGATGGACTTGCAGAGAAATATGCAAGAACTAAGGAAGGAGAATTCAGAAATAAAACAAGCTCTGGAAGGACTTCAAAACAGAATGGACGAGATGCAAGAGACCATTAATGGACTAGAAAACAGAGAACAGGAACGCAGAGAAGCTGATGCAGAGAGAGATAAAAGGATCTCCAGGAATGAAAGAATTTTAAGAGAGCTGAGTGATCAATCTAAAAGGAATAATATAAGAATCATAGGCATTCCAGAAGAAGTAGAGAGAGAAAAGGGGATAGAAAATGTCTTTGAAGAAATAATTGCTGAAAATTTCCCCAAACTAGGGGAAGAAATGGCCTCTCAGACCACAGAGGTACACAGAACTCCCATGACAAGGGATCCAAGGAGGGCAACACCAAGACACATAATAATTAAAATGGCAAAGATCAAAGACAAGGACAAAGTATTACAAGCAGCCAGAGAGAAAAAAAAGGTTACCTACAAAGGAAAACCCATCAGGCTATCATCAGACTTCTCAACAGAAACCCTACAGGCCAGAAGAGAATGGCATGATATACTTAATGCAATGAAACAGAAGGGCCTCGAACCAAGACTACTGTATCCAGCACGAATATCATTTAAATATGAAGGAGGGATTAAACAATTCCCAGACAAGCAAAAGTTGAGGGAATTTGCCTCCCACAAACCACCTCTACAGGGCATCCTACAGGGACTGCTCTAGATGGGAGCACTCCTAAAAAGAGCACACAACAAAACACCCAACATATGAAGAAGGGAGGAGGAGGAATAAGAAGGGAGAGAAATAAAGAATCATCAGATTGTGTTTATAATAGCTCAACAAGCGAGTTAAGTTAGACAGTAAGACAGTAAAGAAGCTAACCCTAAACCTTTGGTAACCACAAACTTAAAGCCTGCAATGGCAATAAATTCATACCTTTCAATAATCACCCTAAATGTAAATGGACTGAATGCACCAATCAAAAGACACAGAGTAATAGAATGGATAAAAAAGCAAGATCCATCCATATGCTGCTTACAAGAGACTCACCTCAAACCCAAAGACGCGCACAGACTTAAAGTCAAGGGATGGAAAAAGATATTTCAAGCAAACAACAGAGAGAAGAAAGCAGGTGTTGCAATTCTGGTATCAGACAAAACAGACTTCAAAATAAAGAAAGTAACAAAAGACAAAGAAGGACACTACATAATGATAAAGGGCTCAGTCCATCAAGAGGATATAACCATTATAAATATATATGCACCCAATACAGGAGCACCAACATACCTGAAACAAATATTAACAGAACTAAAGGAGGAAATAGAATGCAATGCATTCATTCTAGGAGACTTCAACACACCACTCACTCCAAAGGACAGATCCACCAGACAGAAAATAAGTAAGGACACAGAGGCACTGAACAACACACTAGAACAGATGGACCTAATAGACATCTACAGAACTCTACATCCAAAAGCAACAGGATACACGTTCTTCTCAAGTGCACATGGAACATTCTCCAGAATAGACCACATACTAGGACACAAAAAGAGCCTCAGTAAATTCCAAAAGATTGAAATCCTACCAACCAACTTTTCAGACCACAAAGGCATTAAACTAGAAATAAACTGTTCAAAGAAAGCAAAAAGGCTCACAAACACATGGAGGCTAAACAACATGCTCCTAAATAATCAATGGATCAATGACCAAATCAAAATGGAGATCCAGCAATATATGGAAACAAATGACAACAACAACACTAAGCCCCAACTTCTGTGGGACGCAGCAAAAGCAGTATTAAGAGGAAAGTATATAGCAATCCAAGCATATTTAAAAAAGGAAGAGCAATCCCAAATGAACGGTCTAATGTCACAACTATCAAAATTGGAAAAAGAAGAACAAATGAGGCCTAAGGTCAGCAGAAGGAGGGACATAATAAAGATCAGAGAAGAAATAAATAAAATTGAGAAGAATAAAACAATAGCAAAAATCAATGAAACCAAGAGCTGGTTCTTCGAGAAAATAAACAAAATAGATAAGCCTCTAGCCAGACTTATTAAGAGGAAAAGAGAGTCAACACAAATCAACAGTATCAGAAATGAGAAAGGAAAAATCACAACAGATCCCGCAGAAATACAAAGAATTATTAGAGACTACTATGAAAACCTATATGCTAACAAGCTGGGAAACCTAGGAGAAATGGACAACTTCCTAGAAAAATACAACCTTCCAAGACTGACCCAAAAAGAAACAGAAAATCTAAACAGACCAATTACCAGCAACGAAATTGAAGCGGTAATCAAAAAACTACCAAAGAACAAAACCCCCGGGCCAGATGGATTTACCTCGGAATTTTATCAGACATACAGGGAAGACATAATACCCATTCTCCTTAAAGTTTTCCAAGAAATAGAAGAGGAGGGGATACTCCCAAACTCTCAAACATATGAAGCTAACATCACCCTAATACCAAAACCAGGCAAAGACACCACCAAAAAAGAAAACTACAGACCAATATCCCTGATGAACGTAGACGCAAAAATACTCAACAAAATTTTAGCAAACCGAATTCAAAAATACATCAAAACCATCGTACACCATGACCAAGTGGGATTCATCCCAGGGATGCAAGGATGGCTCAACATTCGAAAGTCCATCAATATCATCCACCACATCAACAAAAAGAAAGACAAAAACTGCATGATCATCTCCATAGATGCTGAAAAAGCATTTGAACAAGTTCAACATCCATTCATGATAAAAACTCTCAGCAAAATGGGAACAGAGGGCAAGTACCTCAACATAATAAAGGCCATCTATGAAAAACCCACAGCCAACATTATATTGAACAGCGAGAAGCTGAAAGCATTTCCGCTGAGATTGGGAACTAGACAGGGATGCCCACTCTCTCCACTGTTATTTAACATTGTACTAGAGGTCCTAGCCACGGCAATCAGACAAAACAAAAAAATACAAGGAATCCAGATTGGCAAAGAAGAAGTCAAACTGTCACTATTTGCAGATGACATGATACTGTACATAAAAAACCCTAAAGACTCCACCCCAGAACTACTAGAACTGATATCGGAATACAGCAAAGTTGCAGGATACAAAATCAACACACAGAAATCTGTGGCTTTAATATATACCAACAATGAACCAACAGAAAGAGAAATCAGGAAAACAACTCCATTCACAATTGCATCAAAAAAAATAAAATACCTAGGAATAAACCTAACCAAAGAAGTGAAAGACTTATATTCTGAAAACTACAAGTCACTCTTAAAAGAAATTAAAGGGGACACTAACAGATGGAAATGCATCCCATGCTCATGGCTAGGAAGAATTAATATCGTCAAAATGGCCATCCTGCCCAAAGCAATATACAGATTTGATGCAATCCCTATGAAACTACCAGCAACATTCTTCAATGAACTGGAACAAATAATTCAAAAATTCATATGGAACCACCAAAGACCCCGAATAGCCAAAGCAATCCTGAGAAAGAAGAATAAAGTAGGGGGGATCTCACTCCCCAACTTCAAGCTCTATTATAAAGCCATAGTAATCAAGACAATTTGGTACTGGCACAAGAACAGAGCCACAGACCAATGGAACAGACTAGACAATCCAGACATTAACTCAGACATATATGGTCAATTAATATTTGATAAAGGAGCCATGGACATACAATGGCGAAATGACAGTCTCTTCAACAGATGGTGCTGGCAAAACTGGACAGCTACATGTAGGAGAATGAAACTGGACCATCGTCTAACCCCATATACAAAAGTAAACTCAAAATGGATCAAAGACCTGAATGTAAGTCATGAAACCATTAAACTCTTGGAAGAAAACATAGGCACAAACCTCTTAGACATAAACATGAGTGACCTCTTCTTGAACATATATCCCTGGGCAAGGAAAACAACAGCAAAAATGAACAAGTGGGACTATATTAAGCTGAAAAGCTTCTGTACAGCAAAAGACACCATCAATAGAACAAAAAGGAACCCTACAGTATGGGAGAATATCTTTGAAAATGACACATCCGATAAAGGCTTGACGTCCAGAATATATAAAGAGCTCACACGCCTCAACAAACAAAAAACAAATAACCCAATTAAAAAATGGGCAAAGGAACTGAACAGACGGTTCTCCAAAAAAGAAATACAGATGGCCAACAGACACATGAAAAGATGCTCCACATCGCTAATTATCAGAGAAATGCAAATTAAAACTACAATGAGGTATCACCTCACACCAGTAAGGATGGCTGCCATCCAAAAGACAAACAACAACAAATGTTGGCGAGGCTGTGGAGAAAGGGGAACCCTCCTACACTGCTGGTGGGAATGTAAGTTAGTTCAACCATTGTGGAAAGCAGTATGGAGGTACATCAAAATGCTCAAAACAGACTTACCATTTGACCCAGGAATTGCACTCCTAGGAATTTACCCTAAGAATGCAGCAATCAAGTATGAGAAAGATCAGTGCACCCCTATGTTTATCGCAGCACTATTTACAATAGCCAAGAATTGGAAGCAACCTAAATGTCCATCGATAGATGAATGGATAAAGAAGATGTGGTACATATACACAATGGAATACTACTCAGCCATAAGAAAAGGTCAAATCCAACCATTTGCAGCAACATGGATGGAGCTGGAGGGTATTTTGCTCAGTGAAACAAGCCAAGCAGAGAAAGAGAAATTCCAAATGATCTCACTCATCTGTGGAATATAAGAACAAAGGAAAAACTGAAGGAACAAAACAGCAGCAGAATCACAGAACTCAAGAATGGACTAACAGGTACCAAAGGGAAAGGGACTGGGGAGGATGGGTGGGTAGGGAGGGATAAGGGGGGGAGAAGTAGGGGGGTATTAAGATTAGCATCCATAGCGGGGTGGGAGAAAGGGGAGGGCTGTACAACACAGAGAAGACAAGTAGTGATTCTACAACAGGTTGCTACGCTGATGGACAGTGACTGTAAAGGAGTATATAGGGGGGACCTGGTATAGGGGAGAGCCTAGTAAACAAAGTATTCGTCATGTAAGTGTAGATTAATGATTAAAAAAAAAAAAGTGTAGGCAAAGGGTCTGTTTGTGTTTATACAGAGGATCAAAGCCTAATTGGGCTACCCCGAAAATGAACTAAGATACGATATGAAAAAGAACTTCCAACATCTGCACTCTCAGGAAGACTCATGCCAGAAGATGATCATCAAAAAACCCCAACAAAGATCCACGCACTGCTACAGCTGTAGATGCACTCATCCCACCAGTTCCTGGACTTGCCATGGGAATGAAGGAGATATCTAAGCTGGCCTGTGCATACAGTAAAACAACAAATTTGACTGGATCTATACTGTTGGAACTCAACCAAGAATTTGGAGAAGTGCAAATTGTAGCGCTCCAAACTCTTACAACTACAGACTATTTACTGTTAAAAGAACATATGGCATGTGAACAGTCCCCAGGAATGGGTTGTTTTAATTTGTCTGATTTCTTTCAGACTGTTCAAGTTCAGTTGGACAATATCCACCATATCATAGATAAGTTTTCACAAATGCCTAAGGTGCCTTAATGGTTTTCTTGTTTCACTGGAGATGGCTGGTAATTACAGATATGCTTTGGTTATGTAACTATACTCCTATTATGTTAATGTGTGTGCGAAATTTAAGTAGTAGCTTAAAACCTATATATGCTGAAGTTACTCTACAAGAAGATATGTCAAAGAAATAATCAATCTTCCCATGTTTTCTTCCGTCTGCTACTTCTACAGCTTTTCTTCTTCCTTCCTAATTACAACCCTTAAATAGAATTCGTGCCTCATATCAAATTTACCGTGTATCATAACTCCTCCAAGTGGTAAAGATACCTCAAGACAATTGCTGGGCATAGAAGCCACAGGGCATAAATATGCAAAGAAGTAAAAAGCTAACCTTTTCAAACAATAAGGCTTCCCTCTCACTTACCAACTTCACATTTCCCTGTATGGCCCCGGAAGATGACTGGTTAGCCAGAGACGGGTAAGATTCCTCAAGGGAGGAACAACCTAAGACAGGCACAGTCGCAGGGGGGCCATCAGGTGAGAAATTGGGGATCAACAGAGGTGAGGCTTAGAACCTCACCCCCCCTGTTCTGAGAGAAATCTTCTACATACGTGGATGTTTTATTGCCCTGGTCTAGATTGGATTAACACATAGTCTACAGGCACACACCTGATCATCTACATTTGCTCTCTTACAACACTAAACTATGTTTTCTACCTTTATCTTGTATCTACCTACCACTTCAGCATTTTATTAAAAATAATAATAATAGAGAGAGAAATGTGGTATCCACATATAAATCAAGTATAAAAACCAAATGAGTATTCATATTTGAACTGACTGTTTATAGTTCATAATGCATGAGCAAAACCGAAAGTTTCTGTGATGACTGCCCTTGTACTGTTCACTATGTAACTTATTCATTATGTAAGAATTTGTTCTACATGTCAGAACTTGTTTGTTATGCCTCAGAAGATTGGAGACTGACGGAAATTAGGCTTGGGGTGGATTAATGATTGTGCATTGAGCATTGACTCCCCTATACAGAATTTTATTGTCATTAACAACCATTTGATCAATAAATATGAGAGATGCCCTCACAAAAAAAAAAAAAAAAAAAAAAAAAAAAGAAAAAAAAGGACAGACTTCCAATGGTAAAATAAATAAGTAACCGGGATGTAATGTATAGCATAAGGAATATAGTCAAGATATTGTAACAGCTTGGTAGGGTGATAGCTGGAACCTAGAATTATGTATATAAATGTTCTACCACTGTGTTGTACACTTGAAACTAATGTAATGTAATACTGTGCGTCAACTACCCTTCAATAAAAAATAATTATTAAAAAAAAAAAATACTTTGCAACAAATTGCTAGAAGCCTCACTAAAAAAAAAAAAAAAAAAAAAAAACATGATGACTGTGTGCCTTTGACCTGGGAGTGTTTACTTGGACAAGGGCATAAGAAGTAATGCATCAATCTTTGTGCAAGGCATTTTGGACATTTTTACCACACCTGTTCTTTTGTAATGCTACTCCAACATTCCCAGCTCGTCATGTTGAAAGCTTTCTCTCTATCAGAAGTCAGTGAATGCTGCTACCTGAATCTGTCTGCTTTGATTGAGAAGGTGATTTGAGTAACCATGGAGTAAGACACTGTGTTTTTCTGCAGCCTGAAATAAGCCTCATCAGATGCAAAATGGCCTGAGTGACTAGGATAGATCTGGGAGGAGGAAGATATGGGTCTGTGGTACTTGGTGACAAGCTAGCTGGCACCAGTGATTCAAGATGTCACTTAAAGTAATGAAAACCTCTAGTAACATGGTTAAAATGCTTGCCACAGCTTATAACAGGCATGCCTAGCTACAAGAAAGCTTTTTATGATATTGTTCTTGTCACAGGGGAAATGAATCCATCACTCACCACTGCCTCCCACAAGGGCTAGCTGCTGTGATTTTAAGAACTGAGAAAAGCCTTTAGTTGGCAGGGCACTTGGTCCAGCTTTGAGAGGAGATGCAGAATAGCACAGTGAAAAGACAGCACTGGTTTCTCTATGATGAGTCACACACCTTTATCGGAACTTTGATATCACCTAGTTTTACCATTCTGATCATCTAGTTGTACAGTCTTCAGAGGAAAATGAGAGCCAGAGAATTAGAGAATTAAAGGACTAGTTCAGCCCTACACTCAACCCTAAAGACCATGTCTCCTAACTCTCAAAACTAGTGTTCTCTCCACCACACTCTGAGACCCTAAAGCCAAGCTACAGTAACAAATCTCAGGTGTGAGAATAGCCAGAACGTCTACCATCACTCTATATGTAGGATGATGTATATATATCACTATATACATATTCTAACACAATAGAGGGTATTTCCTCTGAGTCACCAGGCCTGTAATTTGGAGAAATGGCTGCTAGGTTTTTAATGGTATGAGACAACCACTTTGTAGCCTTGTTATTTATTCACCTATGATCATCCTTATCTGAACAGTGTACTTTAACATTTAGCATTATCTTTTTTGTGAAATAGAATATTTTATTAAAAAATGGTAATAAATTGTAAAATTTTCTAATCAGTGTATCTTTTAAATATACTAGGCATTTGGATTTTAAAAAGCTAGACAATTCAAATAATTCCATGTAATAAGGTACATTCAGCTAATTGTTTCACCCAATATAACTTTGATTTTTCTCTGGAGTCTTAGAAAATACGATGATTTCTCCTGGGACTGTCCGTGGTGCTGAAAGTTTTCTGGGGCTATGATAGAGCATCAGAGCAGTATTAGGGCAGAATCCTCTTCAAATACAGTTTTTCCCAGTTGTATTGAAATATTATTGACATATATGTAAATTTAAGATGTACAATGTGATTATTTAACATGAATATATTATGAAAGGATTATCATAACAAGATTAGTTAATACCTCATTATTTTGCATAATTACCTTTCTTGCATGTAGGATAACATTCCAGATAAACTCTTAACAACTTTCAGTTTTAAATACAGTATCGTTAATTCTATTCACCATTATGTACATTATATACCCTGATCTTATTCATCTTATAACTGGAAGTTTGTACCCTTTGACCAATACCTCATTTCCCCCAACATCCCTAGCCCATGGCAATCACCATTGTAGACTTTCATGAATTTAGCTTTTTTAAGATTCCACAAGGGAGAACATACAGTATTTGTCTTTCTTTGTCAGACTTATTTCACTTAGCATAATACCCTTAGGGCCCATCTATTTTGTCACAAATAGTAGAATTTCCTCCTTTTTCCCTTTTTCACAGCTGAATAATAGTTTATATATTATTTATTTATATATTATAGATAAATATTTGTTCAAGTTATTTAATCATTTTAAATTGGGTTGTTTGGGTTTTTTTGCTGTTGAGTCATATCAGTTACATATTTTGGATATTAACCTCTTATCAGACATATGGTTTGCAAATTTTTCATTCTGTACATAACCTTTCATTTTCTTGATTTTTTATTTTGCTGAAGTAATTTGTTTAAATTTTTAAATAAGGTATCATTGATAAGCAATCTTATGTAGGTTTCACATGAGCAACATTGTAGTCACTACAGTCACCCATATTATTAAGACTGCCCACACACACCACATCGCAGCCACTGTCCATCAGGGTAGCAAGATGCTATAGAGTCACTACTTGTCTTCCCCGTGCTATAGTGCCTTCCCCATGATGCACCTACACTAGGCATGCTAATTATAATACCCCTTCATCCCCTTTTCTCTCCACACCCACACTCCCCAGCCCTTTCTCTTTGGCAACCCCTAGTCCCTTCTTGGAGTCTGTGAGTGTGATGCTGTTTTGTTCCTTTAGTTTTGCTTTGTTATACTCCACAAATAAGTGAAATCATTTGATACTTGTCCTTCTTCACCTGTTATTTCACTGAGCATAATACCCTCTAGCTCCATCCACGTTGTTGCAAATGGTAGGATTTGTTTTCTTCTTATGGTCGAATAATATTCCATTGTGTATATGTACCACATCTTCTTTATCCATTCATCTACTGATGGACACTTAAGTTGCTTCCAATTCTTGGCTATTGTAAATAGTGCTGCAATTAACTTAGGGGTGCATATATCTTTTTGAATCAGGGATTTGGTTTTCTTCAGGTAAATTCCTAAGAGTGGAATTACTGGATCAAATGGTATTTCTATTTTTAGTTTTTTTGAGGAACATCCATATTGCTTTCCACAGTGGTTGAACTAATTTACATTCCCGCCAGCAGTGTAGGAGGGTTCCCCTTTCTCCACATCCTCACCAGCATTTGTTGTTCCTAGTCTTTTCAATGTTGGCCACCCTAACTGGTACGAGGTGATATCTCATTGTGGTTTTAATTTACATTTCTATGATAATTAGTGATGTGGAGCATCTTTCATGTGCCTGTTGGACATCTGAATTTCTTCTTTGGAAAATAGTCTGTTTATATCCTCCACCAATTTTTAAATAGGGTTATTTGCTTTCTAGGTGTGGAGGCATGTGAGTTCTTTATATATTTTGAATGTTAACCCCTTGTCAGATACATCTTTTATGAATACATTCTCCCATACTACAGTAGTAGAATGCCTTTTTGTTCTACTGATGGTATCCTTTGCAGTACAGAAGCTTTTTAGCTTGATGTAGTCCCACTTGTTCATTTTTTCTTTTGTTTCCCTTGCCTGAGAAGATACATTCAGAAAAAGTTGCTCATGCTTATATTCAAGAGAGTTTTGCCTATATTTTCTTCTAAGAGTTTTATGGTTTCATGACTTAATTTAGGTCTTTGATCCATTTTGAGTTTACTTTTGTATATAGAGTTAGACAATAATCCAGTTTCATTCTCTTACGTGTAGCTGTCCAGTTTTGCCAACACCAGTTGTTGAAGAGGTTATCATTTCCTCACTATATATCCATGGCTCCTTTATCATATATTAATTGATCATATATGCTTGGGTTTATATCTAGGCTCTCTATTCTGTTCCACTGATCTATAGGTCTGTTCTTGTGCCAGTATCAAATTGTCTTGATTACTGTGGCTTTGTAGTATAGCTTGAAGTCAGGGAGCATAAACCGCCCAGCTTTATTCTTCCTTCTCAGGATTGCTTTGGCTATTCGGGGTCATTTGTGGTTCCATATGAATTTTAGAACTATTTGCTCTAGTTCGTCGAAGAATGCTGTAGGTATTTTTATAGGGATTGCATTGAATCTTTAGATTGCCATAGGCAGGATGGCCATTTTGACAATATTAATTCTTCCTAACAAAGTGCATGGGATATAATTCCATTTATTACTATCCTCTTTAATTTCTCTCAAGAGTGTCTTGTAGTTTTCAGGATATAGGTGTTTCACCTCCTTGGTTAGGTTTATTCTAGGTATTTTATTCTTTTTGATGTAATTGTAAATGGAGTTATTTTCCTGATTTTTCTTTCTGCTAGTTCATTGTTAGTATCTATGAATGCAACAGATTTATGTGTATTAATTTTGTATACTGCAACTTTTCTGAATTCAGTTATTAGTTCTAGTAGTTTTGGAGTGCATTCCTTAGGAGTTTTTATGTACAATATCATGTCATCTGCAAACAGTGACAGTTTAACTTCTTCCTTACCAATCTGGATGCCTTTTATTTCTTTGTTGTCTGAATGCCATGACTAGGACCTCAAGTACTATGTTGAATAAAAGTGGGGAGAGTGGGCATCCTTGACTTATTCCCAATCTTAGAGGAAAAGCTTTCAGCTTTTTGCTGTGACGTATGATGTTGGCTGTGGGTTTGTCGTATATGGCCTTTATTATTTAGGGGTACTTGCCTTGTATACCCATTCTGTTGAGTGTTTTTATAATTAAAAGATGTTGAATTTTGTCAAATGCTTTTTCAGCATCTATTGAGTTGATCATGTGAATTTTGTCCTTCTTTTTATTGATGTGGTATATGATGTTGATGAATTTTCAAATATTGTACCATCCTTGCATCCCTGGAATAAATTCCACTTGATCATAATGGATGATCTTTTTGATGTAATTTTGAATTCACTTTACTAATATTTTGTTGAGTATTTTTGCATCTATGTTCATCAAGGATACTGGTCTGTAATTTTCTTTTTTTGTGGTTGTACTGCCTGGTTTTGGTATTAGAATGATGCTGGTATCATAGAATGATTTAGGAAGTATTCCCTCCTCTTCTATTTTTGGGAAACTTTAAGGAGGATGGGTATAGGTCTTCTCTAAATGCTTGATAAATTCAGTGGTGAAGCCATCTGGTCCAGGAGTTTTGTTTTTATATAGTTTCTTTGTTACCAATTCGATTTTGTTGCTAGTAATTGGTCAGTTCGTATTTTGTGTTTCTTCATGGGTGAGTCTTGGAAGGTTGTATTTTTCTAGAAAGCTTTCCATTTCTTCCAGGTTATCCAATTTGTTTGCATGTAATTTTTCATAGTATACTCTAATAACTCTTTGTATTTCCATGGTGTCCTTAGTGATATTTTCCTTTCTCATTTCTGTTTCTGTTTATGTGTGGTGTAGACTCTTTTTTTCTTGATAAGTCTGGCTAGGGGTTTATCTATTTTGTTTATTTTCTCAAAGAACTAGCTCTTGGTTTCATTGATTCTTTCAGTTGTTTTATTCTTCTCAATTTTATTTCTTCTCTGATCTTTATTATGTTCCTCGTTCTAATGGCTTTGGGCCTCATTTGTTTATTTTTCTAATTTCATTACTTGTGAGTTTAGACTATTCATTTGGGATTTTTCTTCTTTCTTGAGGTTTGCCTGTATTGCAGTATACTTTCTCTTAGAACTGCCTTCACTGCATCCCACAGGTTTTGGGGTATTGAGTTGTTTACATTTCTCTCCCTATATTGCTTGATCTCTATTTTTTTTTTTTTTGGTAATTGATCCATTGATTATTTAGGAGCATGTTGTTAAGCATCTATGTGTGGGGGCTTTTTTGTTTTCTTTGCATAATTTATTTCTAATTTCATACCTTTGTGCTCTGAGAAGCTGGTTGATATAATTTCAATCCTGCTCAGTTACTGATGCTCCTTTTGTAGCCTAGTATGTGATCTATTCTGGAAAATGTTCCATGTGCTATTGAGAAGAATGTGTATCCTGCTGCTTTTGGGTGTAGAATTCTGTAGATATCTGTTAGGTCCCTCTGTTCTAATGTGTTATTCAGTGCCTCTGACTCCTTACTTATTTTATGTCTGGTTTATCTGTCCTTTGGAGTGAGTGGTTTGTCGAAGTCTCCTAAAATGAATGCATTGTATTCTATTTCCCTATTAATTCTGTTAGTATTTTTTTCACATATGCAGGTGCTTCTATGTTGGATGTATACATATTTATAATAGTTATATCCTCTTGTTAGACTGATCTCTTTAACATTTTTTAATGTCCTTCTTTATCTCTTGTTACTTTCTTTGTTTTGAAATATATTTTGTCTGATATAAGTACTGCTACTCCTGCTTTGTTCTTCCTTTTATCTGCATGAGATATCATTTTGTATCCCTTCACTTTTAGTCTGTGTCTGTCTTTGGGTTTGAAGTGATTCTCTTGTAGGAATCATATAGATGGGTCTTTTTTTTTATCCATTCTGTAACTCTAAGTCTTTTGATTGGTGCCTTCAGTTCATTTACAGTATATTATTGATAGATATGTACTTATTGCTATGGCAGGCTTTAGATTTGTGGTTACCAAAGATCAAGGACAGCTTCCTTACTATCTAAAAGACTAACTTAGCTCACTTATTATGCTATTTCAAACTCAGTCTGAAGGTTCCTTTTTTTAAATCTCCCTTCTTCTTCTTCCTCTCCACTCTTTATATATTAGGTATCATATTCTGTACTCTTTGTGTGCCTCTTGACTGACTTTGTTGGTAGTTGATTTAATTTAGTAATTAATTGATGTACTTCCTTTACTGTGGTTTTATTTTCTCTGGTGACAGCTATTTAGCCTTAGGGGCACTTCCATCTAGAGCAGTCCCTTTAAAATGCACTGTAGAAATGATTTGTGGGTAGTAAATTCCCTCAATTTTTGCTTATCTGGAAATTGTTTAATCCCTGCTTCAAATTTAAATAATAATCCTGCCAGGTAGAGTATTCTTGGTTAGAGGCCCTTCTGCTTCATTGCATTAAATATATCATGCCACTCCCTTCTGGCCTGTAAGGTTTCTGCTGAGAAATCTGATGATAGCTTGATGGGTTTTCCTTTGTATGTGTTCTTTTTTCTCTCTCTGGCTGCTTTTAATACTCTCTCCTCATCCTTGATTTTTGCCATTTTAAGCCTTGTTGTTGTCTTCCTAGGATCCTTTGTGTTGGGAGATCTCTGCACTTCCATGACCTGAGAGACTATTTCCTCCCCCAGACTGGGGAAGTTTTGAGCAATTATTTCCTCAAAGTCACTTTCTATCCCTTTTTCTCTCGCTTTTTCTTCTGGTACCCCTATAATGTGAGTAGTGTTCTATATGGGTTGGTCACACAGTTCTCTTCTTATTCTTTCATTACTAGAGATCCTTTTTTCTGTGTCTCAGCCTCTTTGTTTTCCTCTTCTCTAATTTCTATTTCATTTACCATGTCCTCCTTTGTATGTTTCATTTCAGATACTGTATTTTTAAAATTTCTATCTCTTGAAGTCCTTCCTGAAATATTGAATATTTCTCTGTCACTCCATGAGCCTGTTTATGATTTTAATTTTGAAATATTTACCAAGAAGATTGGTGATTTCAATTTCACTTAGCTCTCTTTCTGGTGTTTGTGAGGTTTTTGTTGTACAAAATATTTTTGCCATTTCATAATTCTAATCATTGCTATGGAATAATAACTTTGTGTAGGCAGTGCCTTCTAGTGCCCAGAAGCTCCACTCTCTGTAGCTTCCCAGCCCCTCAAGCAATGGCAGGGGTTGCAGTCGCCCTGTGCCGGTTCCTGCTGGAGGAAAGAGCTCTTTCCTGTTTCCTGGCTGCAGTGCCTGCCTCCCCTGCCAGGTCTAAGGGAGGAGCTTCCATGCCATGCTCCTGTATCTGCTGCAAGTGGGGCTGCCCTCTGGCTGACCTGGTGCAATGGCAGGGGGCAGCAGGTGAGAGGACTGGTGCCTGCTGGGAGGAAAGAGTGGCAGGCATTGGGGTGCCTTGGAAGTTTTTCAAAGTGCTCACCTTTCTTTTGTCCCAGAGCAGCAGGTTGTGGGTACCTGTGCTCCACAAGTGACCAGAATTTCAGTCTCTATGAGTATTCTTCCTGTCTTTGCTTTTCAAACCCATGAAGCTCCAGAGCACCATGTAATGTGCGTTCGTGCTTCTGGAACAGATCCCTAGGCCTGGGTTTTTAGCAGCCTTGGGCTTTTACTCCCTTCCCACTCTTCCTACCACCTGTGAGCTGGGGTGGGGGGAGGGCTTGGGTCCTGGCAGATTGCGGCCTTGCCACTTTAGCCTTTTCTATGAGGTCTCTTTTTCCCAAATGTAAGCATTCTTTTCTGCAGTCTTCAGGTCACTCTTTCAGGATTAGTTGTATTTGCTGTATTTTCATGTTATATGTGGTTTTGGGAGGATGTTTCTGTCTCACTTCTCATGTCGCCATCTTTTTCCAGCTCTTGCTTAAGTAATTTCTATGTTTAATTGTTTCTAAGCAGCAACAATGTTGCATATAATAGCAGAAGGAGAAAGAGAGTGTTAGATGAGTCAGTATACTCAGTTTGGCCTCCCAGTGTTCGTTTTCTCCTTTACTCTGTGTCCTTGCAGATCTTTCTCTAAAAAATATAAATGTCCCAAGAGAAAAAGATTATCAGTAGATGATTTAAAAAGAAATAAACATAAAAGTCTAACAAAAGAATTCAAACATTAGTTCACTCACAACAATAACTTGAATTTACATATTAATTACTTCATCTAACACCTATGGATCAATCTGAATTTGATGGAAACTGACTTTAAAAAATACAGCTTTCTCTAGACTCATAGACACTGAGAAGTGACTAGTGATTACCATGGGGGAGGGTTTGGAGTGGGCAAGGGGGTGGGTGAAGGGGATAAAGGGCAGAAAAGTTCTTGTCCATAATATAAGTTGATCATGGGGACAGTAGTATAGGAGAATATAGTCAATGATTTTGTGACATCTTCCTATGTTGACAGATAGCAAATGAACTAGTGGGGGGGTGAAGATTTAATAATATGGATAACTGTTGAACCACTGTGTTGTATATTTTAAACCAATAAAAGATTGTATATCAATGATACTTCAATAAAAAACATAGCTTTCTCTAACACATATATTTAAAGAAGTATTGAATGATGTAATCCAGACTATAAGGGTAAAATTAAAGTTTTATTCTTGTGTTTTGTTTAAATATTTCCACAAACACAAAACAGACTAAGATGAGATGAATCAAAGAATTTTAGGGTTGAGAATTTCTTTGGAAAAATGTTCAACTTCCTTAACTGAGTTTGGTAAACACAGATGATATCAAATGCAAAATGCCAATTATACCCTCACTTTTCTATAATAAGGTCCCCATGGACCAAACCCTACCTTGTACCTGAGATTGGTCTTGGATGGGGGTTCCTACCCTTTTCCCTCTCTCAGTGTTAACATATTTCTAATGATATAAGTATGTAATCCTGGGGCCAGCCACTTTCCTACCTCTCACTTGAGACAGATTTCTTTCTAGTACCATTCCTACAGCCACAGTGGGCCTTGCCTGTGCTCTGAGGATAACAGAGTTTGCTACTAATCCCACAGAGGCTTGAGGTTTTTACTCTGCGTGAGTGAAGGGTCTAGGTAGGGGACAGTGTTGTACTTTTCCTGCAGCAGCAGTTGACTCCCTCCTGCATGTCTATACCTCCCAGGAACTCTCTCTGGTCTCCTCTGCACCCAATCATGCTTTTAGCACATGCTGTGACCAGTGAAAAGGAGTCTGAAAGGGGGTGCAAACTCTTCCTATTTGGAATTCCCAACTATTCCAGTCTGACATGCCAGTGCCACACTAGATTTTTAACAATTTGTTAAATTTTTTCTAATTTCTTCTCCCATACTTGAATGAGTCACCCCTCCTCAGAGAAAGTCAGTCTGCCCAGTTCATCTCTGTAACACCTACAACATTTGTGCTCCCTGCAGGTGAGCCAGTCCACCCATCCTTCTCCTTGGAGATGCCTTTCTCATCAAAATTAGTTGCCCTACAATTTCAGCTCTTGATTGGCTGAATTTGTAGTTTACCTGGCTTTTCTTCACTGTTAGAACCTTAAACATATGAGATGCTACTTTCCACAAACCAGATAGAAGAATATATCTTGTCATCTTGTCTTCCTACCACTACACTTGCTGTACTCCATTCACAATGGCTTTCTTGAAGTTCCTCTTAAAGTTCATGTTTCCTTCCACTTTGGAATTTTATACTTAGTTTTTCCTTTACCTAGAACATTCTGCTTCCTGCTCTGCCCCCACTTGACCTACCAGCTCTTCCCCCTTACTCTTTTCCCTACTTATTTTGGCATCATTTTTAATTGCTTCATTCTCTGTCATTCCTCCAGTTTCCCCTCCTTTCCTCCTCTTTCGCACAAACTTCCAAGCACCCCAGGGTATATGTCCTTCCCTAGCCTCCCAAGACTTCATGTTTTGCTGGAAATCTAAATCTGTGAATTATACATACTTGCTTTGCCATGATGCACAAATTTACTGCCGTATTTTAAAGAGCAGATATTTATCTTGTGGCTTGCATTAAATATATGTTGGTACATTAATGGATTAACTTATTGTCCTACAGATTATACTTTTATATTTTAATGGGGATTAGTCCGCAACTATGACTATATATTCTAAAATCTTGAACCAATGGAGTTGCAGCAGCATGGTAACTTCAGGCACCGTGTATGAATAATGAGGGGCGATCCTGGAGCAGGTGGACCTCTTACTGCCTATAAAAGACACCCCCTGTGATGCTATGCACAAAGCTGGATACCTGATAAATCCAACACTGGTTTATGTTTCTCCATTTTATTCTAGGTTGAAATATACTGTTGTTATTATTATATTAAACACCTTTATACCCTCCTCACCTCTCTCCTTTATTAATCACTTCAATATTGCCTCCTGTAAAAATCTGGAAAGGAAGGGATTCCTTTTGTTTCTGTTATACTTAAATTTCTAAAATTTCTATCCCTTCTTCATCTGTGTGCCCAAACAAAAGTAACTAAAGAAAACCCTGCCAATTATCCTGCACATAGGAATGGGAAAAAGAAAATGGTAGCACCAGTGGCCTACTTTGATGACATTTGTTTGTGGAAGCAAATGTCATGAGATGCAAATTTGGAAGAAAAAGAGCTTGAGCTTTGCTTTAAAACAGACTACGGTTTGTTTTAGTTCTGTGCTTTACCAGTCATGAGAACTTTACCGAGACATCTGGTCTACCTGGACCTCAGTTTCATGATCTCTAACATGGGAATCATATTCGTTACCTCAAAATGATATTGCTGGGACTGGATGATTTCTCTATGAAGTGTCTCATGGTGTAGCTGCACTATGTTCGGTGAGTGGCAGCTCATGAATATTATTGCAGAGTGCTGTAGCAAATGTTGCAAGAGTTACAGGGAGGGATTGAATAGACTAACTAAGATTCTCACAGGCTAGTGGTGCGTTAAACTGATTCTGAATAGCAAGTAAAATCTGATGTTATGGACTGAATTGTGTCCTCCCAAAATTCATAGTTTGAAACTCTAACCCCCAAAGTTGTTGGAGACTGGGCCTTCAAGGAGGTAATTAAGCTTAAATGAAGTTATAGGGATGGGGCTCTGATCAAAAAAGACTGGTGTCCTTATAAGAAGAAGATACATCAAGAGGACACACACACACATACACACACACAGAAGGCCATGTGAGACACAGTGAGAAGACAGCTTTCTGAGAGAGGCCTCAGGAGAAACCAGTCCTGTCAACATCTTGATCTTGGACTTCCAGCTTGCAGGAATATGAAAGAATCAATATCTGTTGTTCAAGCCACCCGGTGTGGTATTTTTTTATGGTAGCTCTCTCTGACTAGTATACATGATATCAGAGAAGAGCAATTAGCTGACTTTGTGCATTCAGAGAAGGGAGAGAGGGTTTCTATTTGTTGTTTGTTTCTAGAGAAAGGAAGCAGAGAAGTCTGCATGGAGGTTATCCTTAGAGAATAGGCAGGCATTGAACAAAGGGAGATGGGGGACAAAGCAGCTATAAGCCTGAGTGAGGGAAACCGGAGAGCACAGGGGACAGAGCAGGGTAATTCAGGGGGTGGCGTCCCTCTGACATATTAGTATTTTTTCTCTTTGTAAAGTTAAGTTCATAAAAAATAAATGTGAGTGAATGTAGATATGACTGTTTGGCACTAAAATAATCATAATATACAGCTTAATAGAAAATTGCCTCTTTCCCCAGAAAGGGCTGAAGCAATTGTGCTCTCAGTAACACAGTCCATATCGTCCTTTGTGTTACTGTTCTATATGTAAAGGACATGTTTTGAATAATAGAATTAGGTGTCTTTTTAAAACACTTTTTCTCTAAGCAAGGAAATAATTGAACCAATGCTGTCCTGATTTATAACAGCTTTTGAATCATTTTGGATTAGATTCCTGGCTCCTCAGTTTATTAGTTGTTTGTCTTTGACAAAATCCTTAATTGCTGTAAACCTCAGTTTCCTCATGTAAATGTAATAGCAGCTCCTACTCCCCGTGTCAGAAAGCTAAGTTGTAAGAAGGAAATAAAGACATGCATGTAAACAGTTAGTATAGTGCCTGGAACACCATCAGTATTAACTGTCATTTTAATTATTATGCTCTAGTCCTTAACAGGAAACAGGATCACACAGGTTGCTCTTTCTACATAGCAGCCATCAAGTCAAAGGGTGATGGTGTGATATGACGGAAACCATTCACTTGCCCCCCACTTCTACCCTACCCTGCGCTGAAGTTAATTGCTTTTTTCCTTAGGATAACCATTAGACTGATTCTCTGGACAAAATTGGTTATGATTCTTGAAGTATTTGGGGAAAATATAAATACTTGTACTAAGTTTCTTGCAGTCTTTCCCATACAAACAGATCATGTTTTTGCTCAGCCAGCTGAAACAGGACTCTAAGGAAAAACATACTTTCATGAGGTTTAGGACAAAGGGATACACTCGTCATGCAGCAGGAGAACAGATGCAGGTGAAGGAGTCTGGTGCACAGTGTCAGGCAGCCCTGGGCAGCTGTCAACATCATAGCTGTAGGAAGATGGGATCACCCAGAAGTAAGGAGAGAGATGCAGAGTTTGGTGATCTGTGCATCCCGAAAACAAAATGTGCCAGACTTGTTGTTCCCCTGGAGAAGTTTTGCTTCAGTATTAATAGATCAGTATTTATTAGATTGAAGTTCATAACAACAGACTGTAAAGTGGTGTAGTATAACCTATCTGCCCAAATTCTCATCATTCTTTGGGAAAAAAAAAAAGACGAAGCTTCCCTACAGCTTTGCATGTGGAGTTCTAGGGATCCATGCCTTACCCCTCAGTTCTAGAAGAGGCAATGCCACTGGTAAAACCCCTCCTAAATCTGAGGGCTGCTGCTGATGTTCCTTATGTTTTTAATACCAATGAATGCTAGAGTTTTTCGGTATATTTTTATGAAGCAACATATGTACTGCCAGCATCTGTCATGGATGTTTTGAGAGCTGTATGGGTATTAACTAATCCTTAAATCAACTCTGTGATGTGCAAACTATTTCTATCTCTCAGACACAGAAGCTGAGACACAGATAAGTTGATACATGAAAGTTCATAAAGTGGATAAGTAGTGGAATTAAGATAGCAAGGAAGCTCTCTTCCTTGCTCAACACAATACAATAATTCCCTTCCCCCCCGTCTTCTTCTTTTGTTTTTTTATCTATTTGAAACCCAGTGACAAAGTTTATGATGCCATATTTGTAAAATACAGTACTTCCATGTTAGCTATTCTAATTTGGTTCTGGAAACTTCTTCAGCTACACTCACCTAGAACAGCAGATAGAATCTGGGTGTTGATATTAATCTAGAATAAATGTTATTCTTACATGGATAACCTTCAGAATATCTTAAACAGTAGCATATTTCCTAAGCTCCTAAATCTACCATAGTTTTTCTACAAACAAAATATAAGTAGGAGTCAAATTTCTTACCTAAAGTCTCAGTCTCAGGAATGTAATTTTCTTCCTTCCTTCCTTCCTTCCTTCCTTCCTTCCTTCCTTCCTTCCTTCCTTCCTTCCTTCCTTCCTTCCTTCCTTCCTTCCTTCCTTCCTTCCTTCCTTCCTTCCTTCCTTCCTTCCTTCCTTCCTTCCTTCCTTCCTTCCTTCCTTCCTTCCTTCCTTCCTTCCTTCCTTCCTTCCTTCCTTCCTTCCTTCCTTCCTTCCTTCCTTCCTTCCTTCCTTCCTTCCTTCCTTCCTTCCTTCCTTCCTTCCTTCCTTCCTTCCTTCCTTCCTTCCTTCCTTCCTTCCTTCCTTCCTTCCTTCCTTCCTTCCTTCCTTCCTTCCTTCCTTCCTTCCTTCCTTCCTTCCTTCCTTCCTTTTCTTTCTTTCTTTCTTCTCTCTCTCTCTTTTCTTTTTAAGAATCCCAGGCCTTTGTTTTTACTAGAACGGGAATGTTTCTTTAATTTTTTTTCAAAAAACCAAATGTGTGTTGGTAGGAATGGGTGCACATAAACATGTTACACATCACACACACAGAGAGAACATACACGTGCATATACACACTATAGAGATATATATATACTATTTAAAAAAAATTATTCTCTCTTATCCCTCCAAAAAGCATACATAGCCTAAACAATCAAGTCAGTGATCTAAATTGTGATGGCAGTTCGCTTCCTCCAGAGGGAGCTACTGCTTGTTTTGTCTATACCGCCTATCTAGGATGAACCAAGGATGAACCACGATTACGTGTCAGTCACATGAGTTCCCCCACCAACCCTGACAGACTAGTTGTCTGATACACAGCACATATTTACTTTTCACAGTTTCTGAAGGCTGGAAGTCCAAAACTAAGGTGCCACTATGGTTGTGTTCTGGTAAGCAGCCATTTCCTGTTTCATAACCTGTGCTTTCTCACCATGTTCTCTCATGGTAGAAGTGGCTAGAGAGCTCTCTGGGATCTGAAAAAGGCAATAATCCCATTCTGTGGGCTCCACCCTCACGACCTCGGCACCTTCCAAAGGCCCACCTCCTAATATCATAATGTTGGGCATCAAAATTTCAACATATAAGCTTTGCAGGGGCACAAACATTCAGACCATGGCACCTGATAACTATTTCTTCATGAAAATGGAGAAGGGAGTGAGAAAGTGTGTTCAATCCTGGGGCAACAAAGGGACTTTGTTTTAAAATCTCTCACAAAACATTGCTGCCTCGGGGTCCTTCTCATTCTGTTTTTGCATCCTTATCACCACCAAGGATAGTAGAGCATTGCGGCTAAGAGCGTGGCTTTGGACTCAGCTGGCCCTGGCCCAAGGGAAGTTCTTGAGCCAACTTGGAAAAGCATCCATCTTTCAGTGCTTCAGTTTTCTCATCTGCAACATGCAGTTAATACTACTAATAATTAAAATAAAATCTTGCCCCATAAATTCATTGTAAAAATCAAGTGAATACACATTTATTTTATATATGTATGTGCAACATATGTATTAGTATTCCATGTAATATATATTCATTATGTATATCATAGTAAAATATGAAGAAGTGTATATATGTGTATACACACACATATATTTTAAGAATACCTCACACATACACATATAAGTGCTAAGTAGGTTCTGTTACTCAGTATCCTTTGCCGTCCATGAGCTCATGAGACAGAGATAGGGAGCCTGTTGTGTAGTGATTAAATGTATAGACTCTGAAGTATGATTGCCTTAGGCAATTTATTCAGCCAGAAACAGATTTTGCTACCTCACTTGTACGACTGAGAAGGTAATACTATTTACAGGGTCACTATAGACATTAAATAATCTAATACCTATAAGCTATCTGCACAATACCTAGCATATACTAAAAGCTCAATAACCATAAGCTTCTTTTGTTATTATTATTATTAATGTGTTGGTATTAGACCAATTTCAATAAATACCTGACATGTTAATATTAGTCTTAATTTTAGTATTAGGCATACATGAAATTTTTCCTAGCATAGCGTATACGTTCCTATATTGCATATTGTATGTGGTTTAAGCCAGCTATTGCAATTTGAAGTTTGGCCATGGAATCGTCATTAAATATCCATATAACTTGAATTTAAACATTTTCCTATAAATCCCTCTGATTATTCTCTGCAATGTTTTTGTTGTTCTTTGGAATTTCTAGGACAATTTTAGGCTTCTGCCTTGCACTGTGTCTCTTAAGGAGTTGGGCACACATTATTAGTATAATCAAGTTTCTGTGTAGTAACAGAAGATAGCAGTTCTCTCGAAGAGGACTTCAAATTAATTTCCGGGCTCAAGGCTGCTGCTGCATGTCCATCATTGTCAGACACTTCATTCCCCCTACGTGACCAGGAATAATAATGAATGCTTCTAGCAAGAAAACCTCCTGCCAGATCCCACATCTTTAAAAATGGACTCCAAACAGACACCTCATAATGAACCTGCCCTCATCTCTGATCTCATGAAACAAACTATTAGCTAACCATCAGGTTGTTCATTAACTGTTCCTTCCTCACACCTCAGCTGGATGTAATATGAAATTTGCTTTCTTTAATTCACTGTTTAAAAATAAATAAAATACATTGCTCTGACTTACTCTTTTAAAGGACTATGGTCTTTACCTCTGTCACCACTTGTGCAGTCCAGTGATGAGGTGGTGTAGCAATCCTAAACCTTCCTAGGTCCTGTATTTAGCTACAGTAGCATACATTGACCAGTCTTTACACCTTGACTTCAATGAAGGAGTCATAGTTTACATGTAGCTCATCTCTAAAGAGTTCCACTTCAAAGGCCATTTGGTCTGTAGATTTTTATTTTTTAATTGAAAACCTCTCTTTGAACTTCATCAGAAAAAAATGTGTGGTAGTCATCTCAGACTCATTGCAGCCTGCATCTTGCTGCTTTATCATATATGCCATCATTTTCCCCATTTTGAATATACAAGGTCTAAAAATTAATTCTCCAGAGTGTAACAGGGTGAGATTATTTGTAGTCATATCTCCATCAAAATTCAGCTTCTTTTTTTATGTGACCTTACCAAGCACACTAACCTCCTAAAGCCTTCATTTTCACATCAGTAAAACAGGGATAATAATATTACCTCTCCTGCAGGGTTCATGTGATGATACATGGAACATTTCTTGTTAAGTGTGCACAGAGTTACATACATACAGGAAGGGCCTGGAACATGTTTTCTGTCATTTGTGTTATTACCTTAAAAATGGGAAGTGAGAGTCTCCTCACAAAGGATTATGATGGTTCTTCAGAGATTGACAGCCAGAAAAGTAAACCCAACATTGTTTCCCCAGGAAGTACGCTTAACATAGGGTTATTGGAAAATTAACACATACAGTTTCTGAACTTGCTGCACAGGCCCAGAATAGACTTTTAGGCCTGAGGTGTACTGACTGTTGTGGGAGTGATAAATATTGGGCATCCTTAGTGGAGAAACCACAACTGAAATTCATATACATTGACACATTGACAAGAATCAGGAGCCTGAGAGAAGAGAGAGTACGGACTGCATGTGCTGATTGCTAGAAGGAAAAGAATGACCCCGACTTACTGTGTTTAGCTCTAAATAGTCTACATACTAAGTGTTAAACAGTCTCACAAATAACCTCAACCTTTTATTTAAAATGTCTAAATAATAAGGAGTAAGGACAGCATACAAATGTCTACACCTCCAGATAAACAAATACCAAATACTAGATGAAGACATGTAACACGTCATCAGAGACACGGTTTATTTATCTGAGTTTAATATTTACCAGATGGCAAGAAGGCCACTCTAGGCTGATTTCAGGCAATAGACATGTTTTTCTAGGCCTGCACAGCATTGGATGACATAGTAGCCTAAATGTTTGCGATTATTTTTGAAACACATTGGGAATAGGATATTATATATGAAATCTAGATACATATATAAATGGCTTATTAAAAAAAATAACACAAAGGGGAAGCCCAAGGGAGCCCCATGGTAATGGAACGTTCTTCCTCTTGAATCTGGTGGTGGTGACAAAAGCTACATGTATGATAAAATTGTATAAAACTATACACACACTCAAGTGAGTGCTTGCCAACTGGTGAACTCTGAATAAGCTCTGTGGATTATACCAATGCAGGTTTCCAGGTTTGATAGTGTACTATAGTACTATAGTAATACAAAATATTCCTATGTGAGAGGCTGGGAAAAGGGGGCACAAGACCTCCCTATGCATTAGCAACTTCCTCAGAGTCTAGTTATATCAAAATAAAAATTGAAGAAAATATACACAAGGCAAGAGATTGTGGAAATAGATTCCTATATGGCAATGATTTGGAAGCATATAGCAAGGGCCACTTGATACAAGGTATGGATGGAAGGAAGGGAAGGAGGCAGGGAGGGCATAAGAACGGGAAGAAAGGCAATGTATAAATTATAAAAGATAGAAAAATAAATACGTAAGAAGAATGAGAAATAGCTGATTACTTCAAAAGAAGACAGGAAAGAAGGGCAAAATAGTATTGACTAGAAGAGTAAAAGGAAGAACAAAAATGGCAAAATGAATCAAAATATAAAAATCAAAACAACTTTGTACATAGGTAAAGTGTGAGATAAATGGATGATATCAGAATGGATATAAACATATAGATATAAGCCATCAGTAAGAAACAATCTAAAAAAAAAGTACATGAACATATTTAAATGATTGAAAAATTATTCCAAAAAATATTAAGCAAAAGAAAGCTGCTGAGCCTATATTAATATAGATTTTGCAGCAATACATAAAAATTAATATTCATTCACCAGATATTATGTTGTGTTAAAACTCTACATATTACATGTCTAAATTGCTTCAACATACATAAAGCAAATTTGACAAAAATCACAAGAAGAAATGTATAAATCCCCTATTAACAGTGAAGATTTTAGCATACCTGTTTTTGTAAGTGGTAAATCAGGCTGATAAAAATGAGGAAAGAATAAATATTTGAACAACTTATTTAATAAGCCTGGCTTAATAGACACATACAAAACCTATATCCAGTAATTAAAGGGTATACATTCTTTAAATATACACAGGGAACATTTGAGAAAGCTAAGCATATACTAGACTATAAAGAAAGTAATGACAAATTTCAAGCAATTAATTTCATTAGAATGAACAGTTTGCAGAAGAAATACAACATGGTTTCATGTATATAAATTTTGAAATAAGAAATATAATATTATTTATTTAAAGATCCATAGTTATATAATAAATACTTAACTGCAAGACTAATACTTATCAAGAAAAAAAGAGAGTCTACACACATAAACAATCAGAAAAGTGAAAAAAATCACTATGGACACCACAGAAATATGAAGAATTATTAGAGAATGCTATGAAAAATTATATGATAACAAATTGGATAACTTAGAAGAAATGGACAACTTTCTAGAAAAATACAACCTTCCAAGACCGACACAAGAAGAAACAGAAAATCTGAACAGGCCAATTATCAGCAAAGAAATTGAATAGGTAATAAAAACACTACCTAAGATCAAAACCCCTCCCTGGACCAGAAGGCTTCACCGATGAATTTTATCAAATATTTAGTAAAGACCTAATACCCATCCTCCTTAAAGTTTTCCAAAAAGTAGAAGAGGAGGGAATACTTCCACACTCATTCAATGAGGCCAGCATCACTGTAATATCAAAACCAAAGACACCACAAAAAAAAAAGAAAATTACAGACCAATATACCAGATGAACACAGATGCAAAGATACTCAACAAAATATTAGCAAAGTGAATTCAAAATTACATCAAAAAGATCATCCATCATGACCAAGTATGATTTATTCCAGGGATGCAAGGATGGTACAATATTCAAAAATACATCAACATAATGAGGGACCAAAATCACATGATCATCTCCATAGATGCTGAAAAGCATTTGACAAAATTCAACATCCATTCATTATAAAAACTCTCAACAAAATGGGTATAGAGGGCAAGTACCTCACATAATAAAGGCCACATATGACAAACCCATAGCCAACATCATACTTAACAGTGGAAAGCTGAAAGCTTTTCCTTTAAGATTGGGAGCATGACAAAGATGCCCACTCTCCCCACTTCTATTCAACACAGTACTGGAGTACCTAGCCACAGCAATTAGACAACACAAAGAAATAAAAGGCATCCAGACTGGTAAGGAAGAATTTAAACTGTCTCTGTTTTCAGATCACATGATATTGTACATAAAAAACTCTAAAGAATCCACCCCTAAAATACTAGAATTAATATCTGAATTCAGCAAAGTTGCAGTATACAAAATTAATACACAGAAATCAGTGGCATTCCTATATCCTAATGATAAACTGGCAGAAAGAGAAATCAGGAAAAGAACTCCATTCATAATTGCATCAAAATAATAAAACACCTAGAAATAAACCTAACCAAGGAGGTGAAGGACTTACACCCTGAAAACTCCAAGACACTCATGAGTGAAATTAAAGAAGACACCAGTAAATGGAAATACTTCCCATGTTCATGGATAGGAAGACTTAATATTGTCAAAATGGCCAACCTGCCTAAAGCAATCTACAGATTTAATGCAATCCCTATTAAAATACCAACAGTGTTCTTCAATGAACCAGAGCAAATAGTTCTAAAATTCATATGAACCACAAAAGACCCTGAATAGTCAAAGCAATCCTGAGAAGGAAGAATAAAGCTGGGGGGATTACGATCCCCAACTTCAACCTCTATTACAAAGCCACAGTAATCAAGATAATTTGGTACTGGCACAATAACAGACTCATAGATCAATGGAACAGAATAGAGAGTCTGGATATAAACTCAAGCATATATGGTCAATTAATATATGATAAAGGAGCCATGGATATACAGTGGCAAAATGACAGCCTCTTCAACAGCTGGTGTTGGAAAAACTGGACAGCCACATGCAAGAGAATGAAACTGGATTACTGTCTAACTTCATACACAAAAGTAAACTCAAAATGGATCAAAGACCTGAATGTAAGTCATGAAACCATAAAACTCTTAGAAGAAAACAGGCAAAACTCTCTTGTATATAAACATAAGCAACTATTTCCTGAACACATCCTCTTGGGCAGGGGAAACAAAAGCAAAAATGAACAAATGGGACTACGTCAAACTAAAAAGCTTCTGTACAGCAAAGAACACCATCAATAGAACAAAAAGGCATCCTACAGTATGGGAGAATATATTCATAAGTGACATATTTGACAAGGGGTTAACATAAAAAATATATAAAGAACTCAGAGACCTCACTGCCGATTAAAAAATGGGTAGAGGATATGAACAGACAATTCTCCAAAGAAAAAATTCATATGACCAACATGCACATGAAAAGATGTTCCACATTGCTAATTATCAGGAAAATGAGAATTAAAACCACAATGAGGTATCACCTCACAGCAATTAGGATGGCCAACACCCAAAAGACAAAGAACAACAAATGCTGGTGAGGATGCAGAGAAAGAGGAACCTTCCTACATTTCTAGTGGGAATGTAAATTAGTTCAGCCATTGTGGAAAGCAATATGGAGGTTCCTCAAAAAACTAAAAATACAAATACCATTTGATCCAGGAATTTCACACCTAGGAATTTATCCAAAGGAAATAAGATCACAGATTCAAAAAGACATAGGCAACCCTATGTTTATCACAGCACTATTTACAATAGCCAAGATATGGAGGCAACCTAAGTGTCCATCAGTAGATGAATGAATAAAGAAGGTGTGGTACATATATACAATGGAATATTATTCAGACATAGAAGAAAACAGTCCTACCATTTGCAACAACATGGATGGAGCTAGAGGGTATTATGCCCAGTGAAATAAGCCAGGCAGAGAAAGACAAGTGCCAGATGATTTCCCTCATTTGTGAAGTGTAACAATGAAGTAAACTGAAGGAACAAAACAGCAATAGACTCACAGACTCCAAGAAGGGACTAGTGATTACCAAAGGGGAGGTGTTGGGGAGGGTGGGTAGTGAGGGAAGGAGAAGGGGATTGAGGAGTACTATGATTGGTACACATGGTGTGGTGGGGTCACAGGGAAGATAGTGTAGCCCAGAGAAGGCAAGCAGTGATTCTGTGGCATCTTACTACACTGAAGGACAGTGACTTCAATGAGGCATAGGGGTTACTTGGTAATATGGGTGAATGTAGTAACTGCAATATTTTTCATGTGAAACCTTCATAAGAGTGTATATCAGTGATACCTTAATAAAAAAAAAAAGAAATGCAAGGCTAGTAAGAATCAAAGTCTATATAATGAATATGTCTGGAAATCGGTGGGTGAGGAAGGATAGTGGGTAAGCAGGGAAGGTTGGGTACTCAGGAATTTCCAAAAGCATTTGTAGTTTTACTGCTAAAACTAAATAATGGGTAAATGGTTACTTTAGTATTGTTTATTCCTTCTACTGTGCCTGTAGTATTTCATAATGAATTTTGAAACAACACACACACAAGGCTGCTTCTCTCTGATTCACCCTGACCAGTGCTCACCATTCTGACACTGAGTTTTAATGAGCAAACTTAGAGTGTTGTTTCTCCCTAAAGTGGTACTATGAAGAGAATAAAATATTTATTTATGTATTTATTTTATATTGAGGCACATATGATAAAATGCACAAACCTTAGTGCTAGCACAGTGAATTTTGACATATGTACACACTCATGTAATCATCACCCAGATCAAGATATCAGACATTTTCTAATTTTTTTTCTATCCCTTTCACCTATTTCACCCTTCCCCCCAACTCCCTCCCCTGTGGCAACCACTAGTCTGTTCCCTATGTCTATGAGTCCATTTCTGCTTTGTTTGTTCATTTGTTTTGTTTTTTAGATTCCACATGTAAGTAAATCCTATGGTATTTGTCTTTGACTTATTTCACGTAGCATAATGCCCTCTAGTTACATCTATATTGTCATAAATGGCAATATTTCATTCCTTTTTTATGGCTGAGTAATATTCCTCTTTATATATGCACTCCATCTTCTTTATCCATTCATCTATCAATGCCCATTTAGATTGCTTCCATATCTTGGCTATTGTGAATAATGTTGCAGTGAACATAGAGGTGCAAATAGTTTTTCAAATTAGTAGTTTTGTATAGTTTGGATAAATTGCCAGATGTGGAATTACTGAATTATATGGCATTTCTATTTTTAGTTTTTTGAGAAATCTCCATACTGCTTTCTGCAGTGTCTGGACCAATTTTCAATGCACCAACAGTGTAGGAGGTTTCCCCCTTTTTCCACATCCTTGCCAACACTTGTTATTTTTTTGTCTTGTTGATAGTAGTCAATCTGACTGGTATGCGATGGTATTTCCTGGTAGTTTTGATTCTGATTTTCCTGATGATTAGTTATGTTGATCACCTTATGGCTGTCTGTATGTCTTTGGAAAAAATGTATATTCAGGTCCTCTGCCCAGTTTTTAATTGGGTTATTTTTTGTTTTGTTCTGTGGTGTGTGTGTGTGAGTGTTGAATTGTATGAGTTTTTTATGTATTTTGGGTATTAGTCCCTTATCAGATATATCATTTGTAAATATATTCTCCCATTCAGTAGGTTGCCTTTTTGTTTTATTGATGGTTTCCTATACTCTGTACAAGTTTCTTAGTTTTATGTAATTCTACTTGTTTATTTTTGCTTTTGATTCTCTTGCCTGGAGAGACAGATCCAGAAAAAATTACTAATGCTAGTGTTCAAGAGTGTACTGCCTATATTTTTTTCTTGGAGTTTTATCGTCTTAGATTTTATATTTATTATGTATTTAACCCATTTAGAGCTTATTTTTGTATATGGTATAAGAGAGTGATCTAGTTTAATCCTTTTGCATGTAGCTATCCAGTTCACCCAACACTTACTGAAGACGCTCTTTCCCCATTGTATATTTTTACCTCCTTTGTCATAGATTGACTAAAGGGGATGGGTTTACTTTTTGGACTCTCCATTCTGTTCCACTGTTGTATGAATTGGTTCTTATGCTAGTACCATACTGTTTTCATCACTATAGCTTTGTAGTATAGCTTGAAGTCAGGAGGTATGATATACCTAGCTTTAGAAAAATGTAATTTATTTATTTATTAATTTTTTTAGAGGACATCTCTCATATTTATTGACCAAATGGTTGTTAACAGTTAACAACAATAAAATTCTGTACAGGGGACTTGATGCACAATCATTAATCCACCCCAAGCCTAATTCTCATCAGTCTCTGATCTTCTGAAGCATAACAAACAAGTTCTTACATGGTGAACAAATTCTTACATAGTGAATAAGTTCTTACATGGTGAACAGTGCAAGGGCAGTCATCACAGAAACTTTCGGTTTAGATCACGTATTATGAACTATAAATAATCAGGTCAAATATGAATATTCGTTTGATTTTTATACTTGACTTATATGTGAATCCCACATTTCTCCCTTATTATTATTATTTTTAATAAAATGCTGAAGGTAGATGCAAGATAAAGGTAGAAAACATAGTTTAGTGCTGTAAGAAAGCAAATGTAGATGATCAGGTGTGTGCCTATAGACTATGTGTTAATCCAAGCTAGACAAGGGCAATAAAACATCCACAGATGCAGAAGATTTCTCTCAAAACAGGGGGGTGAGGTTCTAAGCCTCACCTCTGTTGATCCCCAATTTCTCACCTGATGGCCCCCCTGTGACTGTGCCTGTCTTAGGTTGTTCCTCCCTTGAGGAATCTTACCCGTCTCTGGCTAACCAGTCATATTCCAGGGCCATACAGAGAAATGTAAAGTTGGTAAGTGAGAGAGAAGCAATATTGTTTGAAAAGGTTGGCTTTTTACTTCTTTGCAGATTTATGCCCTGTGGGTTTTATGCCCAACATTTGTCTTGAGGTATCTTTATCACTTGGAAGAATTATGATACTCGGTAAATTCGATATGAGGCACGAATTCTATTTAAGGGTTGTAATTAGGAAGGAAGAAGAAAAGCTATAGAAGTAGCAGATGGAAGAACACATGGGAAGATTGGTTATTTCTTTGACTTAAGCATGTATAGGTTTTAAACTACTAATTAAATTATGTACACACATTAATATAATAGGAATACAGTTACATAACCAAAGCAGACCTACAATTACCAGCCATCTCCAGTGAAACCAAGAAAACCAGTTAGGCACCCTAAGCATTTGTAAAAACTTATCTATGATATGATGGATATTGTCTAACTGAATTTGAATAGTTTGAGAAAAATCAGACAATTTAAAACAACACATTCCTGGGAACTGTTCACATCCCATATGTTCTTTTAACAGTAGATAGTCTGTAATCTCAAGATTTTGGAGCGCTGCAACTTGCACTTCTCCTAATTCTTGGTTGAGTTCCAACAGTATAGATCCAGTCAAGTTTGTTATTTTACTGTATGCACAGGTCAGCTTAGATATCTTCTTCTTCATTCCAATGGCAAGTCCAGGAACCAGTGGAATGAATGCAGCTACAACTGCAACAGTGCCAGGATCTTAGTTGACGTTTTTTGATGATCATCTTCTGGAATGACTCATCCAGAGTATGTTTATGTTGGAACGTCTTCATATCCTATCTTGGTTCGTTTTCTGGGTAGCCAAATTAGGCTTTGATCCTCTGTATAAACACAAACAGACCCTTTGCCCACACTTTGATATGCCCTTCATACCATTGTGAAGAACTTATTGGAGGTCACCACACGGGAACTGTTTTTTTTTTTTTGTTATTATTAATCTAAAATTACATAAAGAATATTATGTTTACTAGGCTCTCTCCTATACCAGGTCCCCCCTATAAACCCCTTTACAGTCACTGTCCATCAGCATAGCAAAATGCTGTAAATCACTACTTGTCTTCTCTGTGTTGTACAGCCCTCCCTTTCTCAAACCCCCCCCTTATGCATGCTAATCTTAATACCCCCCTTTGTCTCCCCCCTCCTTATCCCTCCCTACCCACCCATCCTCCCCAGTCCCTTTCCCTTTGGTACCTGTTAGTCCATTCTTGGGTTCTGTGATTCTGCTGCTGTTTTGTTTCTTCAGTTTTTCCTTTGTTCTTATATTCCACAGATGAGTGAAATCATTTGGTATTTCTCTTTCTCTGCTTGGCTTATTTCACTGAGCATAATACCCTCTAGCTGCATCCATGTTGTTGCAAATGGTAGAATTTGTTTTCTTCTTATGGCTGAATAATATTCCATTCTGTATATGTACCACATCTTCTTTATCCAATCATCTACTGATGGACACTTAGGTTGCTTCCAATTCCGGGCTATTGTAAATAGAGCTGCGATAAACATAGGGGTGCATCTGTCTTTTTCAAACTTGAGTGCTGCATTCTTAGGGTAAATTCCTAGGAGTGGAATTCCTGGGTCAAATGATAAGTCTATTTTGAGGAACCTCCATACTGCTTTCCACAATGGTTGAACTAATTTGCATTCCCACCAGCAGTGTAGGAGGGTTCCCCTTTCTCCACAGCCTCGGCAACATTTGTTGCTATTTGTCTTTTGGATGGTAGCCATCCTTACGGGTGTGAGGTGATATCTCATTGTAGTTTTAATTTGCATTTCTCTGATAATTAGTGATGTGGAACATCTTTTCATGTGTCTGTTGGCCATCTGTATTTCC
The DNA here is from genome assembly GCF_030020395.1 of Manis pentadactyla. Lineage (NCBI taxonomy): Eukaryota > Metazoa > Chordata > Mammalia > Pholidota > Manidae > Manis > Manis pentadactyla. Next base: position 208,543,433 of record NC_080020.1, on the reverse strand, counting down.
TTTTTGGAGTACTGTCTGTTCAGTTCCTATGCCCATTTTTTAAGTGGACTGTTTGTTTTTTGTTTGTTGAGGTGGGTGAGCTCTTTATATATTTTGGACGTCAAGCCTTTATCGGATCTGTCATTTTCAAATATATTCTCCCATACTGTAGGGTTCCTTTTTGTTCTATTGATGGTGTCTTTTGCTGTACAGAAGCTTTTCAGCTTAATATAGTCCCACTTGTTCATTTTTGCTGTTGTTTTCCTTGCCCTGTGAGATATGTTCAAGAAGAGGTCACTCATGTTTATGTCTAAAAGGTTTTTGCCTATGTTTTCTTCTAAGAATTTTATGGTTTCATGGCTTACATTCAGGTCTTTGATCCATTTTGAATTTACTTTTGTGTATGGGGTTAGACAATGGTCCAGTTTCATTCTCCTACATGTAGCTGTCCAGTTTCACCAGCACCATCTGTTGAAGAGACTGTCATTTCCCCATTGTATGTCCATGGCTCCTTTACCAAATATTAATTGACCATATATGTTTGGGTTAATGTCTGGAGTCTCTAATCTGTTCCACTGGTCTGTGGCTCTGTTCTTTGCCAGTACCATATTGTCTTTATTACTATGGCTTTGTAGTAGAGCTTGAAGATGGGGAGTGAGATCCCCCCTACTTTATTCTTCTTTCTCAGGATTGCTTTGGCTATTCGGGGTCTTTGGTGTTTCCATATGAATTTTTGAATTATTTGTTCCAGTTCATTAAAGAATGTTGCTGGTAGTTTCATAGGGATTGCATCAAATCTGTATATTGCTTGGGCAGGATGGCCATTTTGACAATATTAATTCTTCCTAGCCATGAGCATGGGATGTGTTTCCATTTGTTAGTGTCCCCTTTAATTTCTCTTAAGAGTGACTTGTAGTTTTCAGGGTATAGGTCTTTTACTTCTTTGGTTAGGTTTATTCCTAGGTATTTTATTCTCTTGGATGCAATTGTGAATTGAATTGTTTTCCTGATTTCTCTTTGTATTGGTTCATTGTTAGTGTATAGGAAAGCTACAGATTTCTGTGTGTTTATTCTGTATCCTGCAACTTTGCTGTATTCCGATATCAGTTCTAGTAGTTTTGGGGTGGAGTCTTTAGGTTTTTTTATGTACAATATCATGTCATCTGCAAATAGTGACAGTTTAACTTCTTCTTTACCAATCTGGATTCCTTGTATTTCTTTGTTTTGTCTGATTGCCGTGGCTAGGACCTCCAGTACTATGTTGAATAACAGTGGGGAGAGTGGGCATCCCTGTCTTCTTTCCGATCGCAGAGGAAAAGCTTTTAGCTTCTCGCTGTTCAGTATGATGTTGGCTGTGGGTTTATCATATATGGCCTTTATTATGTTGAGGTACTTGCCCTCTATACCCATTTTGTTGAGAGTTTTTATCATGAATGGATGATGAATTTTGCCAAATGCTTATTCAGCATCTATGGAGATGATCATGCAGTTTTTGTCTTTCCTTTTGTTGATGTGGTGGATGATGTTGATGGATTTTTGAATGTTGCACCATCCTTGCATCCCTGGGATGAATCCCACTTGGTCATGGTGTATGATCCTTTTGATATACTTTTGAATTCGGTTTGCTAATATTTTATTGAGTATTTTTGCATCTACATTCATCAGAGATATTGGTCTGTAACTTTATTTTTTGGTGGGGTCTTTGCCTGGTTTTGGTATTAGGGTGATGTTGGCTTCATAGAATGAATTTTTGAGTATTCTCTCCTCTTCTATTTTTTGGAAAACTTTAAGGAGAATGGGTATTATATCTTCTCTGTATGTCTGATAAAATTCCGAGGTAAATCCGTCCAGCCCGGGGGTTTTGTTCTTGGGTAGTTTTTTGATTAGCGTTTCAATTTCTTTGCTCGTAATTGGTTTGTTTAACTTTTGTGTTTCTTCCTTGGTCAGTCTTGGAAGGTTGTATTTTTCTAGCAAGTTGTCCATTTCTTCTAGGTTTTCCAGCTTGTTGGCATATAGGTTTTCATAGTAGTCTTTAATAATTCTTTGTATTTCTGTGGAGTCTGTCGTGATTTTTCCATTCTCATTTCTGATTCTATTGATTTGTGTTGATTTTCTTTTTCTCTTAATAAGTTTGGCTAGAGGCTTATCTATTTTGTTTATTTTCTCAAAGGACCAGCTCTTGGTTTCATTGATTTTTTCTATTGTTTTATTCTTCTCAATTTTGTTTATTTCTTCTCTGATCTTTATTATGTCCCTCCTTCTGCTGACTTTAGGCCTCATTTGTTCTTCTTTTTCCAGTTTCGATAATTGAGATGTTAGACTATTCATTTGGGATTGTTCTTCCTTCTTCAAGTGTGCCTGGATCGCTATATACTTTCCTCTTAAGACTGCTTTCGCTGCGTCCCACAGAAGTTGGGGCTTTGTGTTGTTATTGTCATTTGTTTCTGTATATTCCTTGATCTCTATTTTGATTTTTTCATTGATCCATTGATTATTTAGGAGCACGTTGTTAAGCCTCCATGTGTTTGTGAGCCTTTTTGTTTTCTTTGTAGAATTTATTTCTAGTTTTATACCTTTGTGGTCTGAAAAATTGGTTGGTAGAATTTCAATATTTTGGAATTTATGGAGGCTCTTTTTGTTGGCTAGTGTGTGGTCTATTCTGGAGAATGTTCCATGTGCACTTGAGAAGAATGTATATCCTGTTGCTTTTGGATGTAGAGTCCTATAGATGTCTATTGGGTCCATCTGTTCTACTGTGCTGTTCAGTGCCTCTGTGTCCTTACTTATTTTCTGCCCGGTGGATCTATCCTTTGGGGTGAGTGGTGTGTCGAAGTCTCCTAAAATGAATGCATTGCAGTCTATATCCCCCTTTAGTTCTGTTAGTATTTGTTTCACATATGATGGTGCTCCTGTTTTGGGTGCATATATATTTATAATGGTTATATCCTCTTGTTGGACTGAGCCCTATATCATTATGTAGTGTCCGTCATTATCTCTTGTTACTTTCTTTGTTTTGAAGTCTATTTTGTCTGATATTAGTACTGCAACCACTGCTTTCTTCTCGCTGTTGTTTGCCTGAAATATGTTTTTTCATCCCTTGACTTTTAGTCTGTGTATGTCTTTGGGTTTGAGGTGAGTTTCTTGTAAGCAGCATATAGATGGGTCTTGCTTTGTTATCCATTCTATTACTGTTTGTCTTTTGATTGGTGCATTAAGTCCATTTACATTTAGGGTGACTATTGAGAGATATATACTTATTGCCATTGCAGGCTTTAAATTCGTGGTTACCAAAGGTTCAAGGTTAGCCTCTTTAGTATCTTACTGCCTAGCTTAGCTTGCTTATTGATCTGTTATATACACTGTCTGGAGATTCTTTTCTTCTCTCCCTTCTTATTCCTTCTCCTCCATTCTTCATATGTTGGGTGTTTTGTTCTGTGCTCTTTCTAGGAGTGTTCCCATCTAGAGAAGTCCCTGTAAGATGCTCTGTAGAGGTAATTTGTGGGAAGCAAATTCCCTCAGCTTTTGCTTGTCTGGGAATTGTTTAATCCCGCCATCATATTTAAATGATAGTCGTGCTAGATACAGTATCCTTGGTTCAAGGCCCTTCTGTTTCATTGCATTAAATATATCATGCCTTTCTCTTCTGGCCTATAGGGTTTCTGTTAAGAAGTCTGATGATAGCCTGATGGGTTTTCCTTTATAGGTGTCCTTTTTCTCTCTAGCTGCCTTTAAAACTCTTTCCTTGTAATTGATCTTTGCCATTTTAATTATTATGTGTCTTGGTGTTGTCTTCCTTGGATCCTTTCTGTTGGGGGTTCTGTGTATTTCCATGGTCTGTTTGATTATTTCCTCCCCCAGTTTGGGGAAGTTTTCAGCAATTATTTCTTCAAAGACACTTTCTGACCCTTTTCCTCTCTCTTCTTCTTCTGGTACCCCTATAATATGGATATTGTTCCTTCTGGATTGGTCACTCTGTTGTCTTAATATTGTTTCATTCCTGGAGATTCTTTTATCTCTCTCTATGTCGGGTTCTATATGTTCTTGTTCTCTGGTTTCTATTCCTTCAATGGCCTATTGCATCTTATCCATTCTGCTTATAAATCCTTCCAGAGTTTATTTCACTTCTGTAATCTCCTTCCTGGCATCTGTGATCTCCCTCTGGTCTTCATCCCATTGCTCTTGCATTTTTCTCTGCATCTCTGTCAGTATATTTATGATTTTTATTTTGAATTCTTTTTCAGGAAGACTGGTTAGGTGTGTCTCCTTCTCTGGTGTTGCCTCTGTGATTTTGGTTTGCCTGTAATTTTGCCCTTTCATCGTGATAGAAATAGTTTGCGGAACTGAGACAAGTGACGGCTGGAAGAACTTCCCTTCCTGTTGGTTTGTGGCCTTCCTCTCTTGGGAGAACAGCGTGTGCTGTGCAGCTGCGCGCAGACAGGGCTTCTGCTTCCTGCCCGGCTGCTATGGAGTTTATCTCCGCTGTTGCTGTGGGCGTGGCCTGGCTTGGCCGCTGCTCCAAAATGGTGGATCCCCGTTGAAGGCGGTTGGCCGGGAGGCTATTTATCTCTGTAAGGGGCCTCCATGCTCCCTGCTGCCCAGGGGGTTAGAGTGGCCAGAGATCCCCAGATTCCCTAACTCTGGACTAAGTGTCCCGCCCTGCCTTTTTAAGACTTCCAAAAAGCACTCGCCAAAACAAAACAACAACAACAACAACAAATTAAATAAATAATTAAAAAAAAAAAAACGCTCACTTTTCTTTGTCCTCAGGTGCCAGCCTCAGGCACCCACTCACCAGTCTTGCTGCCCTGTTTCCCTAGTATTGGGGTCCCTGTCCCTTTAATACTTCCAAAAAGCACTCGCCAAAAAAAGAAAAAGTTAAAAAAAGAAATAAAAATTAAAAATAAAAAAAAATGGGCGCTCCCTTCTGTTTGTTCTCCGGCTCCGGCCTCCAGTACCTGCTCACCAGTCTGGCTGCCCTGTTTCCCTAGTATCCAGGGCCCCGCACAAGCACTGTGTCTGCGCTGTGGTCCGGATGGCTGGCACTGGGTGTTCAGCAGTCCTGGGCTCCGTCTCCCTCCCGCTCTTACTCCTCTTCTCCCACCGGGAGCTGGGGGGAGGGGTGCTCGGCTCCCGCCGGGCCGGGGCTTGTATCTTACTCCCTTCTAGAGGTGCTGGGTTCTCGCAGGTGTGGATGTGGTCTGGATGTTGTCCTGTGTCCTCTGGTCTCTATTCTAGGAAGAGTTGTCTTTGTTATATTTTCATAGATATATGTGGTTTTGGGAGGAGATTTCTGCTGCTCTACTCCCGCCGCCATGTTGGCTCCGCCCCTCTAATTTATTTTTTAATAGCATCCCCAAATCCTTACTTACTTTATCTGCCAGCATCCTGTAGATATTTGAATTTATTGAATACTATTACAGAGGAGACACTGTGCAGGCTAATATTGTTATTATGATTGCCAGATAATTTCCTGTATCTCAGGCTTAGAACTGTCTCATGATTATATAAGACCAATATAAAAATAGGAGAAAGAATAGAGGTCTATAAAACCAAATATCAGACAAGCAGTTTATAGTGGTTCTAAACTGCTTAAAACCCCTTTGTAATGGGAGTAGGAATGTTGCTGCTCAAGAAATAATTCTTTTCATTTATAAGTAACATTGCTTTATTCATAATTATTATACTTCATATTGATTCTCTGGCCTGGCATATTAGAATCAGTGTTGAATAAATTAAGTTAAAAAAGTCATGTTTAAAGCAAGCAAACATTTGGTGGACAGATATTCTTGTTCTCATTATAGAGTGTATTCATTATGGAGGGGCTGTGTTTTTGTGTGATACCAGAGACTAAGTTTTGTTTCTGCCTGAAAAGTATGCACACTGGCTAGATACTTGAACAAAATTTGTGGAGCACTTACTATCAAATTCAGGTTAAGAATATGTGATTTATATACCTATGGATTCAGCTCTTGAATACAGTGAGATATATGTACAAACATGTACATAGATAGGTATTACCAATGCCACAACATTTACTGATAACAAAAGGTTAGTGGATTTTACGGGAAATTAAAATATCTGTTATCCATGAATCATGGTAGTACCAACCCTTAACTTTTGCAACCTTGATAAATGGATATTGTTAAGGCATTGTGTTAATTGTACTATAGTTCAAAGTGGCTAAGTACATACATTTATCCCATTTCTCACCACAAACTTCATGAAATGACAATGAGGTTGTACAAAAGGAAATGAATTCATAACTGCTCTTACAATGAAAGGTGTTTCATCAGTGGATTAGAGACTTTGAAACGTATGAAAATTTGGAGTATAGAGAGCAGTGGGGGAATCTAGTAGCAATCCGGGCATGTGGGTAAGAGGAAACTATTGCAGAATGAGAAAATGCACTTCACAGCAGAGCCCTAGGGAGTCTTCAAGTTTAGAGAGCAGGAGCAGGTGACAGACCAGATCATACATTTACGTTTTTATTCATAATATCAAGGCAAATGAGCACATCCTCCCACAGTACATATTTAGAGAGATTGACCCCAAGGTGAAGATTGGAGATATGTTTTCTAAAGAAACTGAACAGTCTATTTATGGCAAGCAAGAACTTGGAGTAAATACCTGATTTTGGCATAAGACAGGTGGTTTAATGATTACAGAATGTGTGTATGCTCCCCACTCATGCAGGGCAAACTGAAGTGTGCTGGTTGACATGTCCCCATCCATGGAATAGAACTCCTAGTCAGTTCTATACAGAGAAACAAAGATGTACACAGTGTCATAGAAATCAGGGTCAGTAGCTGATATTTAACTAATTCATAGTATGAATTGAGAATAAAATATGACCAGATATTTTCAGGAAACCAAGAAGAAAAATAGAGAAGCATCATGATGAACCAATACAAGAGATGATGCCAAAAGAAACAGAACTCAAGTATCTGAAAAAACGCCTTTTAAAATCCATAATTAAATCTTTAGATTCATTCCAGAAGATTCTGCTTTCAATAAAACAAAATCAGGTTTCTATTTTTAAAAGTTATCAAAGAATAAGAAACTGTTCCTGAAAAGAAAAAATCATTTAAAAAGTGTTAAAAAATAAAACCAAGGTTATGAATCAAAAGATAGAGCAAAATGTCAAAAAAGGAGGAAATGATGAGAGAAACATCAGAGATACAAAATCTCAAGTTCCACCATCCAATTACTAAGTATTTTAGAAAGAGCAAACAGAGAAAATGGAGGCAAAACAGAAAAGTGAGATTATTTCCCAGCATTTATGACCAAATATCAGATTGAAAAGACCCAAGGACTGCCTGGAACAGTAGATGGATAAGTCCTACTCTCTAAGACACATTTTCATGAATTTCAGAATATCAAACATAAAGCAAGCAAAAGAGATGATGGAAAAATGCCAGTTTATAGACAAAGAATGGAAATCAGGTTTTGCATAGAACACTGAATGCTGTAAGACAAAGAGAAAATTGTACATTCCTGCCAAACTATCCATTATATGTGAGGACAAATTAGATTTTTTTTCCTCCAGATTTGTAAGGTACACTCTGACATAAACATGAAATAGAAATCAAGAAAGAAAAATGCACAGGATTCTTAAAATGCACTTAGTTAAGAATGCTGGCAAGAGAGGTATGCTGCATATTAGAGAGCAACTAGCCCTAACTGAAACAGGAAGTAAGAGCTCTCATTTTAATAAACATTAAGTTCTTGGATGATCTTGGAGTAAAGCTAAGGCATATCTTCCTTCTATAGGCAAGCAGAATGAAAAGCAACTGAAATATTCAGAAAGACAAAAGAAAATTATTAAAAATCACAATACAAATTTAAAGCAAACTTAACTGATTTATTATTTCAAATAATTGGTGTAGTCTGAGGAGAGGCAAGGCAAAAGACAGAGTTTTAATACGGTGCCACGAGTACACCATGTGGTATTCTGGGTGGTGAGATTTACTACTCAGGATGGGGAGAACAGGAGCTGCTTTGTGTGAAAAACATGAGGAAAGCTGTTAATATTTGGACAGTCACTGAGGGATGTAAAAGAAAGGCCACAGTAGGTGGTTGTCTGGGATCTTGAAGACCTTCCTAGCACTGAATTTGTTATCCAGTCCTAAGATCGTACTCATCTCCAGAGACCCTTAGCATCCACCTTGAAGGACCTGGAAAAATATATATATTATCAGACTACTTTGGGGATTGATCTAAGTTGTGCTGCAGAAACACAGAGGTTTACTTGGAATTGGGAGGACTGATGAAGTAGTAGACTGGGTAAGTAATATAACATCCAGGACCAAGACAGAAGTGAAGATGGAGAAGTATGATAAAAAGACTAAGAAAAAAGGGGGCCTGAGGTCCCATTTGTTTCTTTAAGGATTAAAGGGTCAACAAATAGGACACAGCAGAGAGTGCTATGGGTGGGGAGCGTCATTAGAATAACAATAATGTCCTGTCCTATTTGTGTTCAATGTGTTTTGTAGCCATCCTTCGCTGAAGTGAACACCGTGATATCCCAGAGACCATCTTAAAATTATAATTGATGTGAGATGTGATAAAAACACACAACAGAAAAGCACCATTTTCCATGGTTAGGTGTAATTCCTGGGAGAAAATATTTTCCCAACCCAGGACAAAATACCTTTGAATTGAAATCAGTCAAAGGGAGAAACCCATTTATTGTTTACAAGCAGTCATCCACTTCTGCTTTCCCATGTCTCTTGCTACCAGCTGCAAAAAGGGACCCCACCCAACCTCTCCAGTCCAGATGTGCCCTCACTCCCCCTTGTTACCTGTTGATATGGAGATGGTTACTTCTTTCCACCCCTTGGAAACGCCTGTTGATATGGAGATGCACTAAGGCCAGTGGAGAGATTCTGGAAATGTTGCAATTTTACCCACTCTAGGATTTGATAGCGCAGAAACAGGGCCTCAGGAGATCTAATGTAGAAATCTGAAACATGCTTGACCTTTCAAAGATTCACTTTCTTCTGTCTTTTAAATATTTGAATTATCTGTAGTATCATCTATTATTTCAATAATTATACAAAGATGATAATTCAAAACTTGGGTTAATGTAAAACTGAGCTTTTACCAGATCATTCCATATATCAAAAAAAGCAGTGCAACACAGAGAAGACAAGTAGTGATTTTACAGCATCTTACTACGCAGATGGAAAGTGACTGTGAAGGGGTATTTGCGGGGGACTTGGTGAAGGGGGGAACCTAGTAAACATAATGTTCTTTCTGTAATTGTAGATTAATGATACCAAAATGAAAAAAAAGGGAAAAAAAAAAGCATTAGCTCACATATATTAAGGTTATTTTTCATTACTCTCTTCTTTTCCTTCATTGTTGGAATTATCACAAAAACATAATTAATTCCAAAAGCATAATTTATTTAGTTAGGCAAGCAATCTACAAATGATCTAGTTTGTCTAATGCCTATAATCAATAGACTTCAATCATATAAAGATGTATTTTTTTATCCTCCTTTTATTTGATCAGTAGGTTAAAATTCTGGTGCAGTGCTACATTTCAAATAAAACAGATCAAGCTCTTAATGGTCTATAACAGATGGGGATTTAGTTATCACGCAAATGTCTGTTTCTTCTCTAATATTTTCCTGACAAAAATGTACTCATATCTTTTATAGAAACAAACCGGATGGTTCCTTCTGTGCACCTTCTATTTTCCTAAAGGCTCAAGGGAATTATTTAAATGAAAAATTTGAGCTTTGAATTTTCATTCTGGTAATGCTAAACATTTTAGTTCTAGGGGTGTTGGTTAACTCTCTTCATCTGTCTGACTCAAGGATCTCTCTTGTCTCTCTCATCTCTGTCTCTCCATCTCTGATTTTCTCTTATCACTATTCAGAAAAAGTCACCTTTCTTCTGTTTTAGTTTTACTTCAATTTGGAGATCTACCTTTTGACTGACTGTTGAACACTGATTTCTGGCTTTATCTAGATATTAGCTTTATCTATTTATAGTATTGATACATTGTTACTTGGATATTCTGACAAATTTATCCAAAGACTTAGAATCACCATGAGGTTGGTAGAGCTTAAAAGTGAACTATGGATGAAAATATTCTAAGCCATGTACATCTTACTTGGACCCACAGGATATTGCTACATGTTTCTCTATACACTATTTACATTCAGTATGATATGATTTACTGGTATTCAGCTATGCTCACTCTGTGATAGCTTTAAAGAATAGAAAGATTGTGGAATAAAACCATATATTTTTTCTGGACCATATGTAAAGCTCATGTAGAATCTATTACTCAAACCAAACATAATTATTACTTATGTTGCTAAGGATTTATTTGCATCACTTCATTAATTAGCAATTTGCATTGTATCAAGTGGGTTTAACTTGTTTAATAGACTCCAAATGGGCCATTAGGCTATTCAATTCTAGTTAGTTTTAAACTCATTCATGAGAAGAAAATGCAATAGAGAGATTTTTTAAGGAAAGGCTTGTTTTGAATTCAATGAATTTAAAAAAATGATAGACATTGCTAACTGTGACACAGGTATAAGTTGTTTTTCTCTGAGGATCTACATCCTTAATTCTTTAGTTCTTGTCACTCTATGTTTTCTTACAAACTTGGCTCACACAGAGCAGGGATGAAGTTGACTGGCCTGCTTACTATAGTACCTGTTACAAATCAGGACCTGAGTAGGTGCTTAAGGTGGTGATTATGGTAAAAGAGAAAACTGCTGTATTCCCCCATGTTTGCCTTCACACAAACTATTCCTTTTGCTTCTTAAACATACCCTTCTCTACTTCATCTTCCAATCTCCATGTCAAAGGTCCCAGGCCAAACCCAAATATCCTACCACCCATAGTCTGTAGGAATGACTTTCTCCTCTGCAGTGGGCTTGATTATTGAGAAACAAAACCGTCTACCCATAGACAATGCTTAGAGGCTGAAACTGAAACTACCTCCCCATCCACGCAACTTACTGTCTGCATTAGGGGTTAGCAAACTTTTTTCTGTGAAGGGCCAACTAGTATATATTTTAGGATTTTCAGGCAAGGTAAGATTTCTGTTACACATTCTTTTGTTTGTTCATTTGGTCTTACAACCCTTTAAAAAAATGTAAAGAACTTTCTCAGCTTTGCCCACAGGGTTGGATTTGGCACTCTGGTAGTCTGTACACCCCTGGTCTACATGAACATAATTTTACTATTCCATTGTCTTCATTAGCAATACTTTCCTATTCCAGGAAGAAATTTTCCAAAAGAACCAACAATTCTTCCATGAAAACAGCACAGTTTCACCCTAAGAGTCTATGAATCTCTTGTTTTAAAATTTCTTCCCTTGCTTTTTGTAGCAACTCTAAACTGTTATATTATTTCCTTACCCAGTCCTAATCAAGCCTCCATCCCTTCTCACCACCTTTCTCATTTCCATTGAAAGTCCACCTTAAATCCACGCTTACAGTGCTTAGTTAGTTCTAATCTTGCCTTCCCCACTTAGAGACACTACCAAAGTTCCATGGAGGAAGAATTTGCTCTCACCTGTGCTAAACTCAGCTTTGTTTAATGAATATATTGTTTTGGCAGGTATTTGGGGATCCAGCATTCAATATTCAATAGAAAGATTTTGGTTCTATTATAGTATCTTTTATAGTTTGCTTTTTATTATAGTTAAATAAATATGTGCCTGTCTCTCAACTTGACTCGAAAATTCAGGCTATTATGAATCATAATCATATATTGTTTCTATTTTATTATGGATTTTGCACATAATAGGTGATTAAAAAGTTTTTTCTCTATAGCAGTGTAATCAATTCAGCCCTTTCTGTTTCTCACATAAGGCTTGCTGTGTGAAAGCATCTTTCACTTCTATTCTTGTACTACACAAAATGAAAACGAAAGATGTTCCAAGAGCCATAATTAAGCCTTCTGAAAATGTCCCCAGGAATGATCAATGCCATTTCTCCACAGGATATTTTCTGTGAAGGTGGCAGTATTTTGTGTCTGGATTTCTTTGTATCTTCAGCTATTCCCGTGACTGTGGATCAGGGCATCCCCACAGTGCAGACCCAATCAAGGGAACACTGTGTTTCTTCAATTTGACAAGATGCAGAACGAGAAAAGAAACAGAGAACAAGTCTCACTACAAAGTAACAGTCTTCTTGATGTGCGCTGATGGAGTCAAGGGCAGGCCAGGCTGCTCCATACCCAGGTGTGTGCTTCCACTGCACCCAGAGATTGCTGGGCAAGCAATAGATATTTTTTCAGTGAAATGGAAAAGGTGGTCTTCTTTTTAAGTAGAAAAACTTGTCATAAACCAGCATTTGAACCACTGATTTCTTGAGGATCATTATATGGGTGTGTTGGTTTATGTCTGTCAATATTTTCTCACATTTTGTCTTAAGTTGTAAGCAGGTAACTATGCTATGTAAGTTGTAGACTATGAAGATAAAATTAAATGCACATGACCAGAGAAAAGATTGGAATTTAAATAGGACCAAAAAAATTATGCTGATACATAGTAAATCAATATGCATACTCATTTGGATATGCTAGTTAATAAGGCATAACTAGTGTGTCGTTCACATGAGTAAATATAATTAGTCTTTGCTTATCCAAAGCACCATTTCAGAACTACCTAAGGGAAAGTTGTCACTGGAAAGTAAGGGAGTGTGTTTCAGAGACCCTTCTAGCTTTGGGAGGAATAGCTCTCCTCTGCTATCCAGATTTTTGAGAAAAGCATGACTGTGTTACAGCTCACTAGCATGTAGCTCCCAGGTTACCCTACAGGTCTTAAGACACACAGTTGTATTTTCTCCAGTATGATGCTTGTGAAGAGAAAAAACATATAAATACACACAGCTGCCTTAGAGCGAATGCTGTTTGATTCCATTCTGTCTGTGACAGGTTACACTTCTGATAAACAGGTGCATCTACTGCAATTTCTCCAAGCTCAGAGTCAAAAATGTGCTGTTTCCTTGCTAAGTTCCTTTCCCTGACGTTTGCCTTGCTTGATCTGGCACATCCAGGTAGGACAGAAGGAGGGACAAGGCAGGGACAGGATGAATCTGATTCAGGCCATGATCAAGATGGGATCTTTCGTGCCTGCCTATCCACTGTCCCATGGGACTTTGCTGATCATCTTAAGAAAAAGTCCTTCTAAATGAAGCAAATCAGGCTATTAAAATAAACATTGGATTCCTACAGTGATTGTCTTCAGAGTAATAATACCTGACAGGACTTAGAAAGGGAGGGCATCCTGTCTGTTGAAGCTATTGTGATTTATCAGTCTTTGCTAAATTACATAGCTCCTTTTTCCAGTGGACTCATCCACTCCCACCCTACTCACATTTTGAAGAAACCAGTTATAGTGACAGCATTTTTATACATTGCATTTGATAATTTCGTGAAATATATAGATTTATTCTGAAACCATATTCATAGACATCTTCCATATTTTGAGGTGAAATTCAGTGGACACTTATTTTTTTCCTCTGCAAATTTTTGTAAAAGATATGTTTACAAAGCATACAAGGGGACTCTCTTACCTGAATGAAACATTTTGAAGCAGTTTATGCATCTGAAGTAATGACTTTTACTGGTAGCAGATTAATGAATATTTTCCTAAGTTTTACAATAATATGGAGAAAAAACTGGAAGTCACCAACAGATGGATGAATGAATACATAGATTGTGGCATTTCTGTTATAATGGAATATTACTCAGCAATAAAAAATAATGAACTATTGATACATACAGCAACATGGATGAATCTCAGTTTTGCTGAGAGAAGCCAGACCACCCCCCCACCACCAAAAAAGAATACATACTACATTTTATAACATTCTAGATAAACAAATAAATCTGTAATTATAGAAAGGATCATGGAAGCAGGGAGTAAGATGGGTGGACAGAAAGATGGGATTAAAAGGGGCATAAGAAAAATATAAGCAATAATGTATATATTAGTATGTTTATTGTGGTGATGGTTTCACAGGTTTACATGAAGACCAAACCTATGAAATTCTGCATTAAATAGTGTTGGGCATTCATTGTCAGTCATACCTTATTAATCCTATGAAAACATAATATCTAAAACATCATCAAAAAAACATTACTAAGATTAAATAAAGCCAGTGAGGTGGCTTTATAATTTTTGAATTTTTAATACATACAAGAAAAGAAAAATCCTGTGGATGTCTTATTGACACAATGCTTATGGGTAAGAAGTAGGAATAGAGATGTTTCCTTATCATTACAAGGCAAACAAATAGGGCCACCTAGGTAAAAATCAACTTACGTTTAAGAGATGAAAAAGGTCTAAAATATGTTTGTAGTAAGAATAAGAAAGAATCACTTCAATAAATAAAACATACTTATTTATATTAACCACACTACATAAATACACAGAAGTAAAGAGGGGAAGCTAAGAAAAAAATAGGAGAGATGTGGAAAAAGAAATGAGACAAATGAATACAGCACATTCATCTCAAGGATAGTATAAGGTAGATAAAGCTAAATAAACACAAAGCAAATAGATAAAGACTTTCATGGACTATTTCCATCTTGTGAACTCTCAGGAAACTTTCCTTAAAAGATGTACTGAGCAATTGACTAAAATCAGGAATATATTAAATTTGTCTTATGAGCTCTGGTCTCCCTGGGTATGTAACTTTGAGACCAAAACAAGAATAAAAAAGAATTTTAAATGTTGTTAGAGGGCCACAGGGGGTCAGTTCAAACAGTCATTTAATGGGATAATATTTGAAAATACTTTGTTTTTTTAATAAAAATGAGTTGAGGAAATTAGTTTATATATATATAGAGAGAGAAAGATAAAGAGAGGTATATACAATAAAATGCACAAATCTTAGTGAACAGCTCAATGAATTTGATTGACATGTGTATATACTCATGCAACCATCACGCAGATCAAGTTATCAGTCTCACTAAATTTTTTTCCCTTCACCTGTTTTACCTATGCCCAACCCTCTTCCCCTGTGGCAACCATCAGTCTGTGCCCCATGATGATGAGTCTATTTTTGTTCTGTTTATTTGTTCATTTACTTTGTATTTTAGATTCCACATGTAAGTGAAATCATAGGGTATTTGTCTTTCTCTGTCTGACTTTTAGCTTAACACCCTCTTGGTCTATCCATGTTGTTGCAAATGGCAAGATTTCATTCTTCTCATGGCTGAATAATATTCAGTTGTATGTATGTGCATCTTCTTTATCCATTCATCTATTCATGGACATTTAGTTTTTTTCTATATTTTGGATATTGTAAATAATGCTGCGATAAATATAGGTGTGCATATACCTTTTTGAATTACTGATTTTGTTTTTCTTGGGTAGGTTGCCAGAGTGGAATTGCTGGGTAATATGGTATTTCTAATTTTCTCTTTTTTAATAAAGTTTCATACTGCTTTCCACAGTGGTTGTGCCAATTTACAGTCCTTCCAATGGTGTATGAGGGTTTCCTTTTCTCCACATCCTCACCAACACTTATTTCTTGTCTTGTTGATACAGCCATTCTAACTGGTGTGAGGTTATATCTCATCATGGTTTTGATTTGCATTTCCCTGACGATTAGTGATTTAGAGCATCTTTTCATGTGTCTGTTGGCCATCTGTATGTCATTAGAAAAATGTATGTTCAGATCCTCTGCATGTTTTTTAATCAGGTTATGTGACTTTTTTGGTATTGAACTGTGTGGGTTGTTTATATCTTTTTGATATTAGCTTCTTATCGAATATATCATTTGCAAATCAATTCTCCCATTCAGTAGGTTTCCTTTTCATTTTGTTGACAGTTTCCTTTGCTATGCAGAAGCTTTTTAACTTGATTTAGTCCCACTTCTTTATTTTTTGCTTTTGTTTCCCTTGCCTTGGGAGACAAAATCAGAAAAAAAATTACTAAGACAAATATTCGTGGTTTACTGCTTATATTTTCTTCTAAGAGATTCATGGTTTCAGGTCTTCTATTTAGGTCTTCCATTGGCTTCAAGCTTATTTTTGTGTATGATATAAGACAGTGATCCAGTTTCATCCTTTTACTTGTAGCTATCCAGTTTTCCCAGCACATTTATTGAGGAGACTCTTCCCCATTTATAGTCTTGCCTCCTTTGTCATATATTAATCAACAATTTTGGCATGGGTTTATTTCTGAGGCCCCTATTCTGTTGCATTGATGTAGGTATCAGTTCTTGTGCCAGTACCATACTATTTTCATTACTGTAGCTTTGTAGGATAGTTTGAAATTAGGGTGCGTGATACCCCCAGCTTTGATCTTCCTTCTCAAGAATACTTTGTCATTGCCATGACAATGAACTTAAAGCAAGGTAAAGAAATTACTAATTGAGCAATTTCCAGCATTAACAAGGGAAATATTTTTAGGCTGAAGTTTTCTTGGTTCCTTATAAATTACATTGGTTAGGTCAGTTGTGACATTTGTAAATTGGATGTTACTTAATGTAATGTTCATTTAGAAACAAAAGACCCCCACCATTAGGTGCATAACTGATGGGGAAGTGTTGAGGGACAGAAAAGCAATTTGTTTACCATCTCATTTTTTCTGACCAAGGATATTTAAGGAGACATCAGGAGAATTTGATTTGTTGTTAATACTCACATGTAGTGCTTTTCAGAAATCAAACATCAGGTTAAAGTACACCTAGTCTTTGTAGTTGGTCTCTATTGACTAGAGAGTTACAAAAAGATGTTCTGCCTATTTTTCTCCTTCAGTGCATTTTTAAGGGATCCTGCAGGTTTATGCTTTAACAGGACATTTTTGCTAATTAAGTCACATAAACATATTTAAAAGATCTACAATTATGTTTCGGTCATCCAAGATTTTTTTCCCATTATATTTATCTCAAATTCCAATAGCTTATAGATTATTCAGACCCTCCTTTTAAAAGTGAAGATTCATAAGGTATAACTCAAATCAGTTACCTTAGAATCTTTCTCTGGTAGATTTGGTGGGAGAAAACACAGATCAAGTTTGATGAAGCTTTAGCGCCTATCATTTGTCACTACAATATACTGTGGAAGTGATATTCAAGAGCAGTCACATAGAGGCCTGTGCATGAGAAATGAGTTGGTGAGCTTTTTGAAGCAATAAGAATATATGATGTGAATTTCTATATTCATAATTTTGATGGATAAACTGCTCAACAAACATTTAAAACAAAGGACTATGGGACCTCCTGGCAATTGTATCCCAGTCTCTGCTGAGGAGAGGAATTTTCCAGTGGGCTACAGCCCTCCCCAGTTCAGGTGGCTCTGGGCAGAGCAGCAGCAACTTTCATTCTGTGTGGATTTTCCAGAACAGAAGGAAGGAAGCCTAGCAGCATTCACTTCAGCATAAAAAAAGGAAATATACCCAAAATACCTGCAGCAAGATGTGCAGCAGATAAGAAACTGGCATTAGTCAAATGAGATATTAAATGAGAAAAATCATGCTTCAGCACTTCCTTACCTTTGCTGATAAGAACAGACAGGCTAAGTCAAATGCTCACTGTCCCCAGCTCCCTCTCACAGCTGGTACACCACTCGCCTTGGTAGCCACGGTGAGTCTGCTGCTTCAAATAATACAAACCTACCTTCTTAAAATAATAATAAAAATCCAGATGCATTCTTATCAAGAAGGTGAAGAGCATGGAAAAGATATTTTTATGAAATATGGAAAAAATTTTAAATTGTATCATAAAATGAGAAAATTTGTTTCCAAGACAAAGCAAAGTCCAAGAGAAGAAAAATTCATTCCTAACAAAATTTATTCTAGGTAGACTGAACTATAGAATGAAAAGTCGTTGGTGATATGGCCTGGGGAAGCCAGAATATACATATACAAATACACACACACACACACACACACACACACACACATAAAAGTGTATGTATGTGTGAAGTTTTTAATCTGTTTGAGTCTTTCTTACTTTTTTTTTTTAGAGGTAATGAGATTTTTTTTTTTAATGGAGATATATAACAAGAAGAAAATAGGCTTTAGCTATTCTCTGCCTTTAACTGAGATCATTTTCAAATCCCTTTTTTCCCAAATGCCTCCACTGGTCCTATCATGGTGCCCATACCAAGTCATTATTTAGAAGCTTCAATTACATGATAATTGAATATAATGTAATTGAAGCTCCTTTTTGTAAGCGGATTAATCCCATCAGGAGGGCCCTAACCTTATGACCTAATCTAACTCTAATTACCTCCCAAAGGCCCCTCCTCCAAACACCATTATCTTGGGCATTAGGTTTCAACATATGGACTGAGGGGGGGAGGGAGGAGGCCATTGGGCACAAATATTCAGTCCATCGCAGACAGGTTAAGATCCAGGCTTAAAAATAACTCATCTGGTTATTTATGTAGGTAAATAGCTGAGCTCTAGGGGAAGGAATGTTGCACAGATATTTTTGGGTGTGCAGGAGGCAGGGAGAGGAGGAGCTATCTAGACAATAGGCAGATATATTAAGGGAACCACAAAGCAGGTGGAGAGGCATGATGAATGTACAGAGCCTGGGCATCTGGTGGCAGGGAATGGGCAAAGTGAACAGGAAAGAGAGGGATCACTATTAATAAAGATTTATTTACTTACTAGCTCTGCTTAGGGAAAAGTCCGACCACATGCAGATTTTAGACTTTTCAAAAGTGATTTTGTTGGATTCTCCCAGAGGAGGACGCCGCCCCAAATCACTCACGGAAGGCGTCTCTTGATGCAACAAGCAAGAGGAATTTATTCAGAGGCCAGCTAGCTGGGGTCCATGCGTTAGCCCAATGCAGCGGGTCTCAACAAGGACCCCGAACTCACAAAGCCAGAAGTTTTTATAGCATTTTCAAAGGGGCAGTATTTTCTACAGTCACAATACAGTGTTTTTTTTTTCATAGACACATAAATTTTTGGCTGACGCCTCATCCTGGGGGTCTGTTTAGATAAAATCACTTTCGGAATGTTTAGGGTGGTTCTAGCAAGATAAGCTTAACTGATTGAGGTTGGCTAACTAAAGGTCACTACAATTAACACTGGCTGACTAACTTGTTTTTCAAAGTTCTAGTAATTTTTCTCCTTCTAGGTTAGAAAATGGTGTTTGAGCCTTTAAGATGGCTGTGCTTATGCTAACTTTTGATTCTTCAGGTTCTACATTTCCCCACTTCTCTTTAAGGGAATTCCATTCATGGAATGTTTGTATCTTCTTGTTGGGTGAGTGAATAATATTGTTGCTTCAACATTAGTACATGAACGGCACTCATTCTTTCTCTAACAAAAGTTATCAGCCGATTCAATATGCAGGGTCCTAAAGTGAGGAGTAACACAAGGATGAGTAAGGGCCCAGACAGAGTGGATATCAAGGTCGTAAACCATGGGGACCTAGTGAACCAAGATTCAAATAGCCTTTGGCCGGCTTCTCGTTCTCTCTTTCTCTGGTCTAGCCTCTCTCTAAGCTTTGACATTGAATCTCTTACTATTCCGGAATGGTCTGCATAAAAGCAGCATTCTTCTTTTAAAGCTGCACACAGTCCTCCTTCTTTTAGAAACAGCAGATCCAGCCCTCGTCTGTTCTGCAAGACTACTTCAGAGAGGGAAGTCAGAGATTCTTCAAGTTTAGTAATGGATTGCTCTATGGTTTTTAGGTCTTTATCAATAGCTGTCTTTAGTCCCTCATAATGTTGGTTCTCTTGGATAATAGCAGCTGTCTCTGTTCCTACTCCGGCTGCGACTCCTATCCCTAACAACACAGCTAAGGTCAGCGAGACCGGCTCCCTCCTATATCTATGCCTAGGTTCAAATTCAGCTACGAATGAGAGGTCATCATGATACATCAACCTGGGCGCCAGCTGAACCATGATACAGAAATCGCGGGAGTAGTTGAAGGCAGAAGTAGAGACACATGGGGTCACTCCAGTGTTACAAGCCCACCACCCTTCAGGAGGAGGGACTAGATACTCATTTTCACCTGAGGAGGTCACAGCTATGGTTTCATTACATAAAGCTTTATGGGTGGGGGTACTGAACTTAAACATTTTCCTCTTCCAGTTACTTCAGTCAGAGTTAGCTTCTTGTGGCTTCCCCAGCTACAGATCTCGTGATGGGTTGTCCTGTTAAAACTGCCTAACAATCTCAATCTTTCATAATAAGGTGGCCCAGAAGAGAAACACAACTAACAGGATTCAGTAGTGTTAGGGTTGGTGGTATTTAAGACCTGAAAAGCCCCTTCAAGGAGGTTGAGAAGGCGTTGTCCGTTGCCAGGAAAGGAGGTGACTCGGCCAAGAGTGGAGGCGGAGGGAGTGGTGGCAGAGTCCATAGGTGGGGCTAGGGCCTGTTTTGGGGCTGGGGCTGGGAGACGCGGTTGATCCCGCAAGACAGCGTTGGGTCCTACTGGGACAGCCGGAAGAGTCTCTACTTTAAGCCTGAGCATAAACAAGACTCTATTATCATAGCCACTCTGGTAGAGTCTTAGTCCCCACATAAGCCCTTTTTCCCAGTTTGTTGCTCTTTTTCCTGCATCTGTGAAAGAGATGTCAATAGGGTTGCAGGTGGGATTAGTCGTGCATTGGGCATGAGCGGTATTCCACTGGATTTTTATGAGGCCTAGAGGAGATCTCCCTGCGCTTCCTGTCAGCCAATGGCATGTCCCTGTTTGTTCACAACCCCAATTTTTGCAGAAAAAATCTGTCTTCCCACCACACTGTGAGGCCTTGACACTATCGGCTGAGGGGGCTGGGCATACATAGAAGCAGGTATTCTGGAGCTCTTTCATGGTCTCAGAGCCCCAATGCACTGTATAATCTCGAGTACTACATCCAGGTACTCCAACTTTATCTTCATACCATGGGTCTTGTTTGAAGAGAGTGCACAAATCTACAGTGAGGGTAGGCCACCAAGTTCCCCTAGGGTGTCCTGTTAACTGGACTACTACTTGTTGGGAAGCCGGGGTAATGATTTGCCATGTGAGTAACCTGGGTTCATGGGGGTTAGGGTTCTGGAAGGTGGGAAGTAACTGGGTCATTAGAATTAGAATTGTTAGTGACACAATCATTTTTACACAAGCGAAATTTAAGAGGGTTATCAGTTCGAATTACTCGCCAGTCCGGGTCTGGTTGAGGCGCTTTCTTCAGATGTGAAGCATGTATCCAGGAAGAGATGCCATCTACTTTCACAGCTCTAGGTGTGGTCAAAAGGACGATGAAGGGTCCTTTCCACCGAGGCTCAAGATTGTCCGTTCGATGTCGCCTTATGTAGACAGAGTCTCCCACTTGGAACGGGTGAGGTACTGAAATGTCCTCTGGCCAATAGGCTTCTCGGATAGAGGCCCACACTTTTTTCTGCACAACTTCCAGAGCCCGTAACTTTTCAAGCAGAAATTTATTAGTCACAGATTCAGGGGATACGTGGAGGTGAGCTGCATTTAGTGGAGCCGGGGCTCCAAACATTATTTCAAAGGGTGTTAGTCTAAAACGGCTGGGGGTGTTTTTAACTCGGAATAAGGTGAAGGGAAGGAGGACCAACCAATTATATAAACCAGTCTCTATGGATAATTTAGTCAGGGTCTCTTTTAGAGTTCTATTCATCCTTTCTACCTGTCCTGAGCTCTGGGGCCTGTATGCACAATGCAATTTTTAATCCGTCCCCAAAATCTTGGCCAATCCCTGACTTACCTGGGCAACAAAGGCAGGGCCATTGTCTGAGCCAATTACCTTTGGGATTCCAAACCTGGGAAATATTTTTTCAAGGATCTTTTTAGACACCGTCTGAGCTGTCTCAGTTTTGGTGGGGAACGCCTCTGTCTATCCTGAAAATGTGTCCAGGAAAACTAGAAGGTACTTATATCCATACTTAACAGGCTTGATCTCAGTGAAGTCAACTTCCCAGTAAGCTCCTGGGCTATCCCCTCGAAGTCTTTTCCCGGATGTTACTGGATTTTTACTCACATTTACTAATTGGCAGGGAACACAATTTTTTACAACCTCGTCAGCCAGTTTTCCTAATCTAATAACATGATAAGGGGAGTCTTGAACCAAGGTCTTTAGGTTTTTTGCTCCCAAATGTGTCAATTGATGCAATTGCCTTAAGTATTCTTCTGCCTCTCTCTTAGGCAGGACAACTCTCCCTTTTTCAGACTTGTATATCTCGTGGGGTGAGGAATTTTTAAACTCTAATTTGTTTATACAAGCGAGGTCTTCAGGTGTATACTGGAAGCTCTTAATACAAGTGGCCTCCGGGTACACTTGGAGGGGTAAGATATTCATTCCCTGGGCTGCTTGTTTTGCAGCTTGGTCCGCCCTTCTGTTTCCTTGAGCTATTAGAGAGTCACTTTTTTGATGCACAGGGCAATGTATTATTGCCACTTCTCTAGGTCTATGGATGGCTTCTAACAAATTTAAAATTTCTTGTTTGTTTATAACATCTCTCCCGGCAGAAGTCAATAACCCTCTCTGTCTATAAATAGCCCCGTGTATGTGAGCGGTGGCAAAAGCGTATCGGCTGTCGGTATAGACGTTAAGTCTCTTACCTTCTGCCATCTTTAGAGCCTGAGTCAGAGCGACGAGCTCTGCTCGCTGTGCAGAAGTGCCTGTTGGAAGTCCACTGGCCCACACGATTCGGTTATCATCCACTACTGCAGCTCCCGCCATTCTCTTACCATCTATAATGTAACTTCTCCCGTCTGTATACCAAGTCAGGAGTCCTGGTCCTTCTAAAGGCTGATCTTGTAAGTCCTGGTGGGTCCCCGCCTCCTCAGCCAGGATTTCCTGGCAGGTATGAAGTACTTCTTTTTCCAAATCGGGGAGCAGAGTAGCTGGGTTTAGGATGGTGGGTGGGGCAAATTCTACACGATCACGATTGAGGAGTAAGGTCTGGTAGTGAGTCATTCTGGCATTTGACATCCATTTTTCGGGTGGTTGCCAGATTATGCTCTCCAACGCATGTGAAGCAACCACAGTGAGTTTTTGTCCCAGCGTTAGTTTGTCAGAATCTTTAACTAGGAGGGCCACAGCTGCTACTACTCTCAGGCAGACAGGCCACCCACTACTCACGGGGTCTAATTTTTTTGACAAATAGGCGACAGGTCTCTTCCAAGGTCCCCATTGTTGGGTCAACACTCCTCGAGCTACTCCGCTCTGTTCGTCCACGAAAAGGACAAATGCTTAGTTACATCTGGCAATGCTAGAGCGGGTGTTGAGAGGAAGGCTTTCTTGATATCAATAAAGGCCTGTTGTTGCTCAGATCCCCAAACAAATGGGGCTGTCCCCTTGGTAAGGGGGTACAGAGGGGTGGCCAAGGAAGCATATCCGGGTATCCACAATCTACAAAACCCCGCTGTCTCCAGAAACTCGCGAACCTGGAGTGCTGTAGTGGGGACCGGAATCTGCGTCACAGTCTGCTTCCGGGCTTCAGTAAGCCACCTTTTCCCTTTTCTCAGGGAATATCCCAAATAAATCACTTGTTGTTGGCAGATCTGTGCCTTCTTAGCAGATGCTCTATACTCTAATTTGGCAAGTTCAGTCAAAAGGGCTTCAGTGGCCTCTTGGCAGGTCTCCCGGGTGAGAGCGGCTATCAATAAGTCATCAACATATTGCAGCAAAGTTACCTGTGGGTTTGAAGCTCGGTAGAAAGCCAAGTCCTGATGTAAAGCCTCATCGAAGAGGGTGGGCGAGTTCTTGAATCCTTGTGGCAAACGAGTCCAGGTCAATTGCCCAGTAGTTCCTGTGGTGGGATCTTTCTACTCAAAGGCAAACAGCGGTTGGCTGTTCTGGTGCAAGTGCAGACAAAAGAAAGCATCCTTTAGATCTAAAACTGAATACCAGATGTTTTTTGGGGCCAGGGAGCTTAGTAGGTTATAGGGATTTGGCACGGTGGGGTGAATGTCCTGTGTCCTTTTGTTAACTTCTCTTAAATCTTGTACTGGTCGGTAATCTCCCGTTCCTGCCTTTTTTACAGGCAGCAAGGGGGTGTTCCATGGGGATTGACATTTTACTAATATTCCCTGTTCCATGAGCTTCTGGATATGTGGCCTAATTCCATCCCTGGCTTCTTTACTTATTGGATATTGCCTCACAGTCACTGGCAAGGCTGAAGCTTTTAGTTCTATGATTACAGGGGGCTGGTTCTTGGTGAGCCCCATGCCCGCCGTCTCCACCCAGGCTCCTGGGAATCGGTCAAGCCACTCCTGACTAATTCGGGAGGGCTCTGGTTCCATAAAAAGACAGTATTCATCTTCTAATCTTATGGTCAGAATACTCAAGTTCAAAGGCTTATTTTCCTGATTAGTCACCAGAGGTTTCTCAGCTTGAAAAGATATTTGGGCTCCTACTTTGGTCAAGATGTCCCTTCCTAACAGGGGCGTAGGGCATTCCGGTATAATGAGGAACAAGTGACTTACTCGTCCTACTCCTAAGTCTACTGCACTTCGGGTGATCTATGCATATTGTTTCTAGCCTGTAGCTCCAATCACCCAAGACTTTTTGCCAGAGAGAGGGCCCTTGTCTTTAGTTAATACAGAATGTTGAGCACCGGTGTCTACTAGGAACTCAACGGGTTGCCCCTCCACTTTCAGAGTTACCCTGGGCTCGGGGAGGGGTTCCGAGCCCCGTCCTCCCTAATCTTCGTCTTCCAGCAGAGACAACACCTTTTTTGGAGGCTTCTGCAGTGGCTTTTTAGGGCATTCTTTCACCCAATGTCCTTTCTCTTTGCAGTATGCACATTGATCTTTATCCAAAGGAGGCCGGTTGCCCAGGTGCCCTGCCTTACTAGTTCTACCACTAGAGGGCGGGCGTCCCTTACCTTCTACTACTGAGGCCAAGATTTTTGTTAAATTTCTCTCATGCTTCCTATCCCTCTTTTCCTCTTTACTTTCTTTTTCCTTTTCTTTCCTTAATTCTTTCTCTTCCTCAGTCTCTCTCTTATAGATAAACTTTCACAGCTTCTTTCACTAAATCTCTCAACGACAAATCCTGTAAGCCTTCTAGTCTCTGAAGCTTCTTTCTAATATCAGGCGCTGATTGCCCAATAAAGGCAAGAGCCACTGAAGCACTGTGTTCCTCAGAAGTGGGGTCAAAAGGAGTATACCGCCTGAAGGCTTCTATCAGGCATTCTAAGAACACTGCGGGTGCCTCAGTGGCTCCCTGACTAACCTCTCTTACCTTGGCCAAATTGGTGGGGCGCCTTGCAGCCCCGCGAAGACCTGCCACCAGAGCCTGGTGATAGATGGTTAGTCGCTCCCTACCTTCTGGAGAATTAAAGTCCCAGTTGGGTCTGGTCAGTGGGAACCCCCTTTCTATATCATGAGGGAGTTGCGACGGTCATCCGTCAGCTCCAGGCACGTTCTTTCGCGCTTCCAGGAGGATCTTTTCTCTTTCTTCCGTGGTGAAGAGTACCTGTAAGAGCTGCTGACAATCATCTCAAGTGGGCTGGTGAGAGAACATCAGGGACCCTATCAGTCCCATTAGTCTCTGCGGTTCCTCTGAAAAAGGAGGGTGGTTAGCTTTCCAATTATATAAATCGGCAGAGGAGAATGGCCAGTATTGCAGAGGTTGGAAAGGCGGGTCTCCTTCCTCCCCGAGAATGGGGGCCCCATAAGACCTGAGGGGAAAAATACCTGATGGGTCCAATGTGGCCCCTTGGCGCCGCCGAGTTCCCTGGGCCGGTCCCGGAGCTGGCCCCGATGCCTCGGTACCAGAGGCTAGAGGCATCGGAGGTGCCAGGGCTGGAGGCACTGGGGCCTCGGCCGCCGGGGCCTCGGGTGCCGGGGCAGAGGCAGGAGGGTAAGGAGGGGGATCATCAACCATGAGCAAGTCTTGAGTGTCAGGGTGTATTTTGGTGGTCTCTTTCCCTTTTCCCCGAGGTTGAGCCTGAGCCAATAAGACTCGAGAGTTCGCTTTCTTTCGCACCCAGGGCTTTACCCAGGGCGGTGGATTTTCCACCAATTCTTGCCAGACCACAATGTAGGGCTGCTGATCCGGATGTCCCCAAGTTGAATTCTGGAAAACAACAGCTTTTACTGCAAGCAGAGTGGAGAGGTCAAAAGTCCCCTCCGGGGGCCATCCAACGTTAAAAGTGGGCCACTTGGAGGTACAGAAAGTCTGCCACAGCCCTTTTTTAACTTCTACCGACAAGTCATGCGCCCTTGCTCTCACTTCTGTCCAATGACCTAACGTCAGGCTAAGGGGGGTCATCACGGTCTGTCCCATTGCCAGTATAACAATTATTAGACACGTAAAGGACACATAAAACAGAGACACACAGAGATTAAACACACAGCGGCCGCTTTTTGTCTTCCTCAGATTTCTGACCAAGAACCGGAAGGAATCAGTGGGCTGATACTCTTGGCGCCCAAAAACAAAACCTTTCTCATCCGGTTCACTTTTGCGGAAAAACAGGTGGGAGGCCACCAGGCGTCCCTGGCCCTCCAAACTCCCCGGGGCATCCCCCAGGCAGGGTTGCAGCCTGCTGTGCTCCAAGTACGTCTACCGACCGCAGTCGCGACCCCTTACGGGACCGGGACGGCTGCCAGACAGAGGGTACCCTTTTCAGAACTCCGACCGGTCTCACTGAAAAGCAGAACACAGAACACAGACAACTCAAGGCGCCACTAATCTTACCTCTTCCTCTAAGAACGGCTTCGGGAGTGAAGCGGGGTGAGCGCACTATCCCGGACGAGCCCCCAAATGTTGGATTCTCCCAGAGGAGGACGCCGCCCCAAATCACTCACGGAAGGCGTCTCTTGATGCAACAAGCAAGAGGAATTTATTCAGAGGCCAGCTAGCTGGGGTCCATGCGTTAGCCCGACGCAGCGGGTCTCAACAAGGACCCCGAACTCACAAAGCCAGAAGTTTTTATAGCATTTTCAAAGGGGCAGTATTTTCTACAGTCACAATACAGTGTTTTTTTTTTCATAGACACATAAATTTTCGGCTGACGCCTCATCCTGGGAGTCTGTTTAGATAAAATCACTTTCGGAATGTTTAGGGTGGTTCTAGCAAGATAAGCTTAACTGATTGAGGTTGGCTAACTAAAGGTCACTACAATTAACACTGGCTGACTAACTTGTTTTTCAAAGTTCTAGTAATTTTTCTCCTTCTAGGTTAGAAAATGGTGTTTGAGCCTTTAAGATGGCTGTGCTTATGCTAACTTTTGATTCTTCAGGTTCTACAATTTCTTTCGCTGAAACTGGACTGCCTGAGATACTACTTAGAATCTTGGTGCTAGTCCCACTCACTGCCTGTACACAGATACAAGAAGGGTCCTGGCTCTAGATAACAAAGCCAACTTGTCTCTTTTGTGAGCTCATATCCTGAGTTTTCAAATGTCTGAAGGGCTGGGTTACAACAAAGCCAGAATGAATGCTTGTATATGTTAATTTTGAATACACAAACAATAAATATAATTACAAAAATTTTGGAGTCCAAGTCCGTAAAGACAGTTTGGAATTGGTTGGCCAAAGTTATTTTACGTTAAAAGCCTTATGTTTTATTTCAGAAATGACAGTGAGAAGCTTCAAAGGCAACAGCTGTCAGTTCTGAACATAAAGTGTTAGAGGGGAAGTAGAAATTTATCTAAAGTTCACAGATGTCTCCAGTCATCTACAATAGATGTCACTAATCATTTCCTAGTTTTGAATAGATGTGACTCATCCACCATGGGGCTGAATTTTAGGGCTAGGGTGGAGGAATTGACCTGTAAAGAAGCAAACAAATAATCTGCATTGTAGCTACAACGTAATCACCTTTTTGAAAATTCAAAGAATTATTACCATGAAGCTCTGTTCACTTTGTAAAAATCCATCTGCTATTTCTTACGCATGTTAGTATTTTGAAAGGCATCAACTAATTTTGACATGTTTCAAAACATTTCTGTCAGACTTTCAACCCATTTGACTGTGCTAGAAATTTTATTAGGATTGTGGGTAAAATTGCAGTATTTCCAGATCTCTGCCTGACTTTAGTGCATCTCCATATCAATAGGTGTTTCCAAGGGGTGGAAAGAAGTATCATCTCCATATCAATAGGTAATTACAAGGTCAAGTGAGGGCTTATCTGGACTGGAGAGGTTGGGTGGAGCTCTCTCTTCTGGTGCAGCTGGGTGGAGAGAGATGCAGGACAACTGCTTGTAAGAAATAAGTAAGTTTCCCCCACTTTTTTTCTCCCTTTGACTGATTTTGGTTTCAAAGGTATTTTGCTCCGGAATTTTCCCCCCAGAGCTACAAGGATACAGCAAGTTTTGTTTGCACTAAAGAAAGGGAAAAAGGTTATTTTTAACCTAAGTGTTCCCATTTAATATTTATAATTATTATCAAAATTTTTAGTACAATATTAAGCACATGGCATTTTCTCAATAAATGTCAAATGAATAAGGTTAGGTCACCTTTCACATAAAATTTTTTTTCAGAAGAAAACAGCACTGCAGATTAAAGACATAGTTTTTCTAGCTTTTAAATAAGATGTGGAGCTTCTATAGGTCCCTGTTTTGAATATTACATCATTTTGAAACTTATTACAAAAAAGTCATTTGAAACTGTTTTCCAGATAAACCAATGACAGAGGCAATGCCACCAAGGCATATGTCTTTCATAAAATAGTAACGTTATAACACTGGTCTGTGCTCAAAGAGTCTCTTTTTAAAGTGAAACGTGTATTTGTATGTGAGTACACTATAATGTGTGTTAAATTATCAATGAGGTGGGGCTGAGGCTAGCATTGGAAAGGATTAATATATATGATATTGATTCTAATGTCTAATATATAATATAGGAATATAATTGTAATATAGAAAACACTTGAGAAAAAAATATAAACAATTTCCTTCCCCACTAAATTATATCTGAATTCTTATTCGAGAAAATGTTTTGAAGATGGCCTAAAAATCTGCAATTCACGGGGAATAGGAATTTTTCTTATTTACCTAAATTTGCATTTGTATTAAGCCATGGATCTCTTATTGTTAAAGAAGGAAAAGAGAGGAATGATTAGATCAGTAAAAACTGTTACCATAAAATATGAGGAAATCAAGGCCTTGCTTTCCCGTCCATTAAGAAATTTATCAAACACTGAGGTCAGTTCTGTTAATCCAAATGAAATGAGTATGATGTAAAACCCTTGAAAATTCTGGCTTGTGGATGAGATGGAGTTTGCCATGTCACAAACATTCCTTTCCCAGGTTCTAGCATTTAGCATTTGACAGAAAGTGGGGGAGGTAACCCAGCTCTCCCCCAAGAGACTTTTTCTTAATTTCTGCTTTGATTTAATTTTTTCTTTTTACTTACTTTTTTTGCCATTAATAAGAAATGATTAATGGAGACTCTACTACAAAAATAATGACTTGTATTAATGGAGGGATGTTTTGCCTCAAAATCACTTACAAATATTTACTGATACATTGCTATAAGATGACAAGGACCACTGAGATGGAACCCCCTCTCGTGAAAAGGAAGAGCTATTTGGTAGCAACCCAACCCTTCCCAGTGTTAAGGTCTACAACTGAAAGGGAGAATACAGATACTCAATTCTGCCTTTAAAGTGAGTAATAGCAGAACTTCTCTTTGAATTATGTGAAGTTCCTTAGAGATTGCATCTATTCAGAAATTTATCTGCATTAATTTGAATATTTACATAATTGGTAAAAAAAATACTCACTTACTTTTTTTAGTGGTTTACAACTAGTTCACCATTACGTGTGTTGATGTGTGGCAGGGCTGGCATCACGGGTGTGTGACCTGAGCATTTGGACCCCACTTTGGTTTAATGCATCATTGTTGCCATTTTGAGATTGTTAATTGTTGAACAAGAGACCCTGTATTTTCATTTTGCATGGGGCTTCATAAATAAAGTGGCCAAGTCCTGGTACTTGATAAGCTCAGTAAGCATTAAGGGTCTAGATGACCTCCAAAGTCACTGGAGCAAAGTCTCTAGCACTTGGGTATGCATGCCTATTTTGACAATTCAGTGATGATGTATAGTGTCAGGCTACTTCAGAGCCATGTGCCACCAGTTCTCCTCACTGAATGCAAAATGTGTAATTTTCTGTGACACCAAGAAAAAGGACCTTGAGGTCTCTGCATTAAATGATGCTGAGTTTTGTTTTATGTACTGCTGAGAGAGGGAAATGACTTGTATGCAATGAAGGAAGAAAACTGGGTATTTTATTTGAAGCCGCTGTCTCTGACACATTCTGTCAGCCCACAGACACTGAGGGCAAAGAAGCTACAATAACCCTGAAAATCATGCTCTTAATACTTCTTAATATTTGTGTGACACCTATAGATTCTTTCACATTAATGATCCTAATTGAGGTTTACAATAAGGCAACATTCGATTCATAGAAGCTAAGGAAGTTAATAAAGGCCATATAGTAAGTTGAGTAAATTTCAAACGAGTCTTCTAAATCCTCGCAATTTTCACCTGTCTGCTCCACTTGTTATAAACCTTTGAGCCTCTCTAGAAGTTCTGCCCACACAATGAAGGTTCAACTGAAGTAGATGAGGTGATCTTTTAGCTACCAGAGAGGGCCTTAGCTCTAAGAATCCTCAGCCAGGACAATTGTTCAAGTGCTGAGAAGGTGACAGGGCACCCAAAATGCTGCAGGGAAGACAGGCTGAAGGGAAAGATGTGGAAAGGAAACCCAGACATCAGAACTGAAAGAAAACCTTACCATCACCTCCTCAGTCTCTATTTCTCTCCTCATCTAACCTGATGAAAAAGTCTTCTAATCAGCTGCTAGGTAGATGAATTTTCACTTTAGAAACATTGACAAAAATAAGCATGTTATCTCAAAATACTACGTTCCATAACATTGTGCAACAGCTCAAATTTCTTGAAAATTCTGGCATAAGTTAAACTGAATTTTTTTTTTTTTTTTTTTTTTTTATTGAAGGGTAGTTGACAACAGTATTACATTACATTAGTTTCAGGTGTACAACACAGTGATTCAACATTTATATACATGATAATTCGAGGTAACAGCTATCACCATACCAAGTTGTTACAATATTTTGACTATATTCCTTATGCTATACATTACATCCCGGTTACTTATTTATTTTACAATTGGAAGTGTGTTTATATATATATATATTTTTTTTTTGTGTGTGTGAGGGCATCTCTCATATTTATTGATCAAATAGTTGTTAACAACAATAAATTTCTGTATAGGGGGGTCAATACTCAATGCACAATCATTAATCCACCCCAAGCCTAATTTTTGTCAGTCTCCAATCTTCTGATGCATAACGAACAAATTCTTACATGGAGTACAAATTCTTACATAGTGAATAAGTTACATGGTGAACAGTGCAAGGGCAGTCATCACAGAAGCTTTCGGTTTTGTTCATGCATTATGAACTATAAACAGTCAGTTCAAATATGAATATTCATTTGATTTTTAAACTTGATTTATATGTGGATACCACATTTCTCTATTATTATTATTTTTAATAAAATGCTGAAGTGGTAGGTAGATACGAGATAAAGGTAGAAAACAGAGTTTAGTGTTGTAAGAGAGCAAATGTAGATGATCAGGTGTGTGCCTGTAGACTATGTGTTAATCCGAGCTAGACGAGGGCAATAAACATCCATGTATGCAGAAGATTTCTCTCAGAACATGAGGGGGGAGGTTCTAAGCCTCACCTCTGCTGCTCCCCATTTTCTCACCAGATGGTCCCCTGCGACTGTGCCTGTCTTAGGTTGTTCCTCCCTTGAGGAATCTTACCCGTCTCTGGCTAACCAGTCATCTTCCGGGGCCATACAGGGAAATGTAAAGTTGGTAAGTGAGAGAGAAGCCTTATTGTTTGAAAAGGTTAGCTTTTTACTTCTTTGCATATTTATGCCCTGTGGCTTCTATGCCCAGCATTTGCCTTGAGGTGTCTTTACCACTTGGAAGAATTATGTTACTCGGTAAATTCGACATGTGGCACGAGTTCTATTTAAAGGTTGTGATTAGGTAGGAAGAAGAAAAGCTATAGAAGTAGCAGGCAGAAGAAAACCTGGGAAGATTGATTATTTCTTTGACATATCTTCTTGTAGAGTAACTTCAGCATGGATAGGTTTTAAACTACTAATTAAATTGTGCACACACATTAACATAATAGGAATATAGTTACCTAACCAAAGCATACCTGTAATTACCAGCCATCTCCAGTGAAACCAAGAAAACCAGTTAGGCACCTTAGGCATTTGTGAAAACTTATCTATGATATGGTGGATATTGTCCGACTGAACTTAAACAGTGTGAGAGAATTCAGATAAACTAGAACACCCCATTCCTGGGGACTGTTCATATCCCATATGTTCTTTTAACAATAAATAGTCTGTGGTTGTAAGATTTTGGAGCGCTACAATTTGCACTTCTCCTAATTCTTAGTTTAGTTCCTACAGTATAGATCCAGTCCAATTTTTTGTTTTACTGTATGCACAGGCCAGCTTAGATATCTCCTTCATCATTCCCATGGCAAGTCCAGGAACTGGTGGGATGAGTGCATCTACATCTGTGGCAGTGCGTGGATCTTTGTTGGAGTTTTTTTTTTTTTTGCTGATCATCTTCTGTCATGAGTCTTCCCGAGAGTGCTGATGTTGGAAGTTCTTTTTCATATCGTATCTTAGTTCATTTTTGGGGTAGCCAAATTAGGCTTTGATCCTCTGTATAAACACAAACAGACCCTTTGCCTACACTTTTATATGCCCTTTATATCATTGTGTAGAACTCATTAGAGGTCACCACACAGGAACTGCTTTTTTTTTAAATTTTTTATCATTAATCTACACTTACATAACGAATACTTTGTTTACTAGGCTCTCCCCTATACCAGGTCCCCCCTATATACTCCTTTACAGTCACTGTCCATCAGCATAGCAAACTGTTATAGAATCACTACTTGTCTTCTCTGTGTTGTACAGCCCTCCCCTTTCTCCCACCCCGCTATGGATGCTAATCTTAATACCCCTCTTTTTCTGCCCCCCCTTATCCCTCCCTACCCACCCATCCTCCCCAGTCCCTTTCCCTTTGGTACCTGTTAGTCCATTCTTGAGTTCTGTGATTCTGTTGCTGTTTTGTTCCTTCAGTTTTTCCTTTGTTCTTATATTCCACAGATGAGTGAAATCAATTGGTATTTCCCTTTCTCCGCTTGGCTTGTTTCACTGAGCATAATACCCTCCAGCTCCATCCATGTTGCTGCAAATGGTTGGATTTGCCCTTTTCTTATGGCTGAGTAGTATTCCATTGTGTATATGTACCACATCTTCTTTATCCATTCATCTATCGATGGACATTTAGGTTGCTTCCAATTCTTGGCTATTGTAAATAGTGCTGCGATAAACATAGGGGTACATTGGTCTTTCTCATACTTGATTGCTGCATTCTTAGGGTAAATTCCTAGGAGTACAATTCCTGGGTCAAATGGTATGTCTGTTTTGAGCATTTTGATGTACCTCCATACTGCTTTCCACAATGGTTGAACTAACTTACATTCCCACCAGCAGTGTAGGAGGGTTCCCCTTTCTCCACAGCCTCGCCAACATTTGTTGTTGTTTGTCTTTTGGATGGCAGCCATCCTTACTGGTGTGAGGTGATACCTCATTGTAGTTTTAATTTGCATTTCTCTGATAATTAGCGATGTGGAGCATCTTTTCACGTGTCTGTTGGCCATCTGTATTTCTTTTTTGGTGAACTGTCTGTTCAGTTCCTTTGCCCATTTTTTAATTGGGTTATTTGTTTTTTGTTTGTTGAGGCGTGTGAGCTCTTTATATATTCTGGACATCAAGCCTTTATCGGATGTGTCATTTTCAAATATATTCTCCCATACTGTAGGGTTCCTTTTTGTTCTATTGATGGTGTCTTTTGCTGTACAGAAGCTTTTCAGCTTAATATAGTCCCACTTGTTCATTTTTGCTGTTGTTTTCCTTGCCAGGGAGATATGTTCAAGAAGAGGTCACTCATGTTTATGTCTAAGAGGTTTTTGCCTATGTTTTCTTCCAAGAGTTTAATGGTTTCGTGACTTACATTCAGGTCTTTGATCCATTTTGAGTTTACTTTTGTATATGGGGTTAGACAATGGTCCAGTTTCATTCTCCTACATGTAGCTGTCGAGTTATGCCAGCACCATCTGCTGAAGAGACTGTCATTTCGCCATTGTATGTCCATGGCTCCTTTATCAAATATGAATTGACCATATATGTCTGGGTTAATGTCTGGATTGTCTAGTCTGTTCCATTGGTCTGTGGCTCTGTTCTTGTGCCAGTACCAAATTGTCTTGATTACTATGGCTTTATAATAGAGCTTGAAGTTGGGGAGTGAGATCCCCCCTACTTTATTCTTCTTTCTCAGGATTTCTTTGGCTATTCGGGGTCTTTGGTGGTTCCATGTGAATTTTTGAATTATTTGTTCCAGTTCATTGAAGAATGTTGCTGGTAGTTTCATAGGGATTGCATCAAATCTGTATATTGCTTTGGGCAGGATGGCCATTTTGACGATATTAATTCTTCCTAGCCATGAGCATGGGATGCGTTTCCATCTGTTAGTGTCCCCTTTAATTTCTTTTAAGAGTGACTTGTAGTTCTCAGAATATAAGTCTTTCACTTCTTTGGTTAGGTTTATTCCTAGGTATTTTATTTTTTTTGATGCAATTGTGAATGGAGTTGTTTTCCTGATTTCTCTTTCTGTTCGTTCATTGTTGGCATATAGGAAAGCCACAGATTTCTGTGTGTTGATTTTGTATCCTGCAACTTTGCTGTATTCCGATATCAGTTCTAGTAGTTCTGGGGTGGAGTCTTTAGGGTTTTTTATGTACAGTATCATGTCATCTGCAAATAGTGACAGTTTAACTTCTTCTTTGCCCATCTGGATTCCTTGCATTTTTTTGTTTTGTCTGATTGCCGTGGCTAGGACCTCCAGTACTATGTTAAATAACAGTGGGGAGAGTGGGCATCCCTGTCTAGTTCCCGATCTCAGCGGAAATGCTTTCAGCTTCTCACTGTTCAATATAATGTTGGCTCTGGGTTTTTTATAGATGGCCTTTATTATGTTGAGGTACTTGCCCTCTATTCCCATTTTGCTGAGAGTTTTTATCATGAATGGATGTTGAACTTTGTCAAATGCTTTTTCAGCATCTATGGAGATGATCATGTGGTTTTTGTCTTTCTTTTTGTTGATGTGGTGGATGATATTGATGGACTTTCGAATGTTGTGCCATCCTTGCATCCCTGGGATGAATCCCACTTGGTCATGGTGTACGATGGTTTTGATGTATTTTTGAATTCGGTTTGCTAAAATTTTGTTGAGTATTTTTGCGTCTACGTTCATCAGGGATATTGGTCTGTAGTTTTCTTTTTTGGTGGTGTCTTTGCCTGGTTTTGGTATTAGGGTGATGTTAGCTTCATATGTTTGAGAGTTTGGGAGTATCCCCTCCTCTTCTATTTCTTGGAAAACTTTAAGGAGAATGGGTATTATGTCTTCCCTGTATGTCTGATAAAATTCCGAGGTAAATCCATCTGGCCCGGGGGTTTTGTTCTTTGGTAGTTTTTTGATTACCGCTTCAATTTCGTTGCTGGTAATTGGTCTGTTTAGATTTTCTGTTTCTTTTTGGGTCAGTCTTGGAAGGTTGTATTTTTCTAGGAAGTTGTCCATTTCTCCTAGGTTTCCCAGCTTGTTAGCATATAGGTTTTCATAGTAGTCTCTAATAATTCTTTGTATTTCTGCGGGATCTGTTGTGATTTTTCCTTTCTCATTTCTGATACTGTTGATTTGTGTTGACTCTCTTTTCCTCTTAATAAGTCTGGCTAGAGGCTTATCTATTTTGTTTATTTTCTCGAAGAACCAGCTCTTGGTTTCATTGATTTTTGCTATTGTTTTATTCTTCTCAATTTTATTTATTTCTTCTCTGATCTTTATTATGTCCCTCCTTCTGCTGACCTTAGGCCTCATTTGTTCTTCTTTTTCCAATTTTGATAGTTGTGACATTAGACCGTTCATTTGGGATTGCTCTTCCTTTTTTAAATATGCTTGGATTGCTATATACTTTCCTCTTAATACTGCTTTTGCTGCGTCCCACAGAAGTTGGGGCTTAGTGTTGTTGTTGTCATTTGTTTCCATATATTGCTGGATCTCCATTTTGATTTGGTCATTGATCCATTGATTATTTAGGAGCGTGTTGTTTAGCCTCCATGTGTTTGTGAGCCTTTTTGCTTTCTTTGAACAGTTTATTTCTAGTTTAATGCCTTTGTGGTCTGAAAAGTTGGTTGGTAGGGTTTCAATCTTTTGGAATTTACTGAGGCTCTTTTTGTGTCCTAGTATGTGGTCTATTCTGGAGAATGTTCCATGTGCACTTGAGAAGAATGTGTATCCCGTTGCTTTTGGATTGGATGTAGAGTTCTGTAGATGTCTATTAGTTCCATCTGTTCTAGTGTGTTGTTCAGTGCCTCTGTGTCCTTACTTATTTTCTGTCTGGTGGATCTGTCCTTTGGAGTGAGTGGTGTGTTGAAGTCTCCTAGAATGAATGCATTGCATTCTATTTCCTCCTTTAGTTCTATTAATATTTGTTTCAGGTATGTTGGTGCTTCTGTATTGGGTGCATATATATTTATAATGGTTATATCCTGTTGATGGACTGAGCCCTTTATCATTATGTAATGTCCTTCTTTGTCTTTTGTTACTTTCTTTATTTTGAAGTCTGTTTTGTCTGATACCGGAATTGCAACACCTGCTTTCTTCTCTCTGTTTTTTGCTTGAAATATCTTTTTCCATCCCTTGACTTTAAGTCTGTGCACGTCTTTGGGTTTGAGGTGAGTCTCTTGTAAGCAGCATATGGATGGATCTTGCTTTTTTATCCATTCTATTACTCTGTGTCTTTTGATTGCTGCATTCAGTCCATTTACATTTAGGGTGATTATTGAAAGGTATGAATTTATTGCCATTGCAGGCTTTAAGTTTGTGGTTACCAAAGGTTTAGGGTTAGCTTCTTTACTGTCTTACTGTCTAACTTAACTCGCTTGTTGAGCTATTATAAACACAGTCTGATGATTCTTTATTTCTCTCCCTTCTTATTCCTTCTCCTCCCTTCTTCATATGTTGGGTGTTTTGTTGTGTGCTCTTTTTCGGAGTGCTCCCATCTAGAGCAGTCCCTGTAGGATGCCCTGTAGAGGTGGTTTGTGGGAGGCAAATTCCCTCAACTTTTGCTTGTCTGGGAATTGTTTAATCCCTCCTTCATATTTAAATGATATTCGTGCTGGATATAGTAGTCTTGGTTCGAGGCCCTTCTGAAGTTAAACTGAATTTTATTTGCTGTAAATTTGAATACAATATAGTCTCTGCTCTCAACTCTGCAGAGGAATACACCCATAAAGACAAAATACAATACACATGGATAAAAGTCATAGCAGGGAAATACACAAACACTGTTCACAGAGGACTTGCTCTTGGCTGTGGACTGTGAAAAATGGCAAATTATGAAAATGGACAGCACAGGCTTCTTTAATCTGACTGACTGTTTTCCCTTAAGCCATATGATTAAAAATTCTATCATATCTCTTTTTGGTCTTCTCCTTAGACTCAGGAACCAACTCAATTCCTTAAATGTTGTGTATGGCATCCACATCTGACACACACACAAAAAATAGTAATATCCTAAAGAAGATGTGGTACATATACACAATGGAGTATTATTCAGCCATAAGAAGAAAACAAATCCTACCATTTGCAACAACATGGATGGAGCTAGAGGGTATTATGCTCAGTGAAATAAGCCAGGTGGAGAAAGACAAGTACCAAATTATTTCACTCATATGTGGAGTATAACAAAGAAAAAACTGAAGGAACAAAACAGCAGCAGAATCACAGAACCCAAGAATGGACTAACAGTTACCAAAGGGAAAGGGACTGGGGAGGATGGGTGGGAAGGTAAGGATAAGCAAGGGAGGGGAAGAAAGGGGGCATTATGATTAGCATGTATAATGTCGGGGGAGGCACGGGGAGGGATGTGCAACACAGAGAAGACAAGTAGTGATTCTACAGCATCTTACTACGCTGATGGACAGTGACTGTAATGGGGTTTGTGAGGGGAACTTGGTGAAGGGGGGAGCCTAGTAAACATAATGTTTCTCATGTAATTGTAGATTAATGATACCAAAATAAAAAAAAGAAGAAACTAATTTTATATATAAAATAATCATAAATACATAAGAAATTATATATCAAATATACCAAAATATTAGCAATAGTTTAAAAAAAAAGAGTAATATCCTTTTAGTCTATTTATGATTTTTCTCTAATTCTCAGTGTGCCTGTCAATGTGAACCACTGTGGTTTAAACCCATTTACTGGATATATTCTGCTTGTTGAAGCAAGATTTTGTTCCATGTCATTGGAGCGTTTTCTATCATACTATGCTTGCATTAGTTTGTGTTAGCTACATTGTTATTTTGTTGGCTTACTCTGATCCTATATTTTAATCAGTGAAGAATATGACAGGTGTCCCACAGTAAAATATGCTTAGAAATCTAAGAAGACTTTCATGATCTTTTCTAATTCTCTGTCTTCAGTTGTGACCTAAATAAAATAATGTTGATTTATCACTACTAAATTGCCTTTTGCCCCATCTTGTTGCACTTAAAAAATTGGTAAGTCTGCCTTCAATGTTTTTAAATTGGAAAAAATTTTAAAAGCAAATCAGAACAAATCCCCAAAGTATCATTATAAACCCTAAAACAGAGCCACATAATATTGCCCCCAGGTTTGAACAGAACTGAATCAAACAATAAACAGCCTTCTTAAAATCACCCCATTTTTTTTTGTTACAAAACAAATGCCCATTATGTGTGTCTTGATGTCAGTATAGTGAATCTACTACTACCAAGAGCCTCCCAGCAATTTCATCTAAAATGTGAATGAGGCAGGTTTGTCATTACGTACTGCTGCTCAGCAGGGCTAGAGCACAAAGATCATCATATACTTCTAAAAAATCCATTCAAACTCTTTGACTATTTAAAATTTTGCCAAAATAGTTTCTCACACCTCAGATTGTAATTTTCTCAAGTAACTTATCTTTTCTCTCCTCATTCTGAAAACTCAGAACATTTGCCTAATTTCCCGTTTTCCGAGCGTGCTCTCCTCTTTCCTCATTTTCACAATTGTTAGACAATGATACCACATTTGCTGCTCCTTCATTTGGTAACTGGAAATCTTAGATTATTTTATCACTTGTTGGGACCTCCAATACATTTCTGTTGTAAAAATTATTTTTCTGACTCTAGAAGACTGAACTAAAATTGGATTTGAGTAGGAGTGCCTTCTCTCTTCAGCTGCTAGCATTTTATCATTTTCCTTAAGCACTGGGATTGTGACTTTCTATGTATGTATTCTCTTTGTTGGCACTTGTGACTTCAGCTCATTCTGCCATACTTTTTGTGAATAAATTCCCTCTCTCATAAGCATACCCAGGGGAAGTTCCAGGTTTTAAGGGGTCTGAAGCTTATACTATTGGGGATGGAAGTCTTCTTTAATAAAAACTATATAAAACACCTTACTTTTAAAAATTTTATAGGACTGTGAAAGTAGCCCATGTAAGGGCCTCTGAAACTTGAGATTTATTAGGTTCCTGGTGACCACATTTCTGGTCATGCTCTTTTCATAGTCTCTAGACAAAGAACCGTTGCTGAATTTTCACTGATCATTTTTTTAAGTGATTTCAAATAGTGTAGTATACAGTATCAGCTAATGTGGCAGTCTGTGCTGATACGGAAGCCACTCTTAACCCATGGACAAGGCAGAAAAAATCATTTTAGAATCTGTCACCCATCTTGAAACTGACAGAAAAGAATTGTCTTATGGCTGAGATGAAGAGGGAAACCAAGTCAAAAGCATTCATCAAGGGTCACAAAGGGTGCCACTTGAAAGAAAGGGAGACTAAAAATAACACCCAACGTCCCGGGAGCAGCATGGAAGAGCGCCTCCCACTCAGGGTTCAGGGTGTGAGACACCCAGAGGAAGCTGCTCCTCTGCTCATACCGACCTTGGGAATAGAATCTGACTCATAATAGCTATGAGTTTCATGTACTTGAAGACAAAGAAAATTTGTTCTGTTCTAGTGATATCTGTGATGATAGACAAAAGCGTCATTCCTTCATGCTGCTGGGGTGTCCTACAGCCCTGACTATATAGAATCCACAGGAAAACTATCATTGCAGTAACATAGAGTCAAATTACAAACCAACCAAGGAAAGAAACTGCCACAATGGGAATCAGTACATGAAACACACGAGAAACAAAGCCCATGACCTTGGGGACAAGGATTAATAGAAATCAAAGGACAGGAACCATATAATATGAATCTAAAAACAGGAATAATTGACAAAAAGACCACATATTCATTCTATAAAGAATAAAACAAGTAATAGTTATAGGAATAAAACTCAGTAGATGGGTTGAACAAGAGACTGATAAACCATAGAAAACAATAATTGTGTTTGTAGACGGATCTGAGTAATTCTGCAGTACAAACACAAAGAGAAGAAAAACATGGAAAAGAGGGTAAAAGACATGGACATATAAACTTTCAGCCTGTCTACTAGGAGTTTCAGAAGGAGAAAGGAGGAAGTAGAGAAGCAGCATTTAAAGGTTGAATGATAGCAATAAAAACACTTGGTTTATTTGTGGAGGTAATGGGAAAGCTTCTAAATATTCATCACTAGGAATTGAATAAATGATATGAAGAAGTTTCCTTCCTATTATTAATTTCCAAAGTACCTTTATTTTGATGATTATTACATTCAACATTTACTTGAAAATTTTTCTGTTTGGAGATGATCATATGCATTCTTTACTCTCAGTCAATTGTGTGAATAGACTGTCTTGCATTCCTGATTTGCAAATTTTTATACATTGTTGGAATTAGCTTACTAATACAATGCAATATATTTCAAGGTTTTGACTCTGAGTGAGATTGACCTATATATATATATATATATTTTTTTTTTCTTTTTATACTAACCTGATCTAGTTTTGGCATTTTTGTTATGTGAATATCATAACATGAATCTGATATCTTTCTCTGTATTATATTCTCTGAAGAAGTTTGTGAAGGTCAGAGATAAACCATGTGGGAAGGTTTGCTAAAACTTGCCTGTAAATAGCATCTAGGTTTGGCTTCATTGGAGACTGGGGGAAAGGGAGAGATTTTGACTACCTATTCCATTTATTTAATGCTTGTCAATCCATCCAGAGTTCTAATTTCTTTTGGGGATAATTTGGTCATATGTTTGCTTATGTTTTAGGAAATTTCTGACACATATACATTTTATAATTTATTGGCATTGGCTCATTCATTGTGGTTATGATTTCAAAAATAAAATATTACTCCATTATATATATGTGTGTATATATATGTAAGTACATATCTAAAATGTATATATAATGTATGTACGTATGCATATGCATACACACACATATATACACTGTAGTACATATATATGTGTATAGATATAGTACATATATAATATATATAATTTAGTTTTCAATCATTCAGTGTATTTATTCAATGCCGGTAGGTCAGTTTTAAGCATCCTTT
The DNA here is from genome assembly GCF_030020395.1 of Manis pentadactyla. Classification (NCBI taxonomy): domain Eukaryota; kingdom Metazoa; phylum Chordata; class Mammalia; order Pholidota; family Manidae; genus Manis; species Manis pentadactyla. The sequence goes on along the minus strand of NC_080020.1, from coordinate 208,501,906 downwards.
TACCTTCCCCAAATATGTTTAGAAGTTTTCAACCTTTTTACTGAGGACTGATATCTTGGGATGTATGTCTGTGTCCTCATTGCAACTTTCATAAATGTGTCAAACTTTGATCATATCCTCTCTTTGCATTTATTTGAAAGATAAAAGTACTCTAAATAAAGGAAGGTAAGGGAAGATATTTCTCTCAGAGAAGTTTTGTTTAAGTTTGTGTATTTAATCTTTGGAATATAACAGATATTTCACTTTCGAACAAAATTTGATGTCAGGCCTCAAAATCAATTTTCAACTTGTTCTAGAAAATTGCCATCCAAGTCCTGTCTCTGCCCATATGGCTAGAAATTAAAGTGCCTTGCATCATAATCTCACTTGTGCATTTCTATTCATTTCTTCTCTAAAGCCCATACTGTGCTTCTGCTCTGCTCCTCCGGGAAACCCTCCCTGATCTCTGTTGACCAGATCTAGGAACTCCATCCATGTGCTCTCTTTGACTCCTTTCCATTCCTTGAAATCCATTCCAACAGGAAATGTATTTAATCATCTCGCTTTATCTAAATGCAATTCTTCTCAGCATATTTTAATGTTCTTGGGAGCAAATGCTGTGACTTTTGCTTGTGGCTTCCAAATTCCCTCAATGTGTTTAGTACAGAATAGGCACTCAATGAATTTTTAGTTTGGATTTTTATTACTAGTCCTGTTAATTTATCCCACAAGAAGCAGGATAAAAAGTAGTACAGTTCGAATATATTTTAATAGGTTAGAAGATGTTGACTTACTCTTCTCAGAAGATAGCAACCTATATTTTAATAGATACCTATATTTTAATAGGTTAGAAGATGTTGACTTACTCTTCTCAGAAGATAGCACTTCACCAATTTGATAGTACAGAGCTGTTTATTGATTTATAATGTATCTTCTTCCAGAAAGAATTTCAGCAGCTCTATCACACCTATATATGTTTACTTCCATAACCTTTAGAAGAGATTCTTCAAATATTATTATTAATTTCCTGTGGAGGCAACATCATCCCCACATTTATCTATGCATTCAAAGATCATGCTATATTCTCTAAAGCATGAAATAGGGCTTCATTGTTCATTGTTGAGGCTCATTTCTAAGAAGACACTTAAACCTCTTACAAGGCATCAAAGTCTCTTCTTCATTTTCTCTCATTAAGTCATGTTCTGCTTATACAATTTTTACGACTTTGATTTATTTCAGCCATATTAGTAATTTTTTCCCCCTGGATGAGTTTTGAATTAGCTAACAAAAGATGTACAATTGGAAAAATCTTGTCTTGTAGACATTTGCTCCAACTATGGGAATTTCTAAATTCTCCCTATGGGCTTCCTAGAAATTAAAGTAACAGGAATGACTTCAGTTACTTTAAGAAGAAGATATCTAAAATGCTTAATTAAATTCACTTAATTCAGCAAGAATATATTATATGATTCTGAAAAAGGAAAAAGTATTTATTGCACCACATGGTGGGAGATACAATCTAAATGAGGACACTATAGACCATTACTTTTTTCTAAATAGTTCCAATGTCTATTCTTTTTACTTCAGTTTTTAATCATTAAGTGTATTTATTCAATGCTGGTACATCAGTTTTAAGCATCCTTTTACCTTCCCCAAATATGTTTAGAAGTTTTCAACCTTTTTACTGAGGACTGATATCTTGGGATGTATGTCTGTGTCCTCATTGCAACTTTCATAAATGTGTCAAACTTTGATCATATCCTCTCTTTGCATTTATTTGAAAGATTAAAGTACTCTAAATAAATTTTATCCTCCCAGAGGATTCTTATAATTTTGGACTTTCATTGGCTCTACTTCTGATCTGATGTTATTCAGCTTTACTTCATGATTCTTTTTACTTTCTTTGTTTGACATTTTGTTCATCCTGTGTTTTTCTCCATTTTCCCAAGTAACACTAGAATCTAGAAGTGAGCAAATAAGTATGTGAAAAGATTTTCTATCTTTTTTTTTTTTTTTTTTTTTTGCTTATTCTGTTTAATAAAGTAGTTGAGGAAGGACACCTAATTCTGTTAGGTTCTCTTTGTTTATAGGTTGTAACTGAAAGTGGTCAGCAATAGGCTAATTCTTGGAATGCTGCTCTAGGTACATGTAAGGGACTGCTGGGAAATTTCAAATTCATGTCTTTCAGAAGCTCCTGAGACCTACCAGCAGCTATGTGGGGGAAAAAAAGATTCTGCGGTAGTTTCCAGGAACTGTTTTCTGAAGGCATGAAGTAGCCAAGAACTGTAGCTATGGAGGACCTGAAGGGCTTGTTGTATGTTTGTGCTCCTGTGTGAGGTGACAGTCATTCATAGCTTCTGAAACTGGTTTCCCTGCCTGAGCAAAAAGAAAAAAAAGGTAATGTAGCAGTCAGCAAGGTCTTCTACAGACCTTTAATAGAGCTGCATTGCTCATTGTTCAGGCTCATCATTTCTAAGTCTACACACCTTTTAGAATCTGTCAAATTAAAGTTGCTTGTTCATTATCTCTTATAAAGTCATGTCCTCTTGCTTATATAATTTGTACAACTTTTGGTTTTTAAGTCTAAATATGAACCAATGAGATGGAAAAATAAATATAGATAAAAGCAAGTATTTTTAATCTCTACATGTGGTACATATTTCCTGTTAGTCTTAATCCTCTTCTCTCTAGGCCCACTTGTGAAGCCAACCAATTTTTTTTTGCTGAAAATCCCATATATTTTTTTTTTTCTTTAGTTCAGGGAATAGCTTACTTCATTTCTTTTTTATCAATTGTTAGCATTTGGACCAATGAGTAATTGGCCTTGGGGAACATCTTGCATATCAGCCTCTAAAACCTGTACAACTGACCCAGACCCAGACACCGTGGGAGTTACAGGTCAGAGATGGCAGACTGCATACTATCACATCACAGAATGCCAACAACCTCTCCAGTCTGCTTCTTGGATTCATTCTGGAGATCAAGGTCAGTTTGACAATTTTGCAGCAAAAGCAGCAAGAGGATGATGGACTGGAAATCTGCCACCAGAAAATTTAGGTAGCGATCCACATGCAATTTCAAAATTAAGGTTATACAAAGATGACCTATTTTTATGCTAAAAAAACATGATGCCTTTTTCAAAGACCACATGACAAGTCATTAAATTATTCAAGAGAAAAATTTTTTCTTTACCCTTCAATGTTCTTCTAGCTGATCTAGGAATCAAAACTGACAAGAGATGGGTTAACAGGAGAAAACCTAAGTTTAATTACATTAATACTGGGAATCTAGAGATTCCAAAGACAGGCAAAATGAGGTACATATGTCATCCCGAACAAAGGAGAAAGGAGTGGGGGTTTGGGACTTCAAAGGGAAAGGGAAGTAATTCACAGGAATATGACAGTATGTGTTTGGTAAACAAATGTTTGCTGGGCCGCATGGAAACAATGGGACATAGAGAGGAATTATAACAGACTTTGCTAAAGTCTTCCCTGTCTATGACCCCTAGTTCATATCACAGTGTAGTTTTTTGTGATGATAGCTCTATCCCAGGGGCAGGTCCTTTACCTAAACTATTTTTATTCAGTTAGTGGGGGAAGCCCAAAGTTTCTTCTTGAATCTTTGAGCCTTGATTGTTTCAGCTCAAAATAATCTGCATACCAATGTAGCATATTTTGGGACTGCTTGCCCTTGGCCCCTACAGAATGTTCTGAGGCATTGTGATATGTTTTTGCATTTTGATATATACAAAACATAGGATAAATGAAGAAAATGTATAGGATCTATAATTTTTAAAAGAGGGTATAGGGAAATAATGGCTTGAGAAGTAGGAAGGAGGGGGAAGGAGATAGATGCGGGACTTGGGGAAGAAGATGCATATGAGAAACCATGTTTGGGAATAAGTTTGGCTGAGGGTTTGCTGAGAAAGTTCAAGCAGTTTGATGAGTAAAAAAGAAACAAAGCTGGTTAGAAGACTTCTTCAATGCAGGATAGAGAGACCTTGATCTGATTTCTTATGCAGCCAAACAGAATTGATGATTCCCTTTCACTTCATTAGTATTCATGTTGTTTGTTTTCCTGTATTTTTAGATCATCCAGTCATACTTTACAGAGATATTATCTTATTACTAATCCTCAGTTCTATGCTGGCCCACCTGGAGATTACCTGGACAAACTCCTTATTCTAGGGAAGGAGGGCTCCAGCACAAGGAGAATGATAAAGAATTATAATCTCTCTAATTAAATTAAAGCAGTCCTTGCATGAATCTCATCACTTTGTGAAAGCTTCCCCTCTAGGTACAGCAGATAACTTTCCTTAACCTGAAAGTTAAGACAATTAAAGACACATTGCTTGAATGATTACAATAGCTTTTTATTCCCTAGTTCCTCAGAGGATTCTAGGAATGAATTTAGTAATTTACTTCTCCAATATTGCAAATAACTATTTCCAGCAGCTTATCTATGTAGGGTAGAAAGAAGAAAACTATTGAGTGCTAAAAAAAGACATTTGATTCAAAACACAACTGAATATTTTTGTTTCCAAATATCCCTTAAAGGTTAGGAAGTGGACTAGGCAGGAAAACTCTTCTTTACGTAATTTGTCTTCAGTTTTTATAGAAAAGGCTACAGGGACTTGTAGGCCCCTCCCTTCTCCACAAACTCCGAACTGGCTTCTGTTCACTTTCAGTCAGGAATGAGACCTCTGCTAGGGGTCACCAATCGGAGCACAAAGCGGGTCAATATGACCAGCAGCCATTCCCTTTGCTTCAACACCACAGAATTCTCCTGAGGATGCTGGCAGGTGCATGCTCAAAGGTGAGAGACTCTCACTTGATTTCTCCCTCTTGGCACACACAGTTTTTCAAAGAGTGCTGAGCCCTCTCCTAGTCTGAATCAGAATGCATAGTGAGACTATACAATAAACCCTTAGAGGTTAAAATTTGGATTTTCCACTAAGTGAGTACATTTTTAGAGATAATTTTTTAGACCTATCTAGCCATGCTTTTTAATACATCTCTTTTTTGTGCCTGTATGTTAGATGTCTTTCTTCTTTGAAGTTATCAAACTCCTTCTGTCTCAGGGCCTTACATACACTGAGCTTCTCTAAAACACTTCCCGTCTGACCTCCTACTCGGCCTTCAGGCATCATTCTCATCCCTGTCACTGCCTCCAACCCACACAAACTGTAACTCCCACTGTGCCCTGAATCATTTAAAAATGCCATTTTAAAATGAGTAAATAATAATTTGCGTAATTGTGTGCTGAATGTATGTCTTCCACATCAGAAAAGGAGCAGGTAGCAAATATTTTAGACCTTGGGGGCCTTTCAGTCTTTGTTGCAATTACTCACTCTGTCTCTGTAGTATGAAAGCAGCCATAGATGAAACACAGGATGAACAAATGTGGTTGTGGTTGTAATGAGGCTATTTACAAAAATAGGGGCTGGGACAAATCTGATCTGTGAGCCATTGTTTCCCAAACCCTGTTTAGACAGTTTCTTCACTGAAGATTTTAAAATCCGACAGAGGCGACAGATAGTTAGACCTGTTCTGGTCCCTTCCTGTTCTTCAGTTCAGCATGTCACAGCTCTACAGACATTCGCTGTGCAGGAAGGTGAAGTGGTGACCCTTTATCAACTTTATTCATAGTAACTGTTCATTTCAGGGAGTCACACAGTTCCAAAATAGTTTAGCCTATGCTGCTACAAACCTGTCTTCGTAAGTTTTCATTAAATCTTGATTTCTTTTGGTATGTTATATTTCATATTAAATCCTGAGCTATTCATTGCTTTCCTATAAAGATTTGCTGTTGCTTATCCGATGTGTTTAGTAGAGCTTATAGGATGGGTAGGAAATACTTTTTGACAGGCAAGGGATCAACTAGTCTTTCAAAACCATTTGCTTTCCCTATAAATTATAGGTGGTTGGCTACTATTAAAGAACAGCTCCCATCTCCATTAACCACCCCATCTCCTACTCATCCAGCTGCATGCATGGTGCATGTTTTGAGTCAAGCTCTAACATCACTTACAGGGCTGATATTTCAGACTAGAATGAACACTGACCCTTTGCACTCACAACATGCCCACAACACATGCATTATCCAGGAGAAGTAATTGTTAGCAATGAATTCAACATTCAGCCTTTAACATTTTTATTCTACCAGTGAGACCAGAGAATAAATCTATTATTTCAAGCATGCTATTATTAATTTCTGGCATTCACAAATGGCAAACAGCCACTGAATCCAGCTGACAGCACATATTCACTTAAAGACCAATAAGGAGAATTACCCATTAGTTAAAATGTATTTGTCATCATGTTTAAATCATTCCAGAGCTCTTACAGGAGTTGGAATGGAGTTTGCAGAACCAATTAACTCGATGTAATTGTGATCTGAAGTTGAGGCACTGAGAAAATTTCCAAAGTACATTCTGGCAATCATTTCAATTTTGTTTTGAAAAGAACATAATCTTGCAAGCGACATTATTTAACTTTTTTGCTAAGGAAATCAATTTCAAAACCCTTCAGTCTTTTGTGTGATCAGATTCTGAGATGTCTCTTTACTTGCTCTGTGTTTATATTTATGATTTTCACTATGATGGGCTTAAAAACCATGAAATAAGGATAGAAATAGGAGACAGGCTTCAAAACACAGAAGTTGAAACACATGACAGAGGAGGAATTCTAGGGGCTTTTTCTTTACACTCCAGTTTCATCACCCATGGAAAATGCTTCCCTTGCTCTGTCCCTTTTTAATCCTGCCGAGAATATTGTCATTTATCTGAAATTATTGTGTAGATTTAGAAGGATCCATTTCATAGAGTAATTTTGAGTCTCTTAAAAGAGAAATGGGATATTAAACCAAGGCACCCTATGACAAATTTCATAACTACCAAAAATCTACAAAACCCTCTTAGGAATCCCAGAATTTTTTTTTTAGAATTTTTATTGATAGATGCTTTATAATATTTCTATGGTTGATTTGTAAAAAATGATCATTGCTTCCTGGCTTTGGCACCTGATCTCCTCATTCCTATCCTAACATCCTCCCAGAGTTCTAACCTCCCTTTCACAGTATTATGGGAACGTTATTGAAGAGTGGATGCTTCAGGGGCAGCTTTGAAATTGGCTTCACCCTTGTGATGTCTGCTGAAATGGAAGCTGCAACTGAGGTGCACCTGCAGTTTGCCACCAGGAGGTATATTTGGCCATATCTGAGATGCAAACAGCTAAAAATTCATTCACAAGTGGTAAGGTCCGAGTGAGGTTCAATTATTTCTGCATTTCTGTGCTCCTGTTGGATGCAGGAACTGCAAAGTGCTACAGAAAGACTCATCTTGCTCATCATAAGGGGTGTCATAACAGCTGAAAAGGCTATGAAATGAGATTCTCCATCTGACATTGTTTTTCACAGGTTCACATCTAGTAGTTTGGTGAGGCTTTAGTAAAAACAATTTTATTGTCCCCAGCATTAACTTTCTGTATTTCACTGAAATTTTATCACTAGTGCATACAAACTCATCTAATGCCCACTGGAGCTTTCTTATATTTGTTTTTATGTATACAAACAAAAAATTAATTTACTCTAGAATAAAATCATGGTCTATGTTAAGAAACAAGGTAAGGGACTGTGTGTGCTTAAATAACTTTGGAATATTCAGTATTTACTGAATAATAATTCAGTTAAAACTTTATTGTTGCTATTTATTTGAATTTGTTTTTGTTTGTGGGGGAAAAAATAGCTAAAAAGTTTAGTATGTTAGAGAGGGGATGCCTAGGATTCTGTATGATCCTGACTCTTCCACATGTTTTCGTGGTGATCATGCTTTAGGTCCCAGCATTCCTCTGCTCATCCAAACTAACCTTCTCGAAGTTTCCCCTGAGCATTCCATTTTATCTCATAATTCCATGAATGCTGAGGGGCTGATTTCAACAATAATGTGGTCTTCTGCTTCTCTCCTTCTGCTCATTCTTAAAACTCAGATTCAATGTAATTTACTATTTGCAGTGATCCCTGCCTGCTTTAGCTGAGTTAGGGGCCCCTTCTTTGTGATTATGTCCTGTGCTTATTCCTTCCATAGCACCTATTTAATCATATTTAAACACTTACTTTTTCCTGGGTTATGCTACATTTGACTATGACTTCCTTGATGGGAGGAGATACTGTGTTGTTTTCATTGCTGAATACCCAGTAGATACATAGTAAACATTTATTGTATAGAAGGCTTATGGAGTTCACCACAAGGCTGTTTAGTTGCAGGGAAATAATTGCACAGGGAAATAAATCTTTTTCTTGATAATGAAAACTTTCTGGGGCATTTTTGTCCTCCAAAGATGATCAGTATTTCTTTTGGAGTATATATGGGACCTCAGACTGCCAGAAGTGTGGGTAATTTACATGAGACCCAGATCTACCTCATGGCTTTCCATGTTGGGATCCTATGCAGTAAAGGATCAACTCAGCAATTCTGGGTTGGCCATCCTCTGAACTTCCCAAAGGAAGGTTTAGCCCTTGCCATGCTCCTGGGAGATAACTTCAAAGCCCTTGAAATATCCTCTCTAGTAAGAGTGTCTGTTTAACGTGGGTGCCTTGGGCCACCCCAGATGGTCTGTGCTAACATTATGATTTATGGTGGGGTCCTTAGCCTTAGAGGGGCTAGAGACTAAGCTTAGCCACATGGGTGGACAGTCATGCCTATGTGATGGTCCACACAAAGTTGGATACCAAGGCTCAGGTGAACATTTCTGGTTGGTGATGCTCTGTTTGCATCATTACATGTTGTTGGGAAATAGGACTTTTCAGTACACAGCTCCACTGTGGAGGAAAAACTGGAAACATGTGCCTGTTGTCACCTGGAACCTGCCCTGTGCACCTTTTTCCTTTTTGCTGTAATAAACTGTAACTGTGAGTGTACCAGCTTTGTTGAGCTCTGTGAGTTCCTCTAGCAGATTTGAACCTCAGTGAAGTCTTTTGAATCTTCAAATATAGAACCTGAGGAATAAAAGAACAATATAGAGAAGCTTCTGATCATCTGTGGTTATCTTACTTTAAAGTGCCTTATTACCTCCGCATGAGTAGTTCAGGGTTTGGAATTTGTATTGCATGGCTAGAGTTTAACATTCCCTTCCTCTAACCTCCTGTGGAATTTTCTGGACCTTTGACAATAACTTAAGTGAGCTTGATATTAACCTTCAACTTTAGATTAAATGTTGAATCTTAGTATATATTCAATCAAACTAAAATATGTTGGGAAAGAAAGATTAGACCAGAACCACCTTAGTTTCTGAGAGTTCATTACATTCTTCATGGCCTTAGAGGTAAAAATATTTCCTGAACTCCACTTTATTTCTAATTTACTACTTATTTAGATTCTATTTAGGGATGGGTTTATAATGTATAAGTAACTTTAAACTGCAGTTTTTATTGCAAAAATAACACAAGGAAGAGAGAAATTTACAGAGCTTATAAGAGAAAAAAATTTGTATTCTGTTGAAATTAAATTGGTTTTAATACTAACAAGATTGTTTTAAGATGCAAAATGTAATTTCTAGGATAATCATCAGGAAATAATCCAAAAATAAAATAAAAAACAAGGAAATCAGAATGATATACTGGAAAATACCTACTTGAAAGAAAGATGTAATGGAGCAATAGGGAAATTAAAACATTACAAAATATATAAAAAGCATATAGCAACTTGGCATACTTGAATGTTGCCTTTTTAGTAATAATAATTGAAGTGGATAGTCTAAACACTCCATTCAAAAGGCAGAGATTGGGAGAATAGATAAAAAAGCATATCCAATGTATACTGCATAGAAAAGACAAATTTAGTCTCAAAGGTGCATTTAAGTTCAAAGAAAAAGGATGAGAAAACATATACCATTCATTAAAGACCCAAAAAGAGACCTGGACTACTATACCAATATCACACAAAAGGAGAATTTAAGACAAAGATTGTCACTAGGGTTGAATAGTGTTAAGAATATTAAGTCAAAGAAGAAAGATAAAAAAGGATTAGTCCATCTTGAAGACATAACAATTATAAACTTATATGTATGTAACAAAAGAACTCTAAATTATATGAAGCAGAAACTGACAATTGAAGAGAAAACAAGTAATTCTGTGGTAGTTGGAGACTTCAATACTCCAATTTTGGGAATATGCAGGACAATTGGCAGGGTGATAAATAAGGAGATAAAGGAGTTGAACACACTATAGAGCGAATTGCCTAACAGATACCTGTAGACACCACATCCAAAAGGACAGGATACGCATTCTTCTCAAGTGCACATGCTCCATTATGCAGGATTGACCACACATTAGGTCATAAAAGAAGCCTAAATAAGTTTAAACATGATAGAGATCATACAAAGTAGTTTTTCCTACCATAATGGAATAAAATTAAAATTCAATAAAAAAGGAAATTAAAAAATGTAAATGTGGAAGTTAACAGCACTTTTCCTAAATAATCCTGGGACAAAGAAAAAATTCACAAGGGAAATTAGAAAATACTTCAAGATAAATGAAAATGAAAACAACAACAAAATTCATGGCATGCAGCTTTACAGTGCTCAGAGGGAGATTTAGAGCCGTAAATTCCTATTTTTAAAAGATCTCAAATCAGTATTTTAACCTTCAATTTTAGAAAGTACATTTAAAAAAAATGAGACCATTAAGCCTAAAGCAAGCATAAGGAAAGAAATCAAGATGAGTGGAAACAAATGAAATGAAGACTAGAAAACAATAGAGAAAACCAGCCAAGTCAAGAGTTTAAATACTAGAATCCTTCCCAGTTGCTACAGGAAGGGAAGCCCTTGGAGGAGCAAGAGCTAGAGCATCATCACTCCCTTGAACGACTCCCTTCAATGAGTCCATTTATTTATTTTGACTGTGGGTAGTTGACAAATAAAGTTGTAATATTTTAAAGTACACAATATGATGATTTGATATACATTATGAGAAGATTCCAGCCATTGAGTCAAATTAATGCATCCATTGTTTCACATATTTACTTCTTTTTTTTTTTTGATGAGAACTCTGTTGTTATATTAATTTCTACTCTGTTGGCAAATTTCAATGACTCCATTCTAATGTCATCAGAGTTTTATAATCCACATGGCCACAATATTAAAAGGTTATATGCTAACTATGAGATTCAAGTACTTTGACTTTCTGGGAGGAGGGTGGGAAGACAGAATTTTGGGTAAGTTACTAGCAGCAGAAAAAAATGCTGTTATTCAATGTTCCATATATTTCTCTTTACTTCCTGAACTCCTTATAGTAAGAAAGGCCAGAGAAATGTGAATGGAAGTGAGTGTGCTATTTCTACAGCCAATTTTTTAAAAAGCCTTTACACCCCTTGCAGTTCTCACTTTCTCTTTGTTGGCCTCCCTACAAGTTATTTTTGAGATGTCAAACCTGAAACTCTGAACCACTGCCTGGTAGGTGTTAACAAAATGTATTGGAAAAAAAAGAAAAATAATCAGGGAAAGTTTTACTGCAGAGAAGCAGTTTGAAAACTGGGGAAACATAGTCTTTGGTTAGAGACAAAAGGTATGTTCCAAGGAAATGAAAAGAAGTTATTTTTATAGAAAGAGTTCCCGCAGGAGGGTTCCTGTTGAGGTTTGTCTATGTAAAGGAAGGATTCAAGCTTGTTCAGTCTTGATTGGTTGATGCAAATTGTAGCTGGTTAGTTGATTTCCTGGCCATTGTCTTTTTTTGTAACAGTAGCAGGAACATGACAGAACTGGTTTTGCTTCAGGGAGCAGATGCCAGCGGGTGGCTTTTCAGAGGACACAGAATACATGTGTGGTCTCCTGTCAATTACATGGCTGCCCACTCCATTTCCTTTTGGGCCTCAGTTAGCAGGATGGAATCCACCTTGTTTCCTGGCATAGCTGAATTTTGGGGGGAGGTGAACTCACTTGATATTGTCTTATTTTCACATAGGGGAAATGGCCTGGCTCTCACTAGACTTTTCATAAGTAAAAAATAAACCTTTTTTGCACTAAAATACTTTATTATTTATTACCAGAACCTATTTCACCTAATATGAGAACAAATATATCAACAAATGAGATAATTTAATTAAAAAAAAATACAAAACCTTAATAGTATAGACATAGTATTATAAATGGATTTTTTCAGCTGACAAAGAGTCCCTTTAATAAGGAGTCCCTTTAATCAATATTGATTGTATCATTTGACTTCTATAAAACTTAAAAAAATACATGAATGTTTCTTAAACATTGGCCATATAATGTAATTAAGGTCTTCTTCCCTCCTGTTCCCATATTGAGTTCTCTCGTTATGTGACTGATTAGCGGATTCATCATTTATAAACCTGTTGGGAGTCCAGTTCTTAGAAGATAAATGATCATTTATTGGCAACCAGTAAGCCCCCAAATATGGGAAAGACAAAGAGAAAAAGGGAAGGAGCAAAGAACTAACATTCTTCTAGTTGTTCAAGACCTTGCTTGGAGTCATCCTTGCTCCCTTTCTGCCTCTCACACTCCATGTCCAAGTCCTCAGAAAATCCTGCCTATTCTGCCTGTAAATTATATACAAAATTTAACTACTTCTCATTGCCTATCTTGCTATGACTGTGGACCAAGTGATCCTCATCTTTTACCTGGATTAATAAAAAGCTTGTAAAAACTGATCTACCTGTCTCTGGACTTGTCTCTCCTCTATTTATTCTTAAAACAGCTGCCATAGTAATCCTACTAAAAGGTAGTGAGATCCTATCACCTTTCTGCTCAGTTGCCTTCAGGCAGGTCATCATCAGAGTAAAACCGGAGCCCTGACAAAGCCCTGCAGGGCCACACATGGTATTTCTGACCCTCATTTCCCATCATGTCTACCCTCACTCACTCTGCTGCAATCAAGGCTTCCTTGCTGTTCTAGAAATATGCCAGGCATGCTTTTGTCGTAGTGTTTTTGTATTTGCTCTTATTTCTCCTTAGGAAGATTGTCTTCAAGTATCTGCAAGGCTCACTTCCCCACTTTACTTCAGCATTGCCTGCTCGTGAGATTGTCCTGACTCTTCAGGCCATCTGATTATTCCAAAAGCATTTTACACTATTTTTTCTTTACATTATCTTTCTCCTTTGCACTATCTCCTTTTCTTTTCACTTTCTAATGTACTACATATTTCCCTTATTTGTCTTTTTTATTCTCAGTTTCTCTTATAGGAAGTGCGCCCCTGTGGACAAGGAGTTTTGTATATGCACCTAGAGCAGTGCTCGGCAGGTAAGAGCGTTCCATAACTGTCAGTACTTCTGAGTGACAGATGCAGAGTTGGACTGCATTTTTTTCCACCTCATTTTCATAATTCCCCTATAATGTAGATAACGGTGTCTCCTTTTTTAAGATGACACTGAAATAGACAGAAGTTAAAATACATGAATCTAGGTCTTTCTGACTTCAAAACCATTGATCGTTACTATATCTCAGTTACTTTTACTCAGGAAAATAAGTGTTATGGTGACAGGTCCTTAGGTCTTCATTTCTTTTTTAGTCGGGACTCTCTCCAGTCTTCTTTCACTCTCTGACTTTTCATGTTAACACTGCAAAGACAACCCATTGTGAAGTCTGGCTCAGCCACACTGTCACCCTCTCCTCTGAAATCTCACTAGTTGGAGGAGAGCTGTCAGCCTTTTGTGAACATGGCAAGCCTCTCTGTGGAATAAAAGGCCAATGACATAGTGTACCTTGTAAAAGCTATCATAGTGGAAAAGAACAGGCAGTGGTGTTCACATCATGAAGAGAAATGTCACCAGATGCATATAATTTTGAATTTCTTACCTGTATGCTACTTGGGTTAACAGTTCTGAGACAATAAAAGAAAGACAAAATCATTTTGTTCAGCTCTACTGCTTAAAATTAAAAAAAAAAGGCCCTCTAGAAAAGCGAGTATGAGGTGAGTAGTCCCTGAAATATTGCCTAGTAATATAATCAAAAGAGAACATTCAAAGTGAATATAGTCCAGGTTTATATATTTAGAGTAAGTCAAATGCTGAGTACTTCTGAGGTTTTATGACACCTGAGTGCTGATGGCAGAAAAAACCAAGAGCACGTCAAGGGCAAGAAAACGTAAAATAAAAACTGAAACTAAGTGGGTTTGCCAGAAGTTAAGTCCTTAGAAGTGCAGGAAAATCAGATCAGAACATTGTAATGATTGAACAGGAAACTTTGGTTCTATGTAAGTCCAAGACTTAATGTGAACAAGAATACTTGAGAATTCATGGTGGGAAGGAGAGCTGTCGCTATTAATCCCTGGCCCCTTGAATTTAGATTTGTTAAACTTCTTACAGTGAACAATAATGAATGCCACAAAGAGAATATTTGTTGAAGAAAGTTATCAAAACATATATACATATGTACATTTTGATGTGTATGTGTATATGTATATACACACACATTTACACACACATATTTACCAAACAGCTTATTTTCATGATTGCATGTTAGAGAAAATTTACTTGCATTTTTAATCTCAGAAGGTGCTAGGGTAACTGAACACTGAATGTATTTACAAATAAAAACAGATTAACCCTCACATTTCATGACTTGCACTGCGCTAGTTCACTTCTCACTCAGGTAACAGACCAAACAGGTTCTCTTAGCCAGTTTTCCTTCAGGCAAAACTTCAAGGATCCATGTAACCCTGGTATCATCCCTATTCCAGGTCACTAGAAATGAAACAAACAGGGAGGGTGATGGCTGGGCAAGTTTTCTTAGGCCAGGCCAGAAAGTACATATTTCTCTTTTGCTTACATTTCATTAGCTATATCTCCATCACATGGCCACACTCACCTGCCCAGCCATGTGCCAGGATCCATATACACACACAATTATTTTTCTCTATGGTTTATCAGTCTCTTGCTCAACCCATCTACTGAGTTTTTTCCTATAACTATTACTCATTTTATTCTTTATAGGATGTATATTTGGTCTTTTTTCCAATTATTCTTATTTTTTAATTTATATTATGTGGCTCCTGTCCTTTGATTTCTCTCAGTCCTTATAACCAAGGTTATAAGCTTTGAACTTTCTCATGTGTTTCATGTGCTGACTCCCATTCTGGCAGTTTCTTTCCTTGGTTGATTTGCAATTTGACTCTGTCTCACTGCAATGATAGTTTTTCTGTGGATTCTATATAGTTAGGGCTGTGGGACACCCCAAGAGCGCCAAGGCATGGTATATCAAGTGATACAAAACAGGATTCTTGTGCTCAAAGTAGTATGAATTTAGAAAGCTATCCACTATAGATTATTTGGGGCATTAATGGAGCCATGTAACTGAAATACAGAAAATATAAATTAATTGGCTTGTAACTAACAAGTAAATGAGGTCCTGGTGGTCTGTTTTCATTCAGTTACTGAGTTGCAGGAGGAAGTGAGAATATTTACAGAGGTTAATGGAATAATTATACAGGATTTATCAATTCTATTAAAATTCCATTTAAAATATAAAGCTATATTGCGTACTTTTTAAAATGGGCTTTCTGAGAATTGAAAATGTTTAGAATTCAGAAAGAGCCATTTTGCATTTTTGTGAAAAGGGTAACTGTCTTTTTAAAATTAGGAATTTATTTACAGCTTTCTCTTCCAATTCATTTTCCAGTCTTTTATACAAAAGGGTCCTTTGTTTTCAAGGTTAGCTCATTTAAGTCACAGAGGAGAGAGTAGCCAAGTGCAGAATACAAAAGAAAACTACAGCATAATGCAGATTTCTCAAATCCCATCACTTAAAAAAGTATATCTTAGATGATGGAAATACCATCAATTAGAACGATACATCACAGAAACTATTTTAAATTTGAACACTTGTAAGGCTCCTTATTTTTCTCTCTTCTTTTCTTTATTTCCCAGTTTTATCAAATCTTTAGATTGCTATTTCCAGTGGATTCTTAATTTCCTGGCTGAAATGACGGGGATGGCGAGGAAAGCCAAGTACATGCTTGTTGTCTAAGCATCTCTGCTTCTGGTGGGTAATGATGCCTCAGCTATGCTGTGAATATCATCACCTTCATCCCCCCTTCTCTGGAGTGTAACCCCAAAACCCAAACTACAAAGCATATTAAATTATTATTATTATTTTTATATTCCTCCAGGTAGTTTTATGCCTAGAAGGTCATCTAAGAAAGCTTTACACATTAACAGCACTTATCTCTTTTCAGGAAAACTGTTGTTTCCAAATGCATTTTGAACTTCTGTAAATCAATAGTTTTTCTTTTAAGAAACATTATTATTCAAACTCTGAATTATCATCTCATTGATATTCAAATATTCTGAATTTTCTTAAATAAAAAAATTAAGTGTCAAAAATTGAAAGTATTAGGAGTAAATATAATAATTGTTACTTGAATATTTATAACCCAAGTGGAAAAAATAATTTTTAACAGATATATAGCAGTTTTTCAACCTTGCTATTACTGACATTTTGGACCAGGTAGTTCTTTATTGGGTGACAGCTGTTCTTATATTTATAGAATATTTAGCGGTATTCTTGGCCTCTGCCTACTAGATGCTGCCCAGGTGGGACAACCTAAAATGTATCCAGATATTGCCAATGATGAGGGAGGCAAAACTGATTCAGTTGAGAACCACTGGGTATTATAGTTAACTTTTATTATTTTAATCACAAATATGGCAAATATTCACATGTATGTTCTTAGGTCTTGATGGAATATCACATTCCTCCTTGCTGTAATTCACTATCCAGAGGGCAGAATTGTTTATATGTTAATATAGTTGTTAATCAATATGGACTTCAGGCAAGTCTATACTGAATGGGACTCTGTGACTAATTCATTTAGCTTTCATAATGAAGGAGAAACTAATATGTTTGTAGTTTGGTAGAGCCAGTTTAAGTGCACAAGTGTTAATTGTCATGATAGAACAAATTGGGTCAATGGATTTTGTTAGGCTGGAGGAAGGAAAAACAAGGACATGCAAACAGAACAGAGAGATGCCATAGGGGGAGAACAGACCAGACCCCAAGGTCCGTGCCTTATATGAAAAGGGACAGCTCTTCCTGAATTCCATCCTTCTGATGTGCCAACTAAGACCCGGATGTCAGCCTCCTGCCTCTTGGAAGGAAAAAAGTTTCTAGTTGTCTATTATGTCACCTTTAGCCAATCATACCTCCCCACGCCCCCTAGGATAGCTTGCCCACTCCTCCCCCTCCTGATCCCTTATAAGCCCCCACCTCCCTGACTGGGTGTGACTTCTCCGGCCTGTAGTACCCAGACCAGAGAACATCACCCGGGAGTTGCACTCAAATAAACTACCTGGCCCTTTGTTGCCTCTCTTCGCCTGCTTATTTCGGCTAAAATTTATCTTACATTTGGTGCCGAAATCCTGGAAAGGAGCATGAGCATGGGGCCCCGACTGGCCACTGGTGGCCCCACCTCCTCCTTCCCCAACCCAGGACCTCAGCCTGCTCTCAACTACATGGACTATTTTCCAGTGAGTCCCTCAATTTCCCCTGGTCTGTTTCCCTTCCTAACTCCATTTCACCTGGTCCGTTAGAAATCGTGCATATGTCCAGGTGGGGCATCTGGCCCCTGGGCATTCAGCCCACCCTCTGCAGGCATCCGGCCTGCCCCTGGCCCTGTGGTATGGGAGACATCCCTACCCCAAGCCCCAGGACGTCTCCTCTGACTTGGCACCCTTGGGACACTGGGCGCTCCTCTCAGCGGGATTAGTTGGGAAGTGGCGCAGACATGGGGAACCAGCCCTCAAAAGCAGAGGCTCAGACCCCACTGCAGTATCTCATTTCTAATTTGGCTACTCTATATTTGTCCCGGGAAGTTTGCAAATAGAAGCTAGTCTTTCTTTGCTCTGAGGCCGGGCCTCAGTATCCCTTGGACAATCAAACTTGCTGGCCCCCTGGGGAACTTTCAATTTTAGCCTCCTTACCACCTTGATTAATTATTGCCACTGGAGCGGAGAGTAGAGTGAAATCCCATATGTGCAGGCTTTTTGGACTTTGCACTCCCGTCCAGACCTTTATGTTGTATTCAATGACTCAGGTTCTCCTAGCCCGATCTCCAGTTAAAGACTGTCAGCCTCTTACTCTGCTCAGTCCTTCTTCCCTTGCAGATCCACCAGAAGACCTCAGTCGCCCGCCTCCCTCAGCTCACAATCCCTTCCTCCTCTTTCTACCACCATCCCTAAGTCCTTTGTCTTCAAAAGTAGGACTTTAAGATGGCGACGTGTTGCTGCCATCTTAAAGTCCTACATTCTCAACTATGCCGTCATCCTGCTCTCCTCTTCCAGTGGCTGCACCTGCCCCTCCCCATCTCCTTCCACCTTCACCGCCCTCTTCCCCAATGGGAACACGCTCCTCCCACCCTCTGGTTCCAGAAGCCACAGACAGGAAGCTGGGGAGAGGGAAAGCAATTGGATATCAGTGACTCAAGTCTTTATATCAGTTTGTCTGTCTGTGTATATGTTTTTGTGTGGGGTGTGTTGCTGACTGTAGTCACTGTATCTCGGTTTGTACGTTTGTGTGTCTAGGTGTATAGATGAAAAATATTTTATTTAAAAACAAGTGCTTTTGAAAATTGGGCATTCTAAAACTTCCAGAAAATCTGATAAAAATGTTAAGCATTAATGCTAATTTGGGTTTGGCTGAGGCAGGCATGTCCTTGTTATCAGCGCCTAAGTTTACCTAAGGTCATTTAAGTCAATGTTATCTGCTAAATCTTTTAAGAATAAAATGCTTAAAGGCTTGGCTTTGTCTAACATTCAGTAAAGGTTTTTTTAAGTAATCTATCATAGTTGCTAAAAATAAGTAAACAAGCCTAGCAAATAAATATCTTAATAATAATACTGTATTAATGTATAACAGTGTATATATAAGCAGTCTGAAAATTTTTGTAGTAACCAAAATTCTTAAAGTTTGCTAAGTTATATAGACATATTTTGTACCTAATAAGAAATTGTGCTATAAAACACATTTCCAAAATGATAGTATACATTCATAGATGTATCAATCTGAAGAATGCTAGTGTAACAGTTTACAGTAGCCTATTTTTCAGTGTTCACTGAAGGTTAAAATAATAATTTTAAGTTCTAATAAAAACTACTTAAAGTAGTAAGGAAAACATTTCTGCATGCTAAAAAATAAGTCTTTTGATAAAAGAAAGTAACTTTGTTCTAAAGTACAGCTATTTATTTAGAAGGATAAATCTAAATGTAAAAAGAAGGTTGTAGAAAGTTTGTAGAAGAATTTAATATGATCATGCTATATAAAATTAAAGCAAATGAGTCTCAGTATAAAGTACACAGCAAAATTAGAATTGTTTTCAGTTAAAAAGACAGTTTTCTTAACTGTTAGTCTGCTCTTAATATTGAAAAATTGCAAAA
Source organism: Manis pentadactyla (assembly GCF_030020395.1). NCBI lineage: Eukaryota > Metazoa > Chordata > Mammalia > Pholidota > Manidae > Manis > Manis pentadactyla. The sequence continues at coordinate 208,482,542 of NC_080020.1, read as the reverse complement.
AGTTCTCTAATTGTTTTATCAAAGCAGTTTCTCATGCTTAAAATCTCAATGAGTTATCAGAGTATTTAAGAAAATGAGATCTTAATATTAAAAGGACTAAAAGCTAAAGTTTGCTAACAACTGTATAACCTTCTTTATTTGCCTTTGAGGTATTTTGTTGTCATTCTGGTTAAATAGGTAAGTATTGCTTCATAGCAACCTATAATCCTATTTAAGCAAGTGCCTTAAAACTTTTAACAGCTTCCCAAAATCAAATTCAAAAAGGTAATTTTACCTCTAGTTAACTCTGATATTTTCCAGAGGGCCCCTGGAACATGTCAGAAGAACTTTTTCTCATTGGAAAAAGTATTTGGCTAATTTAACTTATTTATCTGATATATAATTATCTGCTTAATTACCTAGAAAGCACTGTCAAAAAGAATAATGCTAAACTTTGTTACTGAATGTTTTGTGTTACAGAAATATCAGAATTTCCTTATGTCAACTGTCTTACAGTAAGCTCTCATCAGATCTTTACCCATTGTCATTTGTAAGTCTGTTATTATTTATAGTCACTGTTTTATTACTCTTAAGCTAGTAAAGAACTAGATTTCAGCAGAACAAGTATTAGTTACATAAGATTAAGTAAACTAAAGAAGATGATTTTGTAGCTTTTTCTTTCAAATGTTGCTGATAAAGTATTTTAAGCTTTTCCTCTTAAGATGACAACAGTTTAGTAAATGACTGCCTTTATAAGCAGAATTGAAACTTTATCTTTCTCTCTACCTGATCCCTCCAGAATTTAAAAACTCTCACTGACTACTTTTATATTTCATGGCAGTATGTTTATTTGTACAAGTTCAATAATAATATGCTTTCCTTGTAAGAGGACCAATTAAAAACACTGGTTATATTACCAAGGCTTTGACTGGAATGTCATACCTGAGAGACACGTGCATAAACTCAGATATGAACAGACAGCTTTAAGGAACAGGTTGATTTTATAAAGCCAACAAAGCCCCTTAGAAGAACCTACCTGGTACCTTGCTTACAGAGTTCCCAGCAGCCTTAACAGGTTAGTAAAGAAGGTTACTTCCTGGCAGGTGCAGGAACCTCAGGAATGTCTTAGGAACCTCAAGAAGAGAGGAATTCACCCAAATCTACAGATACTGCAGGCACAACCTGCTGGCAAGTCTGGCTTGGCTTTCTGGCCTCAAGAAGCCCTTAAAAGTTCAATCTGGAATTCCTTACAAAAAGTTCCAACAAAGCATATTAAAAGAGCCTATGTAATCAATTGCTCTTCTTGCTGCCCTTATGCAAATAATCAAGCCAATTGTTAATTATTTTCTTAATCTGGCTACTTCTAATAAAAATGAGGGTGATTTTAGAGAAAAGTACTGTTTCAATAATGCAGTCTTATCTATATACTAAATCCTAATACTAGTCATTGAGATGTAAACTCGATTCAGAATTCCAGTTCCCCATAATAGCCTGGCTAATGCCCCTACTGGGCCCCTTAATAACAGTTTGTGGTTTACTCTTAGTTGCCCCTTGTGTCCTCAGGTTCCTCCAACAGCAGCTAACCCAGATGACCCAGGTTTCCACCAACCAGATGTTACTTCACCATTACACACCTCTTCCCACTAAACCCGCTCCTTCAGCCTAATACCAGCCTCAAACCCCCATGACGCCCCTTGCCAGCCGGAAGTAGCCAGATCAAGTCGTCGCCCATTATGACCAAAAGGCTGGAATGTTAGGCTGGAGGAAGGAAAAACAAGGACATGCAAACAGAACAGAGAGATGCCATAGGGGGAGAACAGACCAGACCCCAAAGTCCATGCTTTATATGGAAAGGGGACAGCTCTTCCTGAATTCCATCCTGATGTGCCAACTAAGACCCGGATGTCAGCCTCCTCCCTCTTGGAAGGAAAAAAAGTTTCTAGTTGTCTATTATGTCACCTTTAGCCAATCATACCTCCCCACGCCCCCTAGGATAGCTTGCCCACTCCTCCCCCTCCTAATCCCTTATAAGCCCCCACCTCCCTGACCGGGTGTGACTTCCCCAGCCTGTAGTACCCAGACCATGGAACATCACCCAGGAGTGGCATTCAAATAAACTACCTGGCCCTTTGTTGCCTCTCTTCGCCTGCTTATTTCAGCTAAAATTTATCTTACAGATTTCTTAGTGTTTTGCTATAGAATGGGTAGCTGCATGGGTGGGTGGGGGGACAAACACTAAAGAAGACACTGAGTCATATAGATTAGTTATACCAGACTATTAGAGAATTCCAGATTGTTCTTTAAATATTTCAATTCTGTTTTTATTCAGTGTTGAAAACCGAAAAATTATCTGATGAATTTTAATCATGCAAAAACCCTTTAGAATAAATTCTGCCTAAAAAGGCATTACACATTCTGTATAGATCTCAGGTTTGCGTTTGTGATGTTTTTGAAAAATACCTAAATTCTGAAACTCTTCCAGTTTGTGTTCTGACTAGCCTGGAGGCCACTTCACTATTTGGAAATTCTAGATGGGAATTAAAACATCTTAGCAATGTAAAGCTATTCAACATAATGACTCTGGTTTGGTAGTCAGAAGGTAATTCTCCTAGAGGCATTCACACTGGGACATTAACCAGCCATTGAGAGGAACTTAACTGGAAGACTGAAAAGAGAAGAATAAAATCTTTATTTCTAATTCTCAGCAGCTTTGACTTCTACCCTTCCTTAACTACTCAGCTCATAAATTGCTCTGATGGGAATATTCCATACATATGCTTTAAATCTTCAATTTATACCTGCAGTGTTATTTAAATTATTTTGATGTTTGTAATAAACACACAATTGGGCAGCTAATTGTTCTAACATGACTCTAATCCAATTGCATATGCAGTGTCTCCTAAGTGAAAGATGTGAAGCAAATATATCTTAGTTATCTCTCTGCATACTGTACAGATTTTACTATAGAACCCAAATTGAGGGACTCTTATTTTACACTTTTCAGTCTGCATATATAGACAAAGTGTAGAGAAAATGGGAAATAAAATTTTTACTTACATTTGTCAGATTTATGCTACAGTGCTAAAGAAATTAAATTACCATCAAAGTATAAATTTTGTGTAAGAATAAAGATGCATAATTTTCATGGAAATAAATGGTACAAAGCACATCTCAAATGCCACCTCTTCTATGAAGTACTTCCTGACTCCAAAATTGGTAATTTTTTTGCCTCAGCCTATAATCTTTGTGATCATTGGGACTTTATGATTACACATTTTTAAAAATTCTGCCTTTTACTATAGAAATTCACATACTTATATTGCTTTATTAATCTGTAAGTTCTTTCAAGAGAGATTTCAGTTTCATTTCAGAGTTACTTTGCCTCACATAGTCATATTGATCATATGAGTTACAGATTTTTAAAAAATCACCCCCAAATTTAGTGGCTTAAAACAAAAAAGAACTTTTATTATACTCATCAGTGTATAGTTTGAGCCGGGCTCTAGGCCTCTGTGGGAATAACTCATCCTTGCTCTACTAGGTGTCACCTGGGGCAGTGGAAGTCTATGTTCTGGAACCATCCAAAGAGTTGCTTACTCACTATCTGGTGGGTGATATTAGCTGTTAGCTGACACATTCGCTGAAATTGTTGACCAGAATCTGTCACTTGGTTGTCTGTGTGATCTGTGCTTCCTAACAACATGCAGGCTGGGGTCCCAGGGTGACTGATTTAATGAAGTAAAGGATTGTAGGTAGCCTCTGGTGCAAAGCAAGGCAATGCCTTCTGGTCATAAAGGATCAAGTGGCTTGTAAAGCTCACCTTATGCAATTCTGTATTACATTGGCTATTCCTGGAAAGTTCATTACCACTTGGAGAGGAAAGGCTCTACCAACACATGTATCACTTCAGTGAACATTTCCCAGATTTCTTTTCCCAACACCACTATCCCCTCTATTTTGCACCCAACACGTAGTCACTCCTTCGAGAACCTCTGTACATATCTCAGTTTTAGTTCCTATCACTGTTCATTTGTTCTTATCACTGTTTCTTGTTTGTTTCCCCTTGGTCTTTTTCTAGTCGCTGGAGTGTCACTTAAAATCTCAAAGAACCCAAGTATTTGCTAAACTAATGGAGGAAATAAATTTGGGATCTTACATTAGTAGCTTTATTAGGTAAAGAAAGCAGCATAAATTTACTGGTAGCCTTGTGTAGGAGGAAGCAAAATGGTGTAGGAGCTGACCTTGGATGGAGAAGAAAACCTGGGGCTGAAAAAATGAATGAATGACTGAGTAGAAAATGGCCCTTAACCACTAATTTGGCTAAAATATCTGAATAAATTCTGATAAAATAACTATCATTTACTAACCCAGAAAGGCTTAACAGTGCTCACCTAGAACTTCCTCAAACTCTAGGTAGCACTTCTAGTAAAACAACTGACACGTAGTATGATTTTTGTGACATGTCAGTCCCACTGGACAGTGAGCTCTTTAAGAGGACATCCAAATACTTGGTTGTAAAAAAGTAGCTTCACATTCATGAATGAACAGACTGATTAATTGAAAAAGATTTTTGGTTAAGTATAAATATGGTTTATGTTTTTAGTAAACATAAAGTAAACTTTGGTAAACCAAGTTTCATAAGATCAACATGACCTTGATATTACATGGAAAAAAAATCATTTCATTGTCTACTACTGCTGCCACTCCAATTATTACAGCAATTCAAATCTCTATCAAGGCAGAATATTAAATAATATAGTTTATCATCCAGTATTAATGTCTAATAATTTTTTTCTTGACTGTAAGAAAAAAATTGAAAAGAAGAAATGAGAAAGCGAATATAGTGAATATAAGCATCTAAGAAATATTGTCTGTTATGATTTATGTAATGAAACTAAAAAGTTGAAAGCCAATTTTAAAGCACTTCAAAGTAATATCAGGGAAATTAATTTGAAGGATACATTTAATGTTTTGAATCAGAATCTGTCAAGCCTGTCATGAATTTTAACTGAGTTAAAAAAGTATTCTGAGGCATATTGTGTGGATGTTGGCATTTCAAATACTACAAAACTACCTAAGAGATGATGATATGATAGAAATCAATGATCTGGTAGTAATAAAGTGTTTCAGTTCAAATCATGAAGAATATCAAAGGAAATATTTTGATGTATTTAAATAATGAACTCTACTGTTTATAAAACCTGGTTGTGCCAGATAACTTCTAAAATATTTCTGATTTTAACTCTATCTAGTTTTTCTTAGCTTTTCATTAACAAGCACATGCACATGCACACAAATGCACACAAGCACACATACATGTAAGTTCACTAAATATTCACAAACCAGGATAAAAAAATAGAATGTTGTCCACACACCAAAAGCCCTTATTGTACCCTATTCCTGCTTCTACCTGCCTTCCAAAAAATACTGACTGCTGATGGCATAGATTATTTTTTTTCTAGTTTCACATTTTATGTTAATGGAACAGAAAAATACGTAAATGTTTGTGACTTCTTTCTCTCAACATGGTTGACTTTAAAAGTCAATCAGTCATTTATTTTACCAACAGAAATATTTTATTTTGAGAAAAACAGAGGAATTGCAATTCAGGACATGTAAACTGGCAAACCATAGGCAAATCCAGAGATCAAAGGAGAGGAAAGTTACTTTATAGACAAAATGAGGGATTTGGGAAGGGCTGCTTTGACCTGAAGTCCATTAGAGGAAAGCAAGAGTTCAGGTGGTGATGGATTCTTATTGGCTGAATTGTCATATTTCCATATGGGCTGAGCTTGTTGCTAGGCAAGGAAAAATTCTTCCTGGCTCCTGCTGTAGTGGTACAGTAGGATTCTTTGTTTTGGGAATGCAAGATGTGTCTCTTCCTTGGTGTGTGTGATTGGTGGAGAGTGGTAGGGCATGAGAGCACCCCTTTCTGGCCTCCTGACTCCATTGCACAGGAGGTTTAACCAGTTTCGCAATGTTATGTGTGTGGAAATAATCCATATTGTATATCGTTAATTTTTATTGCTGCATAGTATTCTATAGATAACTATTCTACAATTTATTTATTTACTCTTTTTAAAATGTTAATGTGCATATAATAAAATGCACAAATGTTAGTGTACAGCTTGATGAATTTGACATGTATAGATACTCATGTAACCATATGCTTCAATATCAAAATACCAAACTTTATCCTAATTTTTCTTTTCCTTTTACCTATTTCACCCATCCTGCTGCCCCCTCCCCTATGGTAACCACCAGTCTATTCTCTGTGTTAGGGGTCTATTTCAGTTTCATTTATTTCTTTTTTTTTTAGATTCCACATATAAGTAAAGCCATAAAGTATTTGTCTTCCTCTGACTTCACTTAGTGTAATACCCTCTGAGTCCATCCATGTTGTTGCAAATGGCAAGATTTCATTCTTTTTATGGCTAAGTAATTAATATTCCATTGTATATACGTACCCATATTCTTTATCCATTCATCTTCTCATGGACATTTAGGTCATTTCCATATTTTGGCCTTTGTAAATAATGCTGCAATAAACATGAGTGCATATATCTTTTTGGTTTAACAATTTTGTTTCCTTCAGGTAAATTCCGAGAAGTGGAATTGTTGGGTTGTATGGTACTTTTAGTTTTTTGAAAACCTCCATATTGCTTTCCATAGTAGCTGCACCAATTTACATTCCCACCAATAGTGTAGGAGGGTTCCCTTTTCTTCACATCCTCACCAACATGTCTTATTACTTATTGATGTTAGCTATTCTGACTGGTGTGAGATGATACGTTTGTGGTTTTGAATTTAATTTCCCTGATGATTAGTAATGTTGAACATCTTTTCACGTGTCTCTTGACCATCTGTATGTCATCTTTTGAAAAATGTCTATTCAGGTCCTCTGCCTGGCAGGAGCCATGCTACTCAAGCTGTGTACCAAGCTCAGGCTGGAGGAAGACCCCCATAAATCAGGGGCCTTTGCAGCTGGCTCCCCCTACTACCCACCTTGCTTTTGCTTTTTCTATTATACTATTGGCTTTGCTTTTACCTGCATTTTTGCTAAGGGTTAACTAACCTTTGCTGAGCAGTGTGGAAAGGAGGAGAACATAAGTTTCCCAGGAGCTTCTCAGGACAGTGCTCCTGAAGAATGGAACATGCAGGGGCCAAATGGCGATCTTGGCATAAAGTACCGAAACCTACTGTTAGTTAGTCAAACATTGACCACCCCATTTCCACTGAGAATCCCCCCCTTTTATTATTACAATGCTAGTGAAACTAGTGATGGAGAGTTTTATAGAAATAGAGTTATGAGAGAATATTGAATAGAATAACGCTGTCTGACACTTAATCAATCCTCATGTTTTCTTCCCTCTGCTTCTATAGTTTTTCTTCTTCCTTCCTAATTACAGCCCTTTACTAGAATTTGTGTCTTATATGTGAAATTACCAAATACCATAATTTTTCAAGAAGTAAAGATATCTCAAGACAAGTGCTGGGCCTGGAAGCCACAGAGCATAAATCTGCAAAGAAGTAAAAAGCTAACCATTTCAAAGAATATTGCTTCTCTCTCACTTACCAACTTTACATTTCCCTGTATGGCCCCAGAAGATGACTGGTTAGCCAGAGACGGGTAAGATTCCTCAAGGGAGTAACAACCTAAGACAGGCACAGTCGCAGGGGGGCCATCAGGTGAGAAAATGGGGGCCGACAGAGGTGAGGCTTAGAACCTCACCCCCCCAGTTTTGAGAGAAATCTTCTACACCTGTGGATATTTTGTTGCCCTTGTCCAGCTTGGATTAATACCTGGTCTGTAGGCACAAACCTGATCATCTACACTTGCCTTCTTACAGCACTAAATCATGCTTTCTATCTTTATCTTGCATCTACCTATGATAGAATGAATATTATGAGGAGATAAAATGTACCCATTGCATTAGAAATATAGATGATGATACCTGCCTAGCTAACTGTGGTAGTGAGTTACCTGTATTTCACCCTTAGCTGATAGACTCCATAGTCACTGCTACATGCTGCACATTTCTGTGGTCACATGCATTACTTAGAAACCGCTTTTCATAGAAACAAGAAACACAATAGAGTACATGTTGCTAGGAAAAGTTTTGGTCAAGGAACAGAAAAAGGTCACCTGTCTAACACTTGACCAACCATGAATAAATTAGAAAGAAAAAGAAATAAAAAAGCTTGCCTATACCTATTAATCAACTGCCTATACCAATTAATCAACAGAACAATAAAAAATAATCATACCCTTGTGCAAAATGGTATAAATAAAGCTGTCATCGGCACTTTGTCGAGAGACCACCTCCATCTGACTCAGTGTCCTGTCTCTCCGTGCACTGACTCCGTCTCATCCTTTTGGGCTTCACCCTCCCCCCCCCAACCGCTGGAGCTGGACTCCGGCATTTGCCCATTTTTTAATTGGTGTATTTATTGATTTATTTATTTTTGGTGTTGAGTTCTATTAGTTCTTTGTATATTTAGTATATTAGCCCCTTATTAGAGAGTTCATTTGAAAATATATTCTTCCATAATACATTGACTTTTAATTTTGTTGATGGTTTCCTTTGCTGCACAGAAGCTTTTTAGTTAATATAGTTCAATATGTTTATTTTTTCTTTTGTTTCCTTTGCCTGGAGAGACATATACAGAAAGAAAAATTACTAATGTTGGTGTTAAAAAGTGCACTGTCCATGTTATCATCTAGGAATTTTATGGTTTCAGGTCTTATAAGTAAGTCTTTAATCCATTTTGAGTTTATTTTTCTGTCTGGTGTAAGAGAGTCATTCCATTTCATTCTTTTACAAATAGCTATCCTGTTTTCCTAGTTTTCTTTTAGTTTTCAGTGTTCAGATTTTTCACCTCCTTGGGTAAATTTATTCCTAAGTATTATTTTTGATGCAGTTATAAATTGGATTGATTTCTTAAATTCTCTTTCTATTCATTCATTATTTGTATATACAAATGCAACAAATTTCTCTATATTGACTTGTATCTGGCAACTTTACTGAATTATTCCTATAGAATTTTGGTGGAATCTTCAAGTTTTTCTATACATAATATTATGTCATCTGCAAATAGAGACAATTTTACTTCTCTGTACCAATCTGGATGCCTTTTTTATATTTCTTGCTCAATTGCTATGGCTAGGACTTCCAGTCCTATGTTGAATAAAAGTGGCAAGTATGGGCATCCTTGTCTTGTTCCTTATCTTGAAGGCAAAGCTTTCAGCCTTTTGCCATTGAGTGTGGTGTTAGCTGTGGGTTTGCCACTATGGCCTTTATTATGTTGGGGTATGTTCTCTCTCTACTTTGCTTTGTTGAGAGCTTTTATTCATGAATGGATGCTGAATTTTGTCAAATGCTTTTTCAGCATCTATTGAGATGACAATGTGTTTTTACCCTTCCTTTCCTTCCTTTTGCTAATGTGGTGTATTCATATTGATTGGTTTGTAGATGTTTAACCATCCACACATCCCTGGAGAAAATCGCATTTGCTCATGGTGAGTGATCCTTTTAATGTATTTTAAAATTCAGTTTACTAATACTGTGTTGAGAAATTATACATTTATGT